>NC_029789.2:73023618-73046718 GCF_000816755.2 Arachis ipaensis | reverse complement strand
GCCACGGCCAAGACTCATAAAGTAGCTGTGTTCAAGAATCAACATACTGAACTAGGAGAATCAATAACACTATCTGGATTTTAAGTTCCTATAGACGCCAATTATTCTGAACTTCAGTGGATAAAGTGAGATGCCAAAACTATTCAAGAGGCAAAAAGCTACAAGTTCCGCTCATCTGATTGGAGCTAAGTTTCATTGATATTTTGGAATTTATAGTATATTCTCTTCTTTTTATCCTATTTGATTTTCAGTTGCTTGGGGACAAGCAACAATTTAAGTTTGGTGTTGTGATGAGCGGATAATTTATACGCTTTTTGGCATTGTTTTTAATATATTTTTAGTAGAATTTAGTTACTTTTAGGGATGTTTTTATTAGTTTTTATGCTAAATTCACATTTCTGGACTTTACTATGAGTTTTTGTGTTTTTCTATGATTTCAGGTATTTTCTGGCTGAAATTGAGGGACTTGAGCAAAAATCAGATTCAGAGGTTGAAGAAGGACTGGAGATGCTGTTGGATTCTGACCTCCCTACACTCAAAGTGGATTTTTTGGAGCTACAGAACTCCAAATCACGCGCTCTCAAATGCGTTGGAAAGTAGACATCCAGGGCTTTTCAGCAATATATAATAGTGTATACTTTGATTAAGGATAGATGATGTAAACTGGCGTTGAACTCGAGTTCCATGCTGCATTCTGGAGTCAAACGCCAGAAACAGGTTGCAAAGTGGAGTTAAATGCCAGAAACAGGTTACTGATGCCAGGGCATCTTGGCCAGTTTCACTGACCTTTTCTTTACTGTTTTTAGGTTAGTTTCATGCATTTCTTTAGGAAATAAGCTAGTTTTGGGTAGATATTCACTCATGCCTTGATTCAAGCATACATTGTGCATTTTACATAATTTCATGAGGATTTTGCATAAGTTTAGTGACAAATATTATGTTGCATTACTCATGACTTGGATTAGAGCTTTGATGCACTTTATTGCTTGATTTCAGGACCAAAAGGAAGCAAGAAAAGGGGAGGTAACTTGCAAGGTTAATGAGAAAAGTGATTGCCAATAATAATCTCAAAAAGCCATCAATGCCCACGTTAGAGAGTCACGTTAACTAAGTTAACGTGAACTCTAACGTGGAAAAGAGAGTTGAGCCAACGTTAGTGACACTTAACATTGTCACTAACGTTGGCAATTACTCATAAGTGGCCACGTTAGAAGCCACGTTAACCTAGTTAACGTGGCTTCTAACGTTAAGGGGGGAAGAGAAGCCAACGTTAGTGACACTGAACATTGTCACTAACGTTGGCCTACGGTGCAAAGTACCACGTTAACTCCCACGTTAACTTGGTTAACGTGGGAACTAACGTAAAGGATGAAGAGTTGTCGACAACGTTAGTGACACTCAACATTGTCACTAACGTTGAAGCAACATACTTTCTCATGCTGGACCAAATTGGGTTTGGATGGGTATGTGACTATAACCCTCTCAATACTTGATTTGGGAAATGCATGTGGTATAATCAGTGACCATACTTCATCTCTTCTCATGAGCAATTGACCAAGGAATTGGCTATTGATTAAGATTTGAGAGATTGAATTGCAAGAAATTATAATTCAATCACTTAAGATTGCCAAGGAGATCAATGAGTGCATTGATTGAGGAAGAGATGAAAATGAAGTTGATCCGGAGAATTGCCACATCTCCTAAGCCCAATGAACTCCCCATCTCTGATCTTACCCATTCTCTTTAATTTCTGCTATTTACTTTTATGAGCAATTCCCCCATTCCCATTTACAATTCTGCATTTTATTTTTAGTCATTTACTTCCAGTCCTTTAATTCTAGCATTTACTTTTCTGTTATTTACATTCCCGCCATTTTATTTTCTGCAACTCTCAACCCAAATTCTGGATTCGCTCAACTAGAACATTCTTCTAATTAAAGTTGCTTGATCAATCAATCCCTGTGGGATTCGACTCACTCTATTGTGAGTTTTTACTTGACGACAACTTCGGTACACTTGCCGAAGGGAGATTTGTTGAGAGACAAGTTTTCCGAGCATCAAGTTTATGGCGCCGTTGCCGGGGATTGATTGTGCATCAACAATGATTAAATTGGAAGATCACTAGATTGAGCATTTTTATTTTGTGAATTTCATTTTTCTGTTTGAGTGATTTACTTTTTGTTTTAGTTAAACTTCTTCTCTTCCCCCTTTACTCTTTTGTTTTTCTTTGTTATTTCCAATTCTATTTGCTAACCCACTAACTGTTTGATATATTGCATCAACCACAACTAACAGTAATTCTGACACAAATACTGTCTGCACCTATTTTCTTTGCTTGTACTTGTTGGTTGTATGACAGGGAGAAGAAGCGGGGCTTCAACTTCCTTTGATTCTGAACCTGAGAGAACCTTCCTTAGACTAAGGAGGGAGGCAAAAGAAAAACGTGTAGTTGGTGCTGAAGAAGAGGAGGAATACTTTGAGGAATACTTTGAACTAAACATGGAAGAAAACATGGAAAATCATCATGAAGAGGAGACTCACAACCATGGCAGAAGAGGTGGAGCAAATCATGCTGGGGAGGATAGAAGAGTTTTGGGCTCTTACATCAATCCAAACCCAGGCAATTATGGAAGTAGCATCCAAAAGCCAACAATCCATGCCAACAACTTTAAACTTAAACCACAGCTCATCACCCTTGTTCAGAACAACTGTTCGTTTGGAGGAGGTGTTCAAGAAGACCCCAATCAACATTTGACCACCTTCCTGAGAATATGCGACACAGTGAAATCTAATGGTGTTCATCCTGACGCCTATAGACTGCTCTTATTTCCCTTCTCACTCAAGGACAAGGCAGCCAAGTGGCTGGAATCTTTCCCAAGGGAGAGCTTGACAACTTGGGAGGTTGTGGTGAACAAATTCTTAGCAAGATTTTACCCTCCTCAACGAATCAACAGGCTGAGAGCTGAGGTTCAAACTTTCAGGCAACAAGATGGTGAGACTCTGTATGAAGCATGGGAGAGGTTCAAGGACTTAACAAGGAGATGTCTACCTGACATGTTCAACGAATGGGTGCAGCTGCACATATTCTATGAAGGGCTATCCTATTAGTCAAAGAAGGCCATGGACCATTCATCAGGAGGATCCTTGAATAAGAAGAAGACCATTGAGGAAGCCATAGATGTTATTGAAACAGTAGCAGAAAACGACTACTTCTATGCTTCCGAAAGAGGGAACACAAGAGGAGTGATGGAGCTAAACAATGTAGATGCTCTGTTGGCCCAAAACAAGCTCATTACCCAGCAGCTGGCTGACCTCACCAAGAAGATGGAGAGGAACCAAGTAGCAGCAATCTCATCTTCATCAATAATCCAAGAAGGAGTGAATGAAGAAGCAGAGGGGAGTCAGGAGCAAGCCAACTACATTGGGAATTCACCAAGGAAAAACTATGATCCATACTCCAAGAGTTACAACCCTAGATGGAGAAACCACCCAAACTTTGGGTGGGGAAGTGAGCATGATCAAAATCAAGACCAGAGACGTTACAACTCCAACAACAATGCAGCTCACCAGCAATTCACCCAGAGGACATCTCAACACCCCACAACAACACTTCTCCACACACTTATCAAAACCAAAACAGCACATCTGCTCCGAATCACTCATCAATTGATGACAAGCTCTCTAAGATTGAAGCCTTACTTGAAGGAATATGCCAAGAGATTCAAGAAAATAAGGTGTTCAAAGAGGAGGTGCGAGCCAATATTAAGAACCAGGGAGAGACCATTAGGAAGCTGGAATTCCAGGTGGGATATTTAGCTGAGCAGATTCCCAAACCTACTGATAGCTTCCCAAGTGACACGGAGAAGAACCCCAAAGGAGAAGCAAAGAAAGTAAGATGGGAAGATTGCAAAATGGTCACTACAAGTGATCAAGAGATTGAAGAAAAGCAAGGCAAAATGTGCAAACAACCTGAAGACAACTTAACAAAGGAGGAGGATAGAGATCACAAAGAACCAAAAATCTCACAACAAGAGCTGCTGAAGCTCTATGCACCATTCCCTCAACTGCTCAATAGTGCTGTGGGAAAAAGAATATACTCAAGGTTCCTAGACTTGTTTGCATCTCTGCATGTGAACATACCATTTATCAAGGCAATTCAACAAATGCCTGCATTCATCAAGTATATGAAGGAACTTCTTCCCAGGAAAAGCTCACTCAAGGGAGGGCAGACTATAGTGATGAACAAGGAATGTAGTGCCCTTATTCAACCTGAGTTGCCTACAAAAAGAAGAGACCCAGGAAGTTTTCATATCCCTTGTGCCATAGGCGAAAATATGTTCGACAGAGCACTATGTGATTTAGGGGCCAGCATCAATTTACTGCCCCTATCCCTGGTGAAGAGGATGCAGATCAATGAGATAATGCCCACAGATGTCATTATCAAACTGGCTGACAAAACTCAAAAGCAAGCAATAGGAGTGGTGGAAAATGTGTCGCTAAAAGTTGGGAAGTACTTTCTCCCAACAGACTTTGTCATTCTGGACATGGAAGAAAGTCACACCCACCCAATCATATTGGGAAGACCATTCCTAGCTACGGCCAGAGCACTTATCGATGTAGAAAAAGGGGAGCTAATATTGAGAATCCATGATGAACGACTCAACTTCAATGTCTTTAAACTCTCACAAGAAACAGATCAAGAGGACAAGGAACTAGGCACAAACGATAAGGAGACACTGATGGAGGAGGCAAGCACTGAAGCACAGCCAGTTCATTCTGAAACCCCCTCAATTGATAAACAAGGAAAACAGCAATTGCCACAGCTCAAAGAAAAGTTGGAGGAACCCAAACCTCTAGAGGTAGGGGAAGACAGCATCACATCTCCTTGGAGAAAAAAGGTCACCAAGGGGAAGGCAACCTCAAAAGAAACAAAGAAGAAGGTACCAAGGAGGTGGAGGAACAAGAAGATCCCTACGGAAGACTTCTCTCCAGGGGATAGAGTTGTCTCAGCTTACTTCACAGATACTCCCCCTAATCTCCCTACTGTACCATCTCAATTACCTAAGGTCTTCACTATCAACAGAGTTCTTTCCCTGGAACATGTGGAGATCATTGATCCAACCAATGGATACAAGTCCACAGCAAGAGGGGAGGACTTTAAGCACTACCAACCACCCTGATGAAGGAAAAACATCAAGCTAGTGACGCTAAAGAAGCGCTTCATGGGAGGCAACCCATGTTTTATATGTTTTTAAAATAATAAATAAATCAATGTTTATGAATTTTAACCCAAACTTGACAAACATTTGGTGAAATCTTTATCATGCAGTATATAGTGAAGAACAAGTTTGGTGTTCAAAGCAAGCCAAGATGCATGCTAGTCTTGGGAGCTTTGAACAAAACTTTTCATCACATTGCTTCAAACTAAGTTTGGTGTCACCCCATGGTGCCACCAAAATGCATATAAGGACCCACCAATAGTTAGTTAATTAGTTGGAATTCATAAATAAACAATCAAATCCTTTCTTTCATTTTATTCTAGCCATAGAGTTTAATTTTTTTTATGATAATAATTTCCTTATTTCAAATCTTTATAGGAAAGGAAAAGAAGCATGAAAAGGGATTGATTGGATAATTAAATGGGGGAGATTTTGCCACTTAATGAAGAGCACTACACACATGTCTCAAGAGGGAACGCATGGGGAAACATTGCCATGCAACATTGGAGAAAGAAGACCCTTGAAGACCAAACCAATCACTCTCATTAAGTGATGATCCTTGTCTTTCCTTCATAAACAACCCCATCCGTCCATCTAGTAAACATTCATGCAATCCACACCCTTCATTCACTCATGATTTTCTTATATAAGTGAACCTTAGTGCATGCTCACTCCTCACATTCAAATCCCCACTCTCCACACTTCTATTGGCACACTAAACCCTTCATCACACATTGCTTTAACCAACCCACTCTTCATCTACCCGAAACCACAAACCCCCTCAAACAACAACTCAAGTCATGGCATCATCAAGCTCAAAGAGGCAAAAGAGGAAGGAACATATGGTGAGTGCTCCTTTTGATGACAAGAGATTCAAGACTGCCTTTTATGAGCATGAATTTGAGTGGATAAGGGCCAGAAAGATATTGCCAGAGTTAATCTTCCAAATCAATGCCAATGAATCACCACAGATTTAGAGAAAAATCGAACAGAGGGGGTGGCAATTGCTCACCAGTCCAGAGGGGAAGATCAATGGAAACCTCATCAAAGAATTCTATGCAAATGCAGTTAGAGAGGATAAGACCAAAGCCCCAACCTTCAAAAGCTATGTGAGAGGAAGGGAGGTGGACTTCAGCCCAAGTGCCATAACAAGAGCTCTTCACTTGAAATCACCTCATTTTGATGAAGGGAGTTATCAGGCAAGGATAAGTAGAAGCCCCGATAAGGATGAGCTCTCAAAGATAGCATCAGATATCTGTGTCATAGCCGCTGACTGGGAGAGGTACTCAAATGGGAGACCAAAATTCATAAAAAGGGGAGACCTTCACCCTGAAGCCAAAGGATGGTTTGAACTTGTAAGGAGGTCCATCCTACCAGCTGCCAATAATTCAGAGGTTAACATCAATCGAGCCACTATGGTACAATGCTTAGTACAAGGTGGGAAAATCAAAGTGCATGAGCTCATTGCCGAAGGGATTCAAGAGTCAGCTGAGAAAGCTGACTCAGGTGCCAGACTTTGGTACCCCAACACCATTCTCTGCTTGTGCAACAAGGCCAAGGTAACATTTGAGGACAGCAGCCCAGACTGGGTGAACCCAGGGAGGCCAGTCACACTCGAGCGAATGGTCTATACCACACCGGCTTAGCAACTAAGAAGGCCGCATATAGGAAGGCAAAGGGTCCAAGAAGAAGCTCATCAAGAGGAATATCATCAAGAAGAGCATCATGACCCAGCCAACTTGAATATGACTCACCTTCTAAGAGCCATTGAAGATTTAGGACAGAGACATATGGAGGGACAAGAGCAAATACTGAACCGGTTGAGCCAACAGGAAGCATGGCAAAAACAACAAATAGAGCAGCAGTAGGAACAATACTCCCAGCTCACTCAAGCCATCAACCAAGTGAATGAGAGGCAAGAGATTCAAGAGAAGCACTTGCAAGAACTCAACCAGCGGCAGATAGCCCAAATGAAAACCTTCAATGAGTTCAGTGTACTCAATGAAGGAAGGCAACTACATAGGGAGGAGTTCTATGTAAACACTCAAGCCGAGTTGAACTACATGACCAGTAATATGCATCAGCTACACTATGCCATCCATACATATGATGAGGTCCAAAAAGAATTTATAGAACAAGAAGAGAGGAAAGTGAAACAGCAAAAGGAGACACTCAAGAAGAAGATGGAAGATAGTGGTTTCTGGAGGAAGCTGCTTGGAAAAGGCAAGGGAAGTGGAGGTACAAGCACTCAAGAGAGATACAATGAGGACAAAAAAGGATGGGAGCATGGACATCCACATGAATGAAAGGTGGTGGAGTTCTTTTTAGTCCATCATTTTCTATGCTTTAAATAAGGAAGATCTTGTATGAAATAGAACCTGCTTCCATGTTATGTTTAAACTTTTTAAAATTATGTCTTTTAAGTTTTACTTCTGAATAGGTCCATGATTTCTGGTTTAAATGTCATTGCATCATTCCCTTATTTACTTGTAAGCTTGTCCATTTTAAATCAAATTGAAGAAGAGAATGATTATGTTTTTTCTTTAAAAGACCAGAGTAGAGTTCATATTGTGGAAGTGCATTCATGAATCTTTGGGGTAGTCATAAGTTAGCTAAGTTGGTTCAACCACAAGGCTGGGATGACAATTATATGGCCTAAATACTTTGCTTTGGATACACTCATGAGACTAAGTTAATAACAAGATCCTAAGAAGAGAAAAGGGAAAGAACAATGGAAGTGAAAAACAAAAGAAAAAGAGTAAGCAATAAGGCTAGGCATCAATGGTTTTAATCTTGAGGCAAGTGTCTGTGGTGCTCCTGTGTGAGGGATCTACTTGGATGAATAAGCTCTTATGGGTGCCTTATCACCTGGTAACTTGGGTTAACTAACTCGGGATTATCAGCTGAAAGTCCACTATCAAGAGTAACCTTCACTACAGAGCATTTAGTAACCCAAAGAGGTGCTGGACACCAAGCTCTCAAGAAAAGAAAATAAACAAACTATATGCCTGTGGTGTGTATGTATGGGGGATAGGCTTGAGGGAGTAAGTCCTTAGGGGTGTCTCAACACCTAGCACCTTGAACCAACTGGTTCGGGAGTGTTGGCTAAAAGCTTATCTTAAAGAGTTGCCCCCTTACAGAGCACTTAGCCTAAATAACACAAACAACCCTTGAAATAACAAGAAAGGGATCAATGAATAAAAGTCTCATGGGATATAAACAAAGTGGGTGTTTAGGGACATGATAAAGGTCTGAAAGCCAGTAATGGAATGAACCTAAGTTGCTATGCATGAAACCACCATGAAATCAGAAACATGACTTCTACAAGAATGACTCATTTCTCTTGGCATTCCATTCATCATTCTCTTGTTCCAATACTTGCTTAGGGACAAGCAAGCTTTAAGTTTGGTGTTGTGATGCCAGGGCATCTTGGCCAGTTTCACTGACCTTTTCTTTACTGTTTTTAGGTTAGTTTCATGCATTTCTTTAGGAAATAAGCTAGTTTTGGGTAGATATTCACTTATGCCTTGATTCAAGCATACATTGTGCATTTTACATAATTTCATGAGGATTTTGCATAAGTTTAGTGACAAATATTTTGTTGCATTACTCATGACTTGGACTAGAGCTTTGATGCACTTTATTGCTTGATTTCAGGACCAAAAGGAAGCAAGAAAAGGGGAGGTAACTTGCAAGGTTAATGAGAAAAGTGATTGCCAATAACAATCTCAAAATGCCATCAATGCCTACGTTAGAGAGTCACGTTAACTAAGTTAACGTTAACTCTAACGTGGAAAAGAGAAGTTGAGCCAACGTTAGTGACACTTAACATTGTCACTAACGTTGGCAATTACTCATAAGTGGCCACGTTAGAAGCCACGTTAACCTAGTAGGTTAACATGGCCTCTAACGTTAAGGGGGGAAGAGAAGCCAACGTTAGTGACACTCAACATTGTCACTAACGTTGGCCTATGGTGCAAAGTACCACGTTAACTCCCACGTTAACTTGGTTAACGTGGGAACTAACGTAAAGGATGAAGAGTTGTCGACAACGTTAGTGACACTCAACATTGTCACTAACGTTGAAGCAACCACACAACCCCCAAGAGTCACGTTAACTTCCACGTTAACTTGGTTAACGTGGAAGCTAACGATGAGGAATGAAGGATGAGCCAACGTTAGTGACACTCAACATTGTCACTAACGTTGGGATGGCTAAAGATGGCCACGTTAGAAACCACGTTAACCTAGTTAATGTGGACTCTACCATGAGACCTAGGGGCACATTGGAACGTTAGTGACAATGTTGAATGTCATTAATGTTCTCGAAGGATGGCAAGGGCTACGTTAGAAGCCACGTTAACCTAGTTAACGTGGGCTTTAACGTGAAGCAAGAAGGGGCACACTAGAACGTTAGTGACAATGTTGAGTGTCACTAACGTTCTCGAAGGTTCACAAGGCAACGTTAAAAGCCACGTTAACCTAGTTAACGTGGGTTTTAACGTGAGGCAAAGGGGTGCATTGGAACGTTAGTGACAATGTTAAGTGTCACTAACGTTCTCGAACTTATATTCTCACTAAATATTAACACCCCTAACGTCCTGAACTAAAGTCTCCGCCCACTTCGCACTTTCTCTCTGCAAGTAAAGCCATGCCCAAATAAAGAAAGGAACTGCTTCAAACTCAAGATCCAAAGGCCCAAGACTTCAAGAATCACACTAGAAGTTGAGAAGAGTAGTATATATAGGAGTAGCTTTGAAATTGAGAAATAGTTCTGGAGGCTGGGAAAAAGAGAACTACTTTCTGTATTTTACTTTCTTTGCAATTTCTAGTTTTATGATGTATTCTCCATCTTTGTTTTCATTTTCAAGAGCTATGAACAACTAAACCCCTGTCATTGGGTTAGGGAGCTCTGTTGTAATTTGATGGATCAATACTAATTTTCATTATTCTTTTTCTATCTTTCCTCTTGATTTTACTTGAAAGCTTTCGATCTTCATCCAATTGAGTAGTTATCGTGCTAGAGAAGCTATTCAAACTTGGATCTCTTTTGAACCTTGAAAGAGGAATGAAGAGATCAAGCTAGAAGTGCTTTCTCATGCTGGACCAAATTGGGTTTGGATGGGTATGTGACTATAACCCTCTCAATACTTGATTTGGGAAATGCATGTGGTATAATCAGTGACCATACTTCATCTCTTCTCATGAGAAATTGACCAAGGAATTGGCTGTTGATCAAGATTTGAGAGATTGAATTGTAAGAAATTGTGATTCAATCACTTAATATTGCCAATGAGATCAATGAGTTCATTGATTGAGGAAGAGATGAAAATGAACTTGATCCGGAGAATTGCCACATCTCCTAAGCCCAATGAACTCCCCATCTCTGATCTTACCCATTCTCTTTAATTTCTGCTATTTACTTTTATGAGCAATTCCCCCATTCCCATTTACAATTCTGCATTTTATTTTCAGTCATTTACTTCTAGTCCTTTAATTCTAGCTTTTACTTTTCTGTTATTTACATTCCCGCCATTTTATTTTCTGCAACTCTCAACCAAAATTCTGGATTCGCTCAACTAGAACATTCTTCTAATTAAAGTTGCTTGATCAATCAATCCCTGTGGGATTCGACCTCACTCTATTGTGATTTTTTACTTGACGACAACTTCGGTACACTTGCCGAAGGGAGATTTGTTGAGAGACAAGTTTTCCGAGCATCAAGTTACAAACTGGCGTTCAACTCCAAGAAAGACCTCTACATGTGTAAAGCTCAATGCTCAGCCCACAAGTGGGCCTCGGAAGTGGATTTCTGCATCAATTACTTATCTCTGTAAACCCTAGTAACTAGTTTTTATAAATAGGAATTTTTACTATTGAGTTTTCATCTTTAGTTTTATCTTTAGATCACGTTTGGGGGCTGGCCATTCGGCCATGCCTGAACCTCATCACTTATGTATTTTCAACGGTAGAGTTTCTACATACCATAGATTAAGGTGTGGAGCTCTGCTGTTCCTCACGAATTAATACAAAGTACTACTGTTTTTCTATTTAATTCAACTTATTCCGCTTCTAAGATATTCATTCGCACTTCAACATGAATGTGATGATCGTGACACTCATCATCATTCCCTATGAATGTGTGCCTGACAACCACTTTCGTTCTACCTTCGATTGAATGAGTATCTCTTGGATTCCTTAATCAGAATCTTCGTGGTATAAGTTAGAACCCATAGATGGCCATTCTTGAGATCCGGAAAGTCTAAACCTTGTCTGTGGTATTCCGAGTAGGATCCGGGAAGGGATGGCTGTGACGAGCTTCAAACTCGCGAGTGCTGGGCGTAGTGACAGACGCAAAAGGATGGTGAATCCTATTCCAATATGATCGAGAACCTCTAGATGATTAGCCATGCAGTGACAGCGCATCGGACCATTTTCACAGAGAGGACGGGATGTAGCCACTGACAACGGTGATACCCAATATACAACTTGCCATGGAAAGGAGTAGGATTGATTGGATGAAGACAGCAGGAAAGCAGAGGTTCAGAGGAACAAAAGCATCTCTATATGCTTATCTGAAATTCTCACCAATGAATTACATAAGTACCACTATCCTATTTTATATTTTATTTATCTTTTACTTATCAGTTCATAAAATAGTTGAATCCGCCTGACTGAGATTTACAAGGTGACCATAGCTTGCTTCATACCGACAATCTCCGTGGGATCGACCCTTACTCACGTAAGGTTTATTACTTGGATGACCCAGTGCACTTGCTGGTTAGTTGTACGAAGTTGTGAAACAAAATTAAGAATATGAACCTGCGTATGAAGTTTTTAGCACCGTTACCAAGGAAGTAAAGATCACGATTTCGCACACCAGTCACCATCATCCTTCACAACATTCAAGTGGGTAAAATTCATATCCCTTAGCTTTCTCATCCCACTTGAATATGGTTTTCTTGAGACAGATGGTCAACTTAGAGCTCTTTGTGGCTATAAGAGTAAGAGGGAGATGGTTAGTGGTAAGAATTGTCATGTAAGGTTCAATATGGTTGCATGCTCCAAACTGAAGTATCATGGTTGGAAGAATACTAAATTGAATGGGTCTAGGAAGTTGTTTGGCTGCTTTAGTGAGAATTCAGATTGCTTGCTACCCGGATGGAATCATGATGATCAACAAGAAGACGGGTGCAAAAGCAAGGTTTGGGACCCCGGAATTCATTCTGGCAATCAACACTCCTGGGGCCTTGTCACTTGCTTTAACTTGCTTGAAGGCTTTCTGCGCCTAGTTTGGGATCCCGGAGGATACTGGAATCACAAACATTGGTGGAGATTCAAGGATCAGTACAAGCACAAGCCACCATAACAAAGGACTCCCCAAATGTCCAACTTAAGGACTTTAACTAAAAGTGCTAGGTGGGAGACAACCCACCATGGTATGATCATTCCTTTTTCAATTTTAATTCGTTTTGTTTGTTTTTATGTTTTATTTTATTTCATTGAACCTGGAATTATTCATAACATCCATATTAGCATTGCATTTTGCATTCTACGTAAAAAAAAAAAACACGCACGCGACGGGCAGCGTTGCTAACGCGTCCGCGTCACCAGTGCATTTTAAAGAAAAGAGAATTGAACAGAGAGTCACGCGAGAGCGTGGCTGGAGGCCTGCCTTTGGCACAAACATGCCCACGCGTCCGCGTCAACCACGCGGCCGTGTCAATTGGAAATTACGCCTCCCACGCGTCCGCATCACCCACGCGAATGCGTGACTCTAAAAATCGACGTAAAAATGGGTTTATGGCAGCAAGTTATGATGGAGTGGGGCTGGAATGATGCTAGAAGCACCAGCCCTATCACGCGACCGCGTGCCCCACGCGTCCACGTCATTTTCAAAATATGGCCATTCAAGCGATCGCGTCACCCACGCAACCGCATCACCTTAAATTTTGGCAAAATGAGTTTGAAACAGAGAGTTGCGCGAACGCGAGGCTGCACTCGTGCCAATCGCACAAATCAGGCCACGTGATCGCATGACCCACGTGGCCGCGTCACCTGAACTTATCGCACACCACGAGACCGCGTCACTCAAGCGTCCGCGTCACATGCGACACACAGCTTAACCAGATCAGTGCCAATTATGTTATATTTTCTTTTCTAATCCTAATTTCTTCTATCTTTTCTTCTTTCTTCCTCCTTTCTTACTTTCTTTTTCTTTTTCCATTGGTGTTAAAATTCTCTTCTTCAACTATTGCATCTTTTCTTGAATTATTCTGGTGCTTCATGACTTGTTTTATTCTAATTGGGTATTATTATTCATAAGTCAATGCTAATTTTTATAATACTAATATTCCTTTTGCATTGATATGCACTTACACTATTTTGCATTACCCACACCCTCTTTTCTCATTGTTGCAATTTTTGCACTATTGATATGCCATGTGCTTCTTTTGTTTTCTCACTTGCAAGTTGTAGCTACCATGTAATTGAGATCCTCATCATTTGGCATTAACCCAACCATATTTTAAATTGTCTCCTATCTTTATTTTTGGGTTACTTTTCTTCTTTTTCCCCTTCTTTCAGGATGGCCACCGAGGAAGGGAAACAGAAAATGTTTATATGGGGCGACCGACAAGTCCACCTGCACAATCTTTGGAGAAAAACATCAGTTATAACCGCCCATCCACTTGCACATCTTAGCATGCACCGAGGACGGTGCAATCTTCAAGTGTGGGAGGTCGATACCGATCTCCATGGGTTAGTTACTCTTCTATCTCAACACCAATGGTTTATTTTCCTTGTTAGTTGTTGCATTTGCATGTTTGATTGCATGATTATTTGATTTTGTGCATATTTTACCACTTGGTTGAAGTAATATTTTCTTTTTCAAGAAACCTTTTAGAGCATTTCACTAATTTGAATAAAGTTTAATGTTAAACTTGTTTGAAGAAATATTATACTAGAACATGGTTTGGAGCTTGAACACACAAAACCTGTGAGATTTTGAGCCTATTTGATTGGTTGCATTTTATCAACCAAAATTTTATTTTTGGTGTGTGTTGTTCTCTCTAAAATTGTGATCTTTGTCTTGCTTAATTCTATATTTCCATTATTTGATGTATGCATACACTTACATGATTGACGCATTTGTTTCACTGAGCTTACATACCCATATGGCCTTACCCTTTCATTATTCTTTGCAAACCAATGTTGAGCCTATTATACCCCTTTGTTCTTTACTTTAGCACATCATTAACTCTAAGCGGAAAACAATAATGTCCTTAATTTGAATCCTTGGTTAGCTTAGACTAGTGAGAGTGCTCATGAATTAAGTGTGGGGAAGTTGAATTTGGAAATATTTGGTTTAAGAATTGAGTATGTTAGAATTTTCTGAAAATGTGAAAGAAATGTTTAGGACATGATTCATGCATCCAATAATTTAATCATATGCATTGAGAAAAATAAAAAAAAAGAAAAAAATATATATATAAAATACAAAAAAAAAAAGAGAAGTGAGAAAAAGAAAAGAAAAAAAAGAGCAATTAAGCAAAAAGGGGACAAAATGTCCCAAAGTAAGTGAAAACAATGCATATGTACTGTACTTGAAATTAGAATGCATGAATATGTAGAAAACATGGTTAATGGATAGTTAGATATTGTATTATGATTACATGGATTGTCTAAGTTAGGTGGAAAGTTTAAGTTAATTAAGGATTCAGATTTTAGTCCACTTGGCCAAATACAATCCTACCTTGACCCTAACCCCATTACAACTTGGTGTGCGAAATTGTGATCTAGATGTGAAATTGTTGTTCGAAATTGATTCCCTGGTAAAGGCTCCAAAGACGTGTGCACAATACCATGGTCCAAACATAACTTCACAACTTCGCGCAACTAACCAGCAAGTGCACTGGGTCGTCCAAGTAATACCTTACGTGAGTAAGGGTTGAATCCCACGGAGATTGTTGGTATGAAGCAAGCTGTGGTCATCTTGTAAATCTCAGTCAGGCGGATTAAATTGTTTTAAGATAGTGGTACTTATGTAATTCATTGGTGAGAATTTCAGAGTAAGTGTATAGAGATGCTTTCGTCCCTCTGAACCTCTGCTTTCCTGCTGTCTTCATCCAATCCTTCCTACTCCTTTCCATGGCAAACTGTATGTAGGGAATCACCATTGTCAATGGCTACTTCCCATCCTCTCTGTGAAAATGGTCCGATGCGCTGTCACTGCATGGCTAATCATCTGGAGGTTCTCGATCATACTGGAATAGGATTCACCCTCCTTTTGCGTCTGTCACTACGCCCAGTACTTGCGAGTTTGAAGTTCGTCACAGCCATCCCTTCCCGGATCCTACTCGGAATACCACAGACAAGGTTTAGACTTTTCGGATCTCAGGAATGGCCATCCATGGGTTCTAACTTATACCACGAAGATTCCAATATCTCGGACTCGGTCATCTGTATTAGATATCCAAGAGATACTCATTCTAGCTTGTTTGCATGTAGAACAGAAGTGTTTGTCAGGCACGCGTTCATAGGTGAGAATGATGATGAGCGTCACATAATAATCACATTCATCATGTTCTTGGGTGCGAATGGATATCTTAGAATAGGAATAAGCTTGAATTGAATAGAAAAACAGTAGTACTTTGTATTAATTCATGAGGAACAGCAGAGCTCCACACCTTAATCTATGGAGTGTAGAAACTCTACCGTTTGAAAATACATAAGTGATAATGGTTCAGGCATGGCCGAATGGCCAGCCCCCATGAAAGTCTAAGATAGCATAAAACTAATCAAAGATCATTTACAAAGATAGCATAAAGTCCTATTTATACTAAACTAGTTACTAGGGTTTACAGAAATGAGTAAATGATGCAGAAATCCACTTCTGGGGCCCACTTGGTGTGTGCTTGGGCTGAGCTTGAATTTTACACGTGGAGAGGTCATTCTTGCAGTTGAACGCCAGTTTGTAACGTGTTTCTGGCGTTGAACTCCACTTTGCAACTTGTTTCTGGCGCTGAACGCCAGACTGCAACATGGAACTGGCGTTCAATGCCAGTTTGCGTTATCTAAACTCGGCAAAGTATGGATTATTATATATTTCTAGAAAGCCCTGGATGTCTACTTTCTAACGCAATTAGAAGCGCACCATTTGAAGTTCTGTAGCTCCAGAAAGTTCACTTTGAGTGCAGGGAGGTCAGAATCCAACAGCATCTGCAGTCCTTCTTCAACCTCTGAATCTGATTTTTATTCAGGTCCCTCAATTTCAGCCAGAAAATACCTGAAATCACAGAAAAACATAGAAACTCATAGTAAAGTCCAGAAATGTGATTTTTAATTAAAAACTAATAAAAATATACTAAAAACTAACTAAATCATACTGAAAACTATGTAAAAACAATGCCAAAAAGCGTATAAATTATCTGCTCATCACAACACCAAACTTAAATTGTTGCTTGTCCCCAAGCAAATGAAAATCAAATAGGATAAAAAGAAGAGAATATACTATAAATTCCAAACTATCAATGAAACATAGCTCCAATCAGATGAGCGGGACTTGTAGCTTTTTGCCTCTTGAATAGTTTTGGCATCTCACTTTATCCATTGAAGTTCAGAATGATTGGCATCTATAGGAACTCAAAGTTCAGATAGTGTTATTCACTCTCCTAGTTCAGTATGTTGATTCTTGAACACAGCTACTTTATGAGTCTTGGTCGTGGCCCTAAGCACTTTGTTTTCCAGTATTACCACCGGATACATAAATGCTACAGACACATAACTGGGTGAACCTTTTCAGATTGTGACTCAGCTTTGCTAAAGTCCCCAATTAGAGGTGTCCAGGGTTCTTAAGCATACTCTTTTTTTGCTTTGGACCTTGACTTTAACCGCTCAGTCTCAAGTTTTCACTTGACACCTTCACGCCACAAGCACATGGTTAGGGACAACTTAGTTTAGCCGCTTAAGCCAGGATTTTATTCCTTTAGGCCCTCCTATCCACTGATGCCCAAAGCCTTGGATCCTTTTTATTTACCCTTGCCTTTTGGTTTTAAGGGCTACTGGCTTTTTGCTCTTGCCTTTTGGTTTTAAGAGCTTTTGGCTTTTTCTGCTTGCTTGTTCTTTTTCTCTTTTTTTTTTGCTATTTTTTTTCTGCAAGCTTTGTATTCACTACTTTTTCTTGCTTCAAGAATCATTTTTATGATTTTTCAGATTATCAAATAACATGTCTCCTTGTCATCATTCTTTCAAGAGCCAACATATTTAACATTCTTAAACATCAAATTCAAAAGACATTTGCACTGTTCAAGCATTCGTTCAGAAAACAAAAAGTATTGTCACCACATCAAAATAATTAAACTAGTTTCAAGGATGAATTCGAAACCATGTACTTCTTGTTCTTTTGTTTTTAAAACATTTTTCATTTAAGATAGGTGATGGATTCATATTCACTACTTTAAGGCATAGACACTTAGATACTAATGATCATGTAATAAGACACAGACATAAATAAACATTTAACATAAAAGATGAAAAATAGAAAATTTATGAACAAGGAATGAGTCCACCTTAGTGATGGTGGCATTTTCTTCTTGAGGAACCAATGATGTCCGTGAGTTCTTCTATGTTTCTTCCTTGTCTTTGTTGCTCCTCCCTCATTGCTTTTTGATCTTCTCTAATTTCATGGAGGATGATGGAGTGCTCTTGATGTTCCACCCTTAGTTGCCCCATGTTGGAACTCAGTTCTTCTAGGGAGGTGTTGATTTGCTCCCAAAAATTTTGTGGAGGAAAGTGCATCTCTTGAGGCATCTCAGGGATTTCTTGGTGATGAGCTTCTTCATGCGTCCCTTGAGATCCATGAATAGGCTCTCTTGTTGGCTCCATCCTTTTCTTAGTGATGGGCTTTTCCTCATCAATGAGGATATCTCCCTTTATGTCAATCCCAGCCGAGTTGCATAGATGGTAAATGAGGTGAGGAAAGGCTAACCTTGCCACAGTGGAGGACTTGTCAGCCACCTTATAGAGTTCTTGAGGTATAATCTCATGAACCTCCACTTCCTCCCTAATCATGATACTATGGATCATGATGGCCCGGTCTATAGTAACTTCAGACCGGTTGCTAGTGGGAATGATTAAGCGTTGAATGAACTCCAACCATTCTCTAGCTACAGGCTTAAGGTCCAATCTTCTCAGTTGAACCGGTTTGCCTTTTGAGTCAATCTTCCATTGAGCTCCTTCCACACATATGTCCATGGGGACTTGGTCCAACCTTTGATCAAAGTTGACTCTTCTTGTGTAGGGGCGTGCGTTTTCTTCCATCATTGGCAAGTTGAACGCCAGCCTTACATTTTCCGGTCTTATGTGCCATCAATGGTAATGGAAAAACAAAAAGCTTATGCTTTTACCACACCAAACTTAGAATATTGCTCGCCCTCGAGCAAGAGAAGAAAGAAAAGAAGAAGAAGAAGAAGAGAAAATATGGAGGAGAGTGGGGGGAGGTGTATTCGGCCAAGGTATAAAAGAGAGGGTTGTGTTGTGTGGAAATGAAGGAGGGATGGAGGGGTTTATATAGTGAGGGGAGAGTGGATGGATGTGAGTGGTGAAGGGGTAATAGGGAAGAGAGTTTGAGGTGATTGGTGAAGGGTTTTGGGGAAGGGTGATGCGGGCAGAAATTAGCGAATTAAAAATTATTAAAATATATACGTTGCAAGTATAGTTCTTAATTCGCCGGAAATCCACCTATCAATTTAGAAAGGTGTCACAGAAAATTGAATTTAAAATACTGGGAGTATGAATCCCAGGTCGTCTCCCAACGAGTTGCAGAAAAGTGTGCTATTTTATTAATCAGAGGTTTTCAAAAAGGTTTGAATTGGGCAAACTGGAAATTAAATTGGTGAATTTGAATAATGTAAATAAAAGCCTTGACTGGGAATTGATTAGTTGGAATCCCTATTATTGTTGGAATGCTCTCAGGATTAATCGACAATTAAAGGTTATCCTGTTTAGTTATCCTTCACTAGGTGAAGGAAAGTTAAACAAGTTGGAATGCTACGTCCGTTCACAAGTTGCAATCCACTTAATTAAAAGGGATTGGTGTTAGTGATTAGAAGGCAATCCAACCATAAACCCAATTACAATTTTTCTTTTAAGCCTTCCAACTCAAAGATTCCTTTCAATCAATTCCCCATCAAGTTAGGGAACTACTCACTCATTGTAAAGGTAAAATTCATAGCATATAAAAAGGAATTAAGGGAAGACATTGTAAATAAAATTAAAATAGTCAATTAAAAATAAAAGTGATCCTTGTATTAAATAACCCTAAGAATATTCCAATGGTAAAATTAAACAAAGCAAAGAACATGGAAGAGTAAGACCAAGTAAAGAAAACGAACTAGAATGACGAAGTCTTGATGAGGTAATAACTCTTCTCAATATCCCAAACTATGAATGTAAAATAATAATCCTAAAAACTATGAATGTGTAGAGAGAAAACCTAGGGGAGGAGCAAAACTAGATCTAAAATTAAAACTATGTAGAATGAATGTTGTCTTTGGTTTCTGCATATTCTCTGGCTCTAGTCTGCTGTTCCAGGCCAAAAACTGGGTCAAAATAGGGCTAGAAATCGCCCCCAGCGAATCTGCAAATTATGCAGGTCGCGCACGTCACGCGATCGCGTCGCTCATGCGGACGCGTCATTCGCGTTTCTGCTTTGCCACGCGGACGCGTCGTCCATGCGGCCGCGTCACTCGTGCTGTTCCA
The DNA here is from genome assembly GCF_000816755.2 of Arachis ipaensis. Lineage (NCBI taxonomy): Eukaryota > Viridiplantae > Streptophyta > Magnoliopsida > Fabales > Fabaceae > Arachis > Arachis ipaensis. The sequence continues at coordinate 73,026,739 of NC_029789.2, read as the reverse complement.
TCCGCGCGGTCACATCATTGGACCATTTTCACAAGAGGAGGGGATGTAGCCATTGACAACGGTGATGCCCTTGCATAAAGCCAGCCATGGAAAGGAGTAAGACTGATTGGATGAAGACAGCAGGAAAGCTGAGGTTCAGAGGAACGAAAGCATCTCTATGCGCTTATCTGAAATTCTCACCAATGATCTACATAAGTATTTCTATCCTTATTTTATTATTAATTTTGAAAACCCCATTACTATTTTATATCTGCCTGACTGAGATCTACAAGGTGACCATAGCTTGCTTCATACCAACAATCTCCGTGGGATTCGACCCTTACTCACGTAAGGTATTACTTGGACGACCCAGTGCACTTGCTGGTTAGTTATGCGAAGTTGTGAAGATATGTTTAGACCATGGTTCTGTGCATCCGTTTTTGGTGCCATTGCCAGGGAATCAATTTCGAACAATAATTCACAACCAGAGTAACAATTTTGCATACCAAGTTTTTGGCGCCGTTGCCGGGGATTGTTTGAGTTTGGACAACTGACGGTTCATCTTGTTGCTCAGATTAGGTAAATTTTTTTTTGTTTTAATTTTCAAAATTTTTTCAAAAATCTTTCAAAAAAATTCCTCCTCAGTTTTCGAAAAAAAATAAAATAAAAATGTTTTCAAAAATATATTTTTCTTCAGAATTTTTAAGAATGAATTCTAGTGTTTCATGAAGCATGTGAAGCCTGGCTGGCTGTAAAGCCATGTCTAAATTCATTTGGACTGAGGCTTCCAATTTGTTATCAAGAGCAAGCTAGTTGTTGCTAATCCCCCTGCTGCTGTTCCTGATTTACATACTAAAGCTTGGCTGGCTATTAAGCCATGCCTGACCCTTTGATTGGAGCTTTAGACTAAAAAGCATAAGATTCCTGGAATTCATATTAAAAATTTTGGAATCCTTATTTTTATTTTTTCAAATAATTTTCGAAAAAAAATAATACAAAAAAATCATAAAATCATAAAAATAAAAAATATTTCATGTTTGAGTCTTGAGTCATGTTATAAGTTTGGTGTCAATTGCATGTTCATCTTGCATTTTTCGAAAAAATTCATGCATTCATAGTGTTCTTCATGATCTTCAAGTTGTTCTTGGTAAGTCTTCTTGTTTGATCTTTGCATTTGCATGTTTTGTGTCTTTTCTTGTTTTTCATATGCATTCCTGAATTCTTTATGTCTAAGCATTAAAGAATTCTAAGTTTGGTGTCTTGCATGTTTTCTTTGCATTAAAAATTTTTCAAAAATGTGTTCTTGATGTTCATCATGATCTTCATAGTGTTCTTGGTGTTCATCTTGACATTCATAGCATTCTTGCATGCATTCATTGTTTTGATCTAAAAATTTCATGCATTGCATCATTTTAATGTTTTTCTCTCACATCATAAAAATTCAAAAATAAAAAAAAATATCTTTCCCTTTTTCTCTCTTAAAATTTCGAAAATTAGATTTGACTTTTTCAAAAATTTTAAAAAAAATCTAGTTGTTCTTATGAGTCAAATCAAATTTTCAATTTAAAAATCTTATCTTTTTCAAAATCCTTTTCAAAAATCAAGTCTTTTTCATTTTTCTTAAGTTATTTTCGAAAATTCTAAAAATATTTTTCAAAAATCTTTTTCTTAATTTTACATCATATTTTCGAAAATAACATCATCAATTAATGTTTCGATTCAAAAATTTCAAGTTTGTTACTTACTTGTTAAGAAAGATTCAAACTTTGAATTCTAGAATCATATCTTGTGATTTCTTGTGAATCAAGTCATTAATTGTGATTTTAAAAATCAAATCTTTTTCAAAAACTAATTTCAATTATATCTTTTCAAAAATATCTTCTTATCTTATCTTTTTCAAAAATTTGATTTCAAAATATCTTTTCTAACTTCCTAACTTCTTATCTTTTCAAAATTTGTTTCAACTAACTAACTAACTTTTGTTTGTTTCTTATCTTTTTCAAAACCACCTAACTAACTCTCTCTCTCTAATTTTCAAAAATATCTCCCTCTTTTTTTCAAAAATTCTTTTTATTAATTAATTATTTTAACTTTCGATTTTAAGCTTTTCAAAAAAAAAAAATTTTACTAACCTTTTTCAAAAATTATTTTCGAAAATCCTCTCCCTCTCTCATCTTATGCTATTTATTTATTCATCTACTAACAATAAGGAACCTCTTTACTGTGACATAGAGGATTCCTCTTCTTTTCTTTTTCTCTTCTCTTTCTTATGAACAGGGACAAAGAAAAAGGCATTCTTGTTGAAGCTGATCCAGAACCTGAAAGGACTCTGAAGAGAAAACTAAGAGAAGCTAAATTACAACAATCCAGAGACAACCTTATTGAAAATTTCGAACAAGTAAAGGAGATGGCAGCCGAACCCAACAACAATAATGCAAGGAGAACGCTTGGTGACTTTACTGCACCTAATTCCAATTTACATGGAAGAAGCATCTCCATTCCTACCATTGGAGCAAACAATTTTGAGCTGAAACCTCAGCTAGTTTCTCTGATGCAGTAGAACTGCAAGTTTTATGGACTTCCATCTGAAGATCCTTTTCAGTTCTTAACTGAATTTGTGCAGATCTGTGATACTGTTAAGACTAATGGAGTAGATCCTGAAGTCTACAGGCTCATGCTTTTCCCTTTTACTGTAAGAGACAGAGCTAGAGTGTGGTTAGACTCTCAACCCAGAGATAGCCTGAACTCTTGGGATAAGCTGGTCACGGCTTTCTTAGCCAAGTTCTTTCCTCCTCAAAAGCTGAGCAAGCTTAGAGTGGATGTTCAAACCGTCAGACAGAAAGAAGGTGAATCCCTCTATGAAGCTTGGGAAAGATACAAGCAGCTGACCAAAAAGTGTCCTTCTGACATGCTTTCAGAATGGACCATCCTGGATATATTCTATGATGGTTTATCTGAGCTATCAAAGATGTCATTGGATACTTCTGCAGGTGGATCCATTCAGCTAAAGAAAATGCCTGCAGAAGCTCAAGAACTCATTGACATGGTTGCTAATAACCAGTTCATGTACACTTCTGAGAGGAATCCTGTGGGTAATGGGACGCCTCAGAAGAAGGGAGTTCTTGAAATTGATACTCTGAAT
>NC_029789.2:73023250-73023531 GCF_000816755.2 Arachis ipaensis | reverse complement strand
CAAAATACCTCTAATTTAGCAAACTTAGTCTCTGATCTATCCAAGGCCACTGTAAGTTTCATGAATGAAACAAGGCCTTCCATTAGAAATTTGGAAGCACAAGTAGGCCAGTTGAGTAAAAGGATCACTGAAATCCCTCCTAGTACTCTCCTAAGCAATACAGAAGAGAATCCAAAAGGAGAGTGCAAGGCCATTGACAAAAGCACCATGGCCGAACCTGTAAGGGAAGGAGAGGACGTGAATCCCAAGGAGAAAGACCTCCTGGGACGTCCAGTGATCAA
>NC_029789.2:73019595-73023112 GCF_000816755.2 Arachis ipaensis | reverse complement strand
TAAATGAGGACAACCTTATGTTTACAACTCAAGGATCTCTCTCTGCATCCATAGAGAGGAAGCATAAAAAGCTTCTCTCAAAACAGAGTCAACCAAAGCCCCCACAGTCAAACTCTAAGTTTGGTGTTGGGAGGCCACAACCAAACTCTAAGTTTGGTGTTGAACTCCCATATCCAAACTCTAAGTTTGGTGTTGGGAGGTCTTAACAAAGCTCTGCACATCTGTGAGGCTCCATAAGAGGCCACTGTCAAGCTATTGACATTAAAGAAGCGCTTGTTGGGAGGCAACCCAATGTTTAATTATCTAATTTTATTTTTGTTTTTCATGTTTTATTAGGTTCATGATCATGTGGAGTCACAAAATAAATATAAAAAATGAAAACGGAATCAAAAACAGCAGAAGAAAAATCACACCCTGGAGGAAGACTTTACTGGCGTTTAAACGCCAGTAAGAAGCATGTTTTGGGCATTCAACGCCAGAACAGAGCATGGTTCTGGCGCTGAACGCCAGAAATGGGCAGCATCTGGGCGTTTGAATGCCAGAAATGCACCCTGGAGGAGAGCTGGCACTGAACGCCCAGAACAAGCATGGTTTTGGCGTTCAACGCCAGAAATAGGCTACAAATGGGCGTTCAACGCCCAGAACAAGCACCAACCTGGCGCTGAACGCCCAGAGTTGTGTGCAAGGGCATTTTAAATGCCTAATTTGGTGCAAGATTGTAAATCCTTGAACACCTCAGGATCTGTGGACCCCACAGGATCACCTCAGGATCTATGGACCCCACAGGATCCCCACCTACTTCCACTCACTTCTTCTCACCCCTCTTTCACACAATCCCATAAACTCTCTTCCCCATCACCTCTTCACCACTCACATCCATCCACTCTTCCCCATAAACCTACCTCATAAACTCCACCTACCTTCAAAATTCAAAATCAATTTCCCACCCAAACCCACCCTAAATGGCCGAACCTTCACCCCACTCCCTTCCCTAGATAAAGCCTTCCATCCTTCCTCATTTTCACACAACACAACCCTCTTTTCTCTTCTTGGCCGAAACACACCCCCCCTCTTCTCCATCTTTTCTTCTTCTTCATCTTTTCTTTCTTCTCTTGCTCGAGGGCGAGCAAAATTCTAAGTTTGGTGTGGTAAAAGCATAAGCTTTTTGTTTATCCATTACCATGGTTCGGGGGAAATACTTAGATTTTAGTCCGGAAAATGTGAGGTTGGCGTTCAACTTGCCAAACATGGAAGAGAATGCACGCCCCTACACAAGGAGAGTCAACTTTGATCAAAGGTTGGACCAAGTCCTCATGGACATATGTGTAGAAGGAGCTCAATAGAAGATTGACTCAAAAGGCAAACCGGTTCAACTAAGAAGACTGGACCTTAAGCCTGTAGCTAGAAGATGGTTGGAGTTCATTCAATGCTCAATAATTCCCACTAGCAACCGGTCTGAAGTTACTATAGACCGGGCCATCATGATCCATAGCATCATGATTGGAGAAGAGGTGGAAGTTCATGAGATTATACCTCAAGAACTCTACAAAGTGGCTGACAAGTCCTCCACTATGGCAAGGTTAGCCTTCCCTTGTTCTTACTTTCTCTGTTTTTCGTTTTCTCTATGTTAAGTGCTTATCTATGTTTGTGTCTTCATTACATGATCATTAGTAGTTAGTAACTATGTCTAAAAGTTATGAATGTCCTATGAATCCATCACCTCTCTTAAAGGAAAATTGTTTTAATTCAAAAGAACAAGAAGTACATGAGTTTCGAATTTATCCTTGAACTTAGTTTAATTATATTGATGTGGTGACAATGCTTTTTGTTTTCTGAATGTATGCTTGAACAGTGCATATGTCTTTTGAAGTTGTTGTTTAAGAATGTTAAATATGTTGGCTCTTGAAAGAATGATGACAAGGAGACATGTTATTTGATAATCTGAAAAATCATAAAAATGATTCTTGAAGCAAGAAAAAGCAGCAAAGAACAAAGCTTGCAGAAAAAAAATAATAATAATAGGCGAAAAAAATAGAAAAAGCAAGCAGAAAAAGCCAAAAGCTCTTAAAACCAAGAGGCAAGAGCAAAAAGCCAATAACCCTTAAAACCAAAAGGCAAGGGCAAATAAAAAGGATCCCAAGGCTTTGAGCATCAGTAGATAAGAAGGCCTAAAGGAATAAAATCCTGGTCTAAGCGGCTAAACTAAGCTGTCCCTAACCATGTGCTTGTGGCGTGAAGGTGTCAAGTGAAAACTTGAGACAGAGCGGTTAAAGTCAAGGTCCAAAGCAAAAAAAAGAGTGTGCTTAAGAACCCTGGACACCTCTCATTGGGGACTTTAGCAAAGCTGAGTCACAATCTGAAAAGGTTCACCCAATTATGTGTCTGTGGCATTTATGTATCCGGTGGTAATACTGGAAAATAAAGTGCTTAGGGCCACGGCCAAGACTCATAAAGAAGCTGTGTTCAAGAATCATCATACTGAACTAGGAGAATCAATAACACTATCTGAACTCTGAGTTCCTATAGATGCCAATCATTCTGAACCTCAATGGATAAAGTGAGACGCCAAAACTATTTAAGAGACAAAAAGCTATAAGTCCCGCTCATTTGATTGGAGCTATGTTTCATTGATAGTTTGGAATTTATAGTATATTCTCTTCTTTTTATCCTATTTGATTTTCAGTTGCTTGGGGACAAGCAACAATTTAAGTTTGATGTTGTGATGAGCGGATAATTTGTACGCTTTTTGGCATTGTTTTTAGTATGTTTTTAGTAGGATCTAGTTACTTTTAGGGATGTTTTCATTAGTATTTATGTTAAATTCACATTTCTGGACTTTACTATGAGTTTGTGTGTTTTTCTGTAATTTCAGGTATTTTCTGGCTGAAATTGAGGGACTTGAGCAAAAATCAGATTCAGAGGTTGAAGAAGGACTGCTGATGCTGTTGGATTCTGACCTCCCTGCACTCAAAATGGATTTTCTGGAGCTACAAAACTCAAAATGGCGCGCTTTTAATTGCATTAGAAAGTAGACATCCAGGGCTTTCCAGAAATATATAATAGTCCATACTTTGCCCGAGTTTACATGACGCAAACTAGCGTTCAACGCCAGTTCTCTGCCCAATTCTGGCATCTAGCGCCAGAAACAAGTTGCAAAGTGGAGTTCAACGCCCAAAATGGCACAAAAGCTGGCGTTCAACTCCAAGAAGGACCTCTACACGTGCAACACTCAAGCTCAGCCCAAGCACACACCAAGTGGGCCCCGGAAGTGGATTTATGCATCAATTACTTACTTCTGTAAACCCTAGTGACTAGTTTATTATAAATAGAACTATTTTATCATTGTATTCGCAGTCTTGGTTACTCCGGTTCCCCTCTGGGGCCGAGACCAATGAACTCCATTATCACTTATGTATTTTCAACGGTAGAGTTTCTGCACTCCATAGATTAAGGTGTGGAGCTCTGCTGTTCCTCAAAGATTAATGCAAAGTACTACTGTTTTCTATTCAATTCATCT
>NC_029789.2:73016053-73019569 GCF_000816755.2 Arachis ipaensis | reverse complement strand
ACCATGAAAAGGAGTAAGACTGATTGGATGAAGACAGCAGGAAAGCAGAGGTTCAGAGGAACGAAAGCATCTCTATGCACTTATCTGAAATTCTCACCAATGATCTACATAAGTATTTCTATCCTTATTTTATTATTAATTTCAAAAACCCCATTACTATTTTATATCTGCCTGACTGAGATATACAAGGTGACCATAGCTTGCTTCATACCAACAATCTCCGTGGGGTTCGACCCTTACTCACGTAAGGTATTACTTGGACGACCCAGTGCACTTGCTGGTTAGTTATGCGAAGTTGTGAAGATATATTTAGACCATGGTTCTGTGCATCCGTTTTTGGTGCCATTTCCAGGGAATCAATTTCGAACAATAATTCACAACCTGAGTAACAATTTCGCATACCAAACCGGTTTACCTTTTGAGTCAATCTTCCATTGAGCTCCTTCCACACATATGTCCATGAGGACTTGGTCCAACCTTTGATCAAAGTTGACTCTTCTTGTGTAGGGGCGTTGATGAGATATTTTGGTGAGAGACGAATCTCTTCCAAAACACCCAAAACTAACCGGCAAGTGCACCGGGTCGTATCAAGTAATAAAAACTCACGGGAGTGAGGTCGATCCCACAGGGATTGAAGGATTGGGCAATTTTAGTTTAGTGGTTGATTTAGTCAAGCGAATCAAGATTTGGTTGGGTGATTTGTGAATTGCAGAATGTAAATTGCATGCGTGCGTTTTCTTCCATCATTGGCAAGGTAAACGCCAGCCTTACATTTTCCGGACTGAAATCTAAGTGGTTCCCCCGAACCATGGTAAGATAATTCTTTGGGTTCGGGTTCTTACTTTGATCATGGTTCCTAGTGATCCATGCATCGGCATAGAATTCTTGAACCATTAGGATTCCGACTTGTTGAATGGGGTTGGTTAGAACTTCTCAACCTCTTCTTTGGATCTCATGTCGAATTTCCGGATACTCATTTTTCATGAGTTTGAAAGGGACCTCGGGGATCACCTTCTTCTTGGCCACAACATCATAGAAGTGGTCTTGATGGGTTTTGGAGATGAATCTTTCCATCTCCCATGACTCGGAGGTGGAAGCTTTTGTCTTCCCTTTCCCTTTTCTAGAGGTTTCTCCGGTCTTAGGTGCCATCAATGGTAATGGAAAAACAAAAAGCTTATGCTTTTACCATACCAAACTTAGAATATTGCTCGCCCTCGAGAAAGAGAAAAAAGAAAAGAAGAAGAAGAAGAGAAAATATGGAGGAGAGTGGGGGGAGGTATATTCAGCCAAGGTATAGAAGAGAGGGTTGTGTTGTGTGGAAATGAAGGAGGGATGGAGGGGTTTATATAGTGAGGGGAGAATGGATGGATGTGAGTGGTGAAGGGGTAATAGGGAAGAGAGTTTGAGGTGATTGGTGAAGGGTTTTGGGGAAGGGTGTTTATTGGGAAGAGAGGATGAATGTTGAGAAGAGTGAAGAGTATGAGTGGAGGTATGTGGGGATCCTGTGGGGTCCACAGATGCTGAGATGATCCTGTGGGGTCCACAGATCCTGAGGTGTCAAGGAATTGCATCCCTACACCAATTAGGCATGTAAAACGCCTTTGCATGCAATTCTGGCGTTTAAACGCTGAATTGATGCTTGTTCTGGGCGTTTAACGCCCAGATGCAGCATGTTTCTAGCGTTGAACGCCAGTTCTATGCTTGTTTCTGGCGTTCAGCGCCAGCTCTTCTCAGGGTGTATTCTTGGCGTCTAAATGCCAGGATGTTGCTTGTTTCTGGCGTTCAACGCCAGATGCTCCTTACTGGCGTTTAAACGTCAGTAAGTCCTTCCTCCAGGGTGTGATTTTTCTTCTGCTGTTTTTGATTCTGTTTTTAATTTTTGTATTTATTTTGTGACTCCACATGATCATGAACCTAATAAAACATAAAAGAACAATAAAAATAAAAATAGAATTAAATAAATAAAAACTGGGTTGCCTCCCAACAAGCGCTTCTTTAATGTCAATAGCTTGACAGTGGGCTCTCATGGAGCCACACAGGTGATCAGGTCAATTTTATAGACTCCCAACACCAAACTTATAGTTTGGATGTGGGGATTCAACACCAAACTTAGAGTTTGGCTGAGTCCTCCCAACACCAAACTTAGAGTTTGATTGTGGGGGCTTTGGTTGACTCTGTACTGAGAGAAGCTTTTCATGCTTCCTCTCCATTATTACAGAAGGAGATCCTTGAGTTTTAAACACAAGGTTGTCCTCATTCAGTTGAAGGACCAACTCTCCTCTGTCCACATCAATCATAGTTCTTGGTGTGGCTAGGAAGGGTCTTCTAAGGATAATGGATTCATCCTCATCCTTTCCAATGTCTAGGATTATGAAATCAGCAGGGATGTAAAGGCCTTCAACCCTTACTAGCACGTCCTCTACTAGTCCATAAGCCATCTTCATAGATTTATTTGCCATCTCTAATGAGAAATTGGCAGCCTGTACCTCAAGGATTTCCAGTTTCTCCATTACAGAGAGTGGCATGAGGTTTATCCCTGACCCAAGGTCGCATAGAGCCTTCTCAAAGGTCATGGTGCCTATGGTACAAGGTATTAGGAACTTTCCAGGATCCTGTTTCTTCTGAGGTAATGTCAGTTGATCCAAATCACTCAGTTCATTGATGAGCAAGGGAGGTTCATTTTCCCAAGTCTCATTACCAAATAATTTGGCATTTAGCTTCATGATTGCACCAAGGTACTTGGCAACTTGCTCTTCAGTAACATCCTCATTTTCTTCAGAAGAAGAATACTCATCAGAGCTCATGAAGGGCATAAGGAGGTTCATTAGAATCTCTATGGTCTCTATATGAGCCTCAGAGTCCTTTGGTTCCTCAAAGAGAAACTCCTTGTTGATCACTGGACATCCCAGGAGGTCTTCCTCACTGGGATTCACGTCCTCTTCCTCTTTTGTGGGTTCGGCCATGATTGTTATATCAATGGCCTTGCACTCTCTCTTTGGATTCTCTTCTGTATTGCTTGGGAGAGTACTAGGAGGTGTTTCAGTGATTTTCTTACTCAGCTAGCCCACTTGTGCCTCCAAATTTCTTATGGAGGACCTTGTTGCACTCATGAAACTTAAAGTGGCCTTGGACAGATCAGAGACTAAGTTTGCTAAATTAGAGGTATTTTGTTCAGAGTTCTCTGTCTGTTGCTGAGAAGATGATGGAAAAGGCTTGCTATTGCTGAGCCTGTTTCTTCCACCATTATTAAAGCCTTGTTGAGGCTTTTGTTGATCCTTCCATGAGAAATTTGGATGATTTCTCCATGATTAATTATAGGTGTTTCCATAAGGTTCACCCATGTAATTTACCTCTGCTATTACAGGGTTATCAGGATCATAAGCTTCTTCTTCAGAAGATGCCTCTTTAGTACTGTTGGATGCATTTTGCCATCCATTCAGACTTTGGGAAATCATGTTGACTTGCTGAGTCAACACTTTGTTCTGAGCCAATATGGCATTCAGAGCATCAATTTCA
>NC_029789.2:72986198-73016021 GCF_000816755.2 Arachis ipaensis | reverse complement strand
TATCTTTCCCAAGCTTCATAGAGGGATTCACCATCTTTTTGCTTGAAGGTCTGAACATCCACTCTAAGCTTGCTCATCTTTTGAGGAGGAAAGAACTTAGCCAAGAAGGCCGTGACCAGCTTATCCCAAGAGTTCAGGCTATCTTTAGGTTGTGAGTCCAACCATGTTCTAGCTCTGTCTCTTACAGCAAAAGGGAAAAGCATGAGCCTGTAGTCTTCAGGATCTACTCCATTAGTTTTAACAGTCTCACAGATCTGCAGGAACTCAGTTAAAAACTAGTAGGGATCTTCTAATGGAAGTCCATAGAATTTGCAGTTTTGTTGCATTAGAGCAACTAATTGAGGTTTCAGCTCAAAATTGTTTGCTCCAATGGTGGGGATTGAGATGCTTCTTCCATCAAACTTGGAAGTAGGTGTAGTATAATCACCAAGCATCCTCCTTGCATTATTATTATTTTCGGCTGCCATCTCCTCTTCCTTTTCAAAAATTTCTGTAAGGTTGTCTCTGGATTGTTGTATTTTAGCTTCTCTAAGTTTCCTCTTTAGAGTCCTTTCAGGTTCAGGGTCTGTTTCAACAAGAATGTTCTTGTCCTTGCTCCTGCTCATATGAAAAATAAGGGAACAGAAAATAATAATAGGGATCCTTTTTACCACAGTATAGAGGTTCCCTTGTGTGAGTAGAAGAAAAGAAGAATAAGAATGAAGAAGTGAAGAATTCGAACTCAGAGGAGAAGAAGGGGTTCAAATTCTTGGGTGGAAGAGAAGTGTTAGTAGATGAATAAATAAATAGAAGGAGATGAGAGAGAGGGAATTTCGAAAATTAATTAATATAAAAATTAAAATTTTAAAGTTAAATTTCGAAAATTAAATTTGAAATTGAATTAAAAATTAAAACTATTAGTTAATTAAAAAGGAAATTTTGAAAAGGAGGGAAGTATTTTCGAAAATTAGATAGGGAAGAGTAGTTAGGTGATTTTGAAAAAGATAAGAAACAAACAAAAAGTCAATTAGTTAGTTGAGAAAGGATTTGAAAATAAATTTTGAAAAGATAAGAAGATAAGAAGTTAGAGAAGATATTTTAAAATCAAATTTTTTGAAAAAATTTATGATTTAAAAAGATATGCTAGAAAGATATGATTAAAATTAGCTTTGAAAAAGATTTGAAATTTTTTTTAAAATCAAAATTAATGACTTGACTCACAAGTAATTACAAGATATGATTCTAGAACTTAAAGTTTGAATCTTTCTTAACAAGCAAGTAACAAACTTGAAATTTTTTAATCAAAACATTAATTGTTGATAATATTTTCGAAAATTATGAGATAAAATTAAGAAAAAAATTTTTGAAAAATATTTTTAAAATTTTCGAAAATAAAATAAGAAAGATGAAAAAGATTTGATTTTTGAAAAAGATTTTGAAAAAGATAAGATTTTCAAATTGAAAATTTGATTTGACTCATAAGAAACAACTAAATTTTAAAAACTTTTGACTAAATCAAATCAAATTTTTGAAAATTATGAGTGAAATAAGGGAAAGATAATTTTTTGATTTTTGAATTTTTAATGAAGAGAGAGAAAAACATAAAATTGATGCAAAACATAAAAATTTTGGATTAAAATAAAAGATGCATGCAAGAATACTATGAGTTTCAAGATGAACACCAAGAACACTTTGAATGTCAAGATGAACACCAAAAACTTATTTTTGAAAAATTTTCAAGAAAAGAAAACATGCAAGACACCAAACTTAAAAAAATTTTATTCTTTAGATATTAATAATTCAAGAATGCATATGAAAAACAAGAAAAGACACAAAACAAGAAAATATGAAGATCAAACAAGAAGACTGGCCAAGAACGACTTGAAGATCATGAAGAATGCAATGCATGAAATTTTTTAAAATAATTTTTAGAAAATTAAAAAGATGCAATTGACACCAAACTTAAAAGTTGACTCTAGACTCAAGCAAGAAACACAAAAAATAATTTTTTGATTTTATGATTTTGTAAGGTTTTTTTTTTGTATTTTTCGAAAATAAGAAATAAAAAAAACTTAAAATTAAAATAAAATTACCTAATCTGAGCAACAAGATGAACCGTCAGTTGTCCAAACTCGAACAATCCCCGGCAACGGCGCCAAAAACTTGGTGTGTGAAATTGTGATCTAGATGTGAAATTGTTGTTCAAAATTGATTCCCTGGTAATGGCTCCAAAGACGTGTGCACAATACCATGGTCCAAACATAACTTCACAACTTCGCGCAACTAACCAGCAAGTGCACTGGGTCGTCCAAGTAATACCTTACGTGAGTAAGGGTCGAATCCCACGGAGATTGTTGGTATGAAGCAAGCTATGGTCATCTTGTAAATCTCAGTCAGGCGGATTAAATTGTTTTAAGAAATTATAGTGGATGAAAATAAATAAAATATAAAATAGGATAGTGGTACTTATGTAATTCATTGGTGAGAATTTCAGATAAGTGTATAGAGATGCTTTCGTCCCTCTGAACCTCTGCTTTCCTGCTGTCTTCATCCAATCCTTCCTACTCCTTTCCATGGCAAGCTGTATGTAGGGCATCACCATTGTCAATGGCTACTTCCCATCCTCTCTGTGAAAATGGTCCAATGCGTTGTCACTGCATGGCTAATCATCTGGAGGTTCTCGATCATACTGGAATAGGATTCACCCTCCTTTTGCGTCTGTCACTACGCCCAGTACTTGCGAGTTTGAAGTTCGTCACAGCCATCCCTTCCCGGATCCAACTCGGAATACCACAGACAAGGTTTAAACTTTCCGGATCTCAGGAATGGCCATCCATGGGTTCTAACTTATACCACGAAGATTCCAATATCTCGGACTCGGTCCTCTGTATTAGATATCCAAGAGATACTCATTCTAGCTTGTTTGCATGTAGAACAAAAGTGTTTGTTAGGCACGCATTCATAGGTGAGAATGATGATGAGAGTCACATAATCATCACATTCATCATGTTCTTGGGTGCGAATGGATATCTTAGAATAGGAATAAGCTTGAATTGAATAGAAAAGCAGTAGTACTTTGTATTAATTCATGAGGAATAGCAGAGCTCCACACCTTAATCTATGGAGTGTAGAAACTCTACCGTTTGAAAATACATAAGTGATAATGGTCCAGGAATGACCGAATGGCCAGCCCCCATGAAAGTCTAAGATAGAATAAAACTAATCAAAGATCTTTTACAAAGATAGCATAAAGTCCTATTTATACTAAACTAGTTACTAGGGTTTACAGAAATGAGTAAATGATGCAAAAATCCACTTCCGGGGTCCACTTAGTGTGTGCTTGGGCTGAGCTTGATGTTTACACGTGGAGAGTTCATTCTTGGAGTTGAACGCCAGTTTGTAACATGTTTCTGGCGTTGAACTCCACTTTGCAACTTGTTTCTGGCGCTGATCGCCAGACTGCAACATGGAACTGGTATTCAACGCCAGTTTTCGTCCTCTAAACTCGGGAAAAGTATGAACTATTATATATTTCTGGAAAGCCCTGAATGTCTACTTTCCAATGCAATTGGAAGCGTACCATTTGAAGTTCTGTAGCTCCAGAAAGTCCACTTTGAGTGCAGGGAGGTCAGAATCCAACAGCATCTGCAGTCCTTCTTCAACCTCTGAATCTGATTTTTGCTCAGGTCCCTCAATTTCAGCCAGAAAATACTTGAAATCATAGAAAAACACAAAAACTCATAGTAAAGTCTAGAAATGTGATTTTTAATTAAAAACTAATAAAAATATACTAAAAACTAACTAAATCATACTGAAAACTATGTAAAAACAATGCCAAAAAGCGTATAAATTATCCGCTCATCACAACCCTTAAAAGACCTCTTGATATGTGTATTTATCCGTTAAATTTTTGTTGATTGGTAGAAGAAAAGCAAGCCTTAGAAAGCAAGGTTAGTAGAGAATTGAGAGAATTGAACCTTAAATACTTGAGCGATTAGAGTGCATACACTTCCAGTGAGGGTTCGATGCTCGATTCTTTGTTCCGGCTTTCATGAGCTATTTTCTTCTGCAAGTTTACTTGTACTTTATTTTATGATTTGAATTAGTGAAATCCAGTTCATATTTGTTCTTGAAGGATTTGTTTACTTTTAACCAAGTTGAAAAAAAAAGAGCATTCTGCATTTAGTTGTATTCATAGGTTACATTTCATACATTCTACCATTCCCCTTCACTCTTTTAGTTCTCTTAAGCTTAGCATGAGGACATGCTAATATTTAAGTGTGGGGAGGTTGATAAACTACTATTTTATGGTTTATCTTGTGCTCAATTGAGTGGATTTTATCAATCTTTCATACACTTATTCATATGATTTGCATGAGTAGTTTACGTTTTCCTTCCTGATTTTGTGCTATGATTGAAAACATTCTTCTTTGGCCTTATATTTGCTAATATTAATCCTCTCTTATTACCATTCGATGCCTTGATATGTGCGTTAAGTGATTTCAGAGTTTATAGGGCAGGAATGGCTTAGAGGATGGAAAAGGAAGCATGCAAAAGTGGAAGGAATGCAAGAAGTTGAAGGAACTGCAAAGTTGTTAGCCTGACCCTCTCGCACTAAAACGATCATAACTTGAGCTACAGAGGTCCAAATGATGCGGTTCTAGTTGCGTTGGAAAGCTAATGTCCGGGGCTTCAATTTGATATATAATTTGCCATAGTTTCTTTGACGATAAGTGACGTGAACGAGTGATCTACGCGGACACAACGTAGTGGCAAAAAACCAGCATGTTTGAATTCAAAACCAGCGAATTCTGGGCTGTTTCTGACCCAGTTCTCAGCCCAGAAAACACAGATTAGAGGCTATAAAGTGGGGGAATGCATCCATTCATCAAGACACTCATAATTCACTTTTCATAATTTAGATGTAGTTTTTAGAGAGAGAGGCTCTCTCCTCTCTCTTAGGTTTTAGGATTAGGATTCCTCTTAAAGGATTTAGGATTTCAACTGCTTCTCAGGTTCAACATTCCTTTTATTTATTTTCCCAATTTACTTTATGAACTTTTCCATGTTAGATTTGAATTTATGTTTAAACGTAATTTGATGTGTTTCAGATTTATGATTGCTTTATTCTATTTATGAATACTTTTAATTTTATTTAGATATTTTCTTCCTTTTGGCTTTGGTTAAGTAATTGGTAACACTTGAGTTGTCAAACTCAGCAGTGGTTGAAATTGGCAGATTACTAATTGATCTAGATCGCTCTAAAGCTAGTCTTCCCACAGGAATTAACTAGGACTTGAGGATCAAACTAATTAGTCCACTTGACTTTCCTTTGCTTTAGTAAAGGTTAACTAAGTGGGATTAAAACTCAATTCTCATCACCATCGATAAGGATAACTAGGATAAGACTTCTAATTCTCATACCTTGCCAAGAGCTTTATTAGTTATTATTTTAACGACTTGTTATTTTACATTACTTGTTCCTTATTTTAAAAAATCCCCAATTTACAAGACTCACAACCAATAATAAGAACACCTCCCTGCAATTCCTTGAGAAGACGACCCGAGGTTAAATACTCCAGTTATCAATTTCAAAGGGATTTGTTACTTGTGCAAACCAAAACTTTTGTAAGAAAGTAATTCTTGTCGGTCTAGAAGCTATACTTACAATGGGAATTTATTTGCGAAAATTCTAGATCGCGTGAGAGTTTCGCTCTTTTCAACCACCCAAACTTTGGTGGGAAAATCAACAAGATCAAGGCCAAGATCAGAGACGTCACAACTCCAACAAGAACGCAGCTCACCAATATTCCACACAGAGATCATATCAGCACCCACCTAACAATACCTCGCAACATCCATATCAAAACCAAAATGGCCCTTCTCATCTCTCCAATGTCAACTCACCATCATCCGAAGATAGACTCTCAAGGATTGAGACTCTACTTGAAGACATATGCAAGGAAATCCAAGACAACAAGGTGTTCAAGGAGGAGGTGCGAGCCAATATCAAAAACCAGGGAGACACCATCAAGAGGCTGGAATTTCAAGTTGGATACCTCTCTGAGAAGATTCCCAAACCTACTGACAGCTTCCCAAGTGACACAGAGAAAAACCCGAGAGGTGAAGCAAAGAAAGTAAGATGGGAAGAATGCAAGATGGTAACTATAAGTGATAAGGGGACTGAGGAAGAGCTGAACAAACCCTTAGAACACTCTGGAGATACTTCAGCAGATAAACAAGAAGAGAGTAACCAAGAAACCAAAACTACACAGAAGGAGATTCTAAACCTCTATGCACCTTTTCCCCAAAGACTCAAGGGTGGTGTAGAAAAGAGAATATACTCAAAGTTCCTCAACATGTTTGAATCTCTCCATGTAAACATAACATTCATCAAGGCTCTCCAACAAATGCCCTCATACATTAAGTGTATGAAGGAGCTGCTGACCATGAAAAGCTCACTCAAAGGAGCGCAAACAATAGTGATGAATAAGGAGTGCAGTGCTCTCATTCAACCAGAGTTGCCTACAAAAAGGAAGGATCCAGGGAGTTTTCACATCCCCTGTGCCATAGGAGAAACAGTGATTGATAAGGGACTCTGTGATCTGGGAGCAAGCATTAATTTAATGCCTCTATCCCTCATGAAGAAGCTGCAGATCAATGAGCTAATGCCCACAGATGTAGTCATCAGGCTGGCTGACAAAACTCAAAAATAAGCAGTAGGAGTGGTTGAAAACGTGTTGGTAAAGGTTGGGAACTACTTCCTTTCCATAGACTTTGTCATATTGGAAATGGAAGAGAGTTACCTCCATCCAATCATATTGGGAAGACCATTCCTAGCTACAGCCAGAGCACTTATAGATGTGGAGCGAGGAGAGCTAATACTGAGGATACATGATGAACAACTTACCTTCAAAGTCTTCAAACCCTCACAAGAAGCAGATCAAGAAAACAAGGAATCAAAGGAGGATCATAATAAGGCACTGGTGGAAGAGACAAGCACTGAAGCACAAACAATAACCCTAGGAATCCCTTTGGTTGACAAGCAATACAATCAGAAGCCACCACAGCTAAAGGAAACCCAAGAGGAGCTAAAATCACCAGAGTCATATGAGACCAGCAATAAAATCTCCCTGGGAAAAGAAGCCACAAGGAGCAAGAGAGCATTAAAAGAAACAAGAAAGAAGGCACCAAGGGGATAGAGGAACAAGAAGATCCCTACAGAAGACTTCTCTCTGGGGGATAAAGTAATATCTGCCCATTTCCCAGTTATTCTACCTCATCTACCCACCATTCCATCTCAGCTACCTAAATTCTATACCATCAGCAGAATTCTATCCTTGGAACATGTGGAGATTCTTAATGAAACCAACGGAGATAGATTCACTGCGAGAGGGGAAGACTTGAAGCATTACCAACCCCCCTGAAAAAAGAAAAAAAAAAAACGTCAAGCTAATGACGCTAAAGAAGCACTTCATGGGAGGCAACCCATGTTTTATATGCTTTATATCCTTTTAGTTTCTTTTTAGGATGCTTAAAGTAGTTAATAAAGCAAGGTTCGTGAACTCCAAATCAACTTTGACAAACACTAAATTGAATCCTTCTATGCAACATATAGTGAACAACAAGTTTGGTGTTCAAGGCACACTAAGAGAACATAAAATGCGATTCATGTTGTGTTACTCTTAGAGCCTTGAAAAAATCTTTTATACCACATGGCCACAAACTAAGTTTGGTGTCACTAATGTTGCATACATGGACAATGAATTAGTCAGTTAGGTTATATTCATGAATAGCACTTAGTTAGTAAAAACAAAAATTTTAAAAAGTAGTTATTTTACTTTTTAATTCTTACCGCCACTATCCAAATTCATTAATTACATTCCTTTTATCTTGTAGGAGAAATGAAGGGAAGATTGGAAGAAATTAATGGGACAATTGAAGAAGGAGGGTTCGGCCACTTCACAAAGATCTAACAGAACAAGAGGAAGGGAAGGTGAAACAGTAGAAGGAAACATTGAAAAAGAAGATGGAAGATGCGGGCTTCTGGAAAAAGTTGGTCGGAAAGCGCAAGGGAAATGGGGGCTCAAGCACTCAAGAAGGACACAAAGAGGACAAACAAGAGAGAGAGCATGGACACCCTCATGAGTAAAAGGTGGCGGAGTTCCTTTTCATTTTTCTTTCTTTCAATGTTTAAATAAGGAAAATCATGTATGAAATAGAACATGCTTCCATAGTAGCTTAGGCATTTTCAATTCTGTCTTTAGAATTTTCAGTTATTAGTTCTATGTGTGCTGGTCCAAGTTACTTGTTTTCACTTCCACCTTGCTTAATTGTATGCTTGCTCTTTAAGGTTAAATAAAAGAAAAATGTTATGGAAAACTAGAGTGGGGTTCATATTGTGAAGTAAGTTCTCAAAGTTTGTGGGGTGATAATAGATTAGCTAAGTTGGATCACCTATAAGGTATAAGGGCACTCATGGGTATTGAAGAACATGCTTGAAGCACATTCTATGAGACTAGCTAAACAACAAGACCCCAATAAGAAAAAGAGAAAGGACAATAAGAGTTTGGAAAAAGAAAGAAGTATAATAAGAAATAAGGCTAGGCACCAAGGGTTTAAATCTTGAGGGATGTGTCTGTGGTGTTCCTGTACAAAGGATCTGCTTGGATGAATAAGTTCTCTGGAGTGCTTCATCACTTGGTAACTTGGGTTAACTAACTCAGGATTATCAACTGAAAATCCACTATCAAGAGTAACCTTGCTACAAAACATTTAGTGATCCAAAGAGATGCTGGACACCAAGACCTCAAGTAAAAGAAAATAATAAACCATATGCCTGTAGTGTGCATGTATGGGGGAGAGAGACTTGAGGAAGTAGGTCCTTAGGGGTGTTTCAACACCTAACACCTTGAACTAACTGGTTCGGGAGTGTTGGTTGAAAGCTTATTTTAAAGAGTCGCCCTCTCACAGAGCACTTAGCCTAAGAATGCAATAAACCCTGAAAAGAAAGGGATATCAAGGAATAAAGATCTCATAGGATGCAACTAAGCAAGTATTCAAGAGCATGATGAGGACCTGGAAACCAGTAAAGGAATGAACCTAAGTTGCTATGCATGAAACCCCATAAACCAAGAACTTTACTTATATAATAAGAACTTGTTTCTCTTGTTCTTTCATTCATCATTCTTATGTTTCAGTACTTGCTTAGGGACAAGCAAGCTTTAAGTTTTGTGTTGTGATGCCAGGGCATTTTGGCCAGTTTCACTGACCATTTCTTTACTATTTTAGGGTAGTTTCATGCATTTTCTTAGTAAATAAGCAAGTTTTGGATAAATACTCACATCTTGATTCAAGCAAACATTGTGAAATTTACATGATTTCATGAGAATTATACATGAATTGAATGATAAAATGGATGATGTATGATCTCATGATTAAGAACCAAGCTTTGATGCACTTTATTTGCTTGATTTCAGGATAAAGAAAGCAAGGAAGAGCCACATTAGTAGCCACGTTAGTCTAACTAACGTCACCACTAACGTGGAATGGGAGCTAGCTTGCAACGTTAATGGAAAAAGTGATCACCAATAACGCCTTCGAAAGCCATCATAGCCCACGTTAGTAGCCGCGTTAATTACATTAATGTGGAAGCTAACGTGGATGAATAGGGGAGCTCCAACGTTAGTGGTAAAAGTAAATACCACTAACGTTCCAAAAAGGGCACACTTGACCACGTTAAGAGTCACGTTAATCCAATTAACGTGAACTCTAACGTGGGAGGAGCAAGGAATGATGGGCCAATGTTAGTGACACTCACCTTTGTCACTAACGTTGGAAATGGCAATCACCACCACGTTAGTGGTCACGTTAATGCAATTAACGTGAGGCACTAACATGGGAAGAAGGGGCGTTTGAAGCGTTAGTGACAAAGGTGAGTGTCACTAACGCTCTCAAAGCTTGGGCATGTCCACGTTAAGGGCCACGTTAGTTACACTAACGTGAATCACTAACGTGGGGAAAAGAAGTAAGGAGCAACGTTATTGGAAAAGTGAATGCCAATAACGTTTGCGAAAGACCAAGAGCCAACGTTAGTGGTCACGTTAGTGCCACTAACGTTGAAGTTAACGTGGGTCAATTAGGTTTGGAGCGTTAGTGAAAAAGGTTATCGTCACTAACGCTTTCGAACCCAAATTTATACTTAACGTTAACGCCACTAACGTCCTAACTAACTTGCTACCATGCCTGACTCACTTTCTCTCTGCAAGCAAAGCCAAGCCCAATGAAGACTATAACTGCTTCAACTAAAGATCAAAGGCCCATATCCAAGACTTGAAGAGCCAACTAGAAGATCAGAAGAGTAGTATATATAGGAATAGTTTTGAACTAGTAAGGGAGCTTTTGGCATTTTGGAGAATTACACTCTGTATATTTTACTTTCTCTGCAACTTCTAGTTTTAATTTCAGAATGTAGTTTTCATTTTTGCTTTCCATTCCCAGAGCTATGAACAACTAAACCCTTTTCATTAGGTTAGGGAGCTCTATTGTAATTTGATGGATCAATAATAGTTTTCATTATTCTTCTTCTTTCTTTTCTCTTGATTTTACTAGAAAGCTTTCAATCTTCATCTAATTGGGTAGTTGTCTTGGAAAAGAAGCTATTCATACTTGGATCTCTTCGAAACCTTGGAAGAGGAATGAAGAGATCATGCTAGAAATGCTTTCTTATGTTGGACCAAATTGGGGTTTGGATGGATATAGTGACATATAATCCTACTAATACTTTGATTTGGGAATGCATGTGGTATAATCAGTGACCACACTTCATCTATTCTCATGAGCAATTAAATCAAGGAATTGGGCAATTGTTCAAGTTTAGAGAGATTGGGTTGCCAAGGAATTGGAATCCAATCACTTAAGATTGCCAAGGAGATCAATGAATGCATTGATTGAGGAAGAGATGAGAATGAACTTGATCCAGAGAATACAACATCTCCTGAGCCCAATGAATCCCCCATTTCTGATCTTACCCATTCTCTTTATTATCTTCCATTTACTTTTATGCTCATCTTCCCAAATCCCCATTTAAGATTCTGCAGTTTACTTTCCGCCCTTTACATTTTGCCATTTATTTCTGGCATTTACATTTTTTGCTATTTACTTTTCCGCCATTTAAATTCCTGCAATTACTCAACTCAAATTTCTGCTTCGCTCAACTAGAACATTCTTCTAATTAAAGTTGCTTGACCAATCAATCCCTGTGGGATTCAACCTCACTCTATTGTGAGTTTTTACTTGACGACAATTCGGTATACTTGCCGAAGGAAATTTTGTTGAGAGACAAGTTTTCGTGCATCAAATAATGTCACCATGGTGGGGTGTCTCCCACCAAGCACTTTGGTTTTAGAGTCCTAAGTTGGACTTGCATGGCTTCATTGGTCACTTGGGAACTTCACTAAGGAGGAAGATCTCCAACTCCTTGGCATTTTTGGGTTCAGTGTGATGAGTATGATTCTTTGAACTTGATCTCTTGGCAACATCCTCTTCTTTTTGCTCCTTGCCATCCTCAATGACTTGCTCTTCAACTACGTCGCAACCAAAAATAGAATACGCTTCAAGAACGGGCTTGTTGGACTCCTCCAAGGTGAACTTGACTAACTTGTCATCTGCCTCAAAAGAATAGACTCCTGAATGTGCATCTAGCTTGAAACGGGCTATCTTTAAGAATGGCCTTCTAAGGAGTATGGATGATGGCTTGTTTGAGTCAATGGGAGGTGTCTCCAAAATGTGAAAATCAACTGGAAAGAGCAATCCTTGAATATTGACTAGGACATTTTCGGCAATCCCAACAACGGACACAATACTCTTATCGGCTAGCACAAACCTCGCCCCGGACCTCTTTAGGGGTGACAAATTCAATCTTTCATAAATGGGGAGTGGCATAATGCTCACACATGCCCCCAGATCACACATACAGTTCATGAATTTAATTCAGCCAATCAAGCAAGTGACCAAACATGGGTCGGGATCATTGTATTTTTCAGGAAGTAAGGAGGAGATAGAATCATCTACCGGCCTTGTGTTGAGGATGCCAAGCTTTTCTTTATGAGTGCAAACATCTTTAAGGAACTTGGCATATCTTGGCACTTGTTAAATTGCATGGAAGAGAGGGACGGTGACTTTAACCTTCTTGAAAACTTCCACCATAGTGGGGTCAAGCTCTTCTTGTTTCTTGGCCTTCTTGGCTAAAGTTGGGAATGGAATGGGCAAAGGCTCTTCAAGCAAAGTCTTTCTCTTTGGCTCCTTGACCTTGGGTGGTTCTTCCTTGCTCTTATCAACACCTTCATCTTTATCCCTCATCACCTCCACTTCATCTCCCACATCTTTATTGTTTGTCTCCTCACTCAACTTTGTAGGTATAGCAACATTCTTATCTAATTTAGTGCCGCTCCTAAGAGTAATGGTATTGATGCTACCCTTAGGGTTGGGTTGAGGTTGGGAGGGCAAACTACTTGAGGTTGAAGCTTGTTGGGTGTTTTGTGCGGTTTGAGGAGGAAGAGTCAAACGGAAAAGGGCATCGGCTATTGTAGCCATATATGTTTCTTGTTTCTTGTGAAAATCTCGTTGTTCTTGCATGAAGGTGTGAATTGTGTCATTCATGTGAGGTTGGCTGGAGGGAAGGGCTTGGTTAACTTGAGGAGGCCTAGGCCTACTATGTGGGGGTTGGTACTTCCCTTGAGGTTGAGATTGTGGGGGTTGTTGGTATGGTTGTCGGTATTGTGGTTGACCTTGGGGTTGTTGATAGTAGTAGACTTGGGCATTTTGGTTGGAATGTGCTTGAGGTGCTTGGTTCCACCTTTGGTTTGAGTTATCCCTCCACCCTTGGTTTTGATTTCCTCATTGTTGGTTGGATCCTTGGTTGTAATTTGGTTTTTGTGTGTAAGAGTTAGCTACCGCCAATGTAGTGTCCTCTTGGAGCTGAGGACACTCATCGGTGTAATGAGTGTTACACGCACAAACACCACATACCCTTGGTGGTCCTTCGATCCTTTGAGGTTGAGGTGGAGCACTTATCAAAGCTTGAGGAATTTGTTGCCTTGGGTGAGTTGTCGCAACATAATTGTCATTTCGCCAAGGGTCTTGGTCAAAATAGCATCTCCGGAGGGAGAAACTTCATTCACAGCTTTTGGTTGTGGGCTCCTCGCCCTTGAGTGTTGAGTGGAGTCTGCCAAGTCTGATATAACTTCCCATGCTTCTGCAGTGGTCTTGTTCTTGGTCAATGAACCTCCACTCACGGCATCCAGGAGAAGCTTGTCTTGGTGATGCATTCCTTGATAGAAATAACTGGTAAGAACCAACTCATGAATCCGATGGTGAGGACAAGCCTCCAGTAACTTCTTGAATCTCTCCTAATACTCATACAAAGTCTCCCCATCCCGTTGTACAATGCAAGAAATCTCTCTTCGCAACTTATCTATTTTCTGGGGAGGGTAGAACTTTTCCAAAAACTCTTTACGCAACAAGTCCCAGTTGGATCTAACTTCACCTATCTGAGTATAAAACCACTCCTTCACTTTTCCCTTCAAAGAGAAAGGAAAGGCGAAGACCAACACTGCAGCTTCATTGGCCCCATGTCTTCTTGTGGTTGCACAGGCAACTTGGAAATCCTTGAGATACTTCAAGGGATCCTCTCCAGGCAGTCCATTGTACTTGGGGAGTAAGTTTATCGTGCCAAACTTGAGCTCAAAATTTGGGTCTAAGGCCGGATACAAGATTTAAAGTGGTTGCAAGTCAAGATCAGGAGCTCCGACCTCTTTTAAGGTGATTCTTTTAGGTGGGTCCGCCATGTGGGTGTCACCTGAGTCACTCAAAGAGAATTCAGTACTCCCCACAAATGAATATAGACTCTCCTCATTGATTGGAGAATGATGGTCACTGATGGTTGGTGATAGTGAATGGGAGTGCTCCTCCAGGGAACCCGATTCACTATCCACAAAAGCTAGTCGGCGCCGAGCTTGCCTTAAATGAGTTAAAGTTCTTTCAATTTCTGGATCAAAAGTGGCCAAGCTCGAGTCTGGAAGGGACCGTGTCATTCACTGAGGAGGCAATAAAACCATGCAATTATGAAGGGCAAACGAAAATAGACAAGTAAACAAGAACCAACTCAACAATCAAAGACTACTAAAGTTAACTAAAGAGGAATGTGGTATCTACAATTAGAGCCAAGTAGCAAACCAAAATCAAGTATTCACAATATTCACATATTTACAACAACCAAAATAGTAGCACTCATTGCCCTTAAAGTGAACTCCCCAGCAACGGTGCCAAAATTTGATAAAGGGGTTAATTCGCATGTGGGTTAGGAACTCGGTTATCCAAAGAAACGGATTTCTTTAACATTGTAAGTATAGTCCTAACCCGATGAATTGGCCTCTCCAATCAAATTGGAAATTCACTAGATATGTCACAAGCAAAACCAAATTAAAACCGAGAGTATTAGACTCTCGAGTCGTCTCCTTAGGAGCACTTTAGAACAACGAGTGTGCAATTCCGGTTGTAGTGATCAACGGTTTGTGAATGAAGAAATGAACATATAAAGCAATAAAAGAACATGCAAAATTGTAATGATTGAACTAATTAAGAAATTAAAGAACCGACTATGCAATATAAACAAGTAAAGTATAAAAGAAATCAACATATAAAGGTATAAAAGATTGAAAGCATCAAAAAGAGTCTTGGCTTGGAGTGAGCTAAGGGTCCTTTCCTTGTTGAAACCACAACTATGACAATTATGATGGATTAGTCTCACTTGATCAACCCTGACATCGGAAACTAAGTTAAATGAGCATAAGTGTCCTTAACCCACAAATCCTAACTTGCTTGCTAATTGCCTTAGTAACAAATTAGCGTTAGTGGGTGATGGGTGGAAAAGCGATTCTACACCAAAACTCACCGGCAAGTGTACCAGGTCACATCAAGAAGTAAAACTCACTTAGAGTGAGGTCGATCCCACAGGGATTGATGGATCAAGCAACTTTAGTAGGTGATTAGTTTAGTCAAGCTAACATTGGTGAATTTGATGAAATTGAAGCAATAGAATATGAAAGACAAAACAAAAATAAGCAAGTAAACAAGAACCAACTTAACAATCAAAGACCACTAGAATTAACTGAGGAGAGAAATGGTATCTACAATTAAAGCCAAGTAGCAAACCAAAAATCAAGTATCTACAATATTCACATATTTACAACAACCAAAATAGTAGCACTCATTGCCCTTAAAGTGAACTCCCCAGCAACGGTGCCAAAATTTGATAAAGGGGTTAATTCGCATGTGGGTTAGGAACTCGGTTATCCAAAGAAACGGATTTCTTTAACATTGTAAGTATAGTCCTAACCCGATGAATTGGCCTCTCCAATCAAATTGGAAATTCACTAGATATGTCACAAGCAAAACCAAATTAAAACCGAGAGTATTAGACTCTCGAGTCGTCTCCTTAGGAGCACTTTAGAACAACGAGTGTGCAATTCCGGTTGTAGTGATCAACGGTTTGTGAATGAAGAAATGAACATATAAAGCAATAAAAGAACATGCAAAATTGTAATGATTGAACTAATTAAGAAATTAAAGAACCGACTATGCAATATAAACAAGTAAAGTATAAAAGAAATCAACATATAAAGGTATAAAAGATTGAAAGCATCAAAAAGAGTCTTGGCTTGGAGTGAGCTAAGGGTCCTTTCCTTGTTGAAACCACAACTATGACAATTATGATGGATTAGTCTCACTTGATCAACCCTGACATCGGAAACTAAGTTAAATGAGCATAAGTGTCCTTAACCCACAAATCCTAACTTGCTTGCTAATTGCCTTAGTAACAAATTAGCGTTAGTGGGTGATGGGTGGAAAAGCGATTCTACACCAAAACTCACCGGCAAGTGTACCAGGTCACATCAAGAAGTAAAACTCACTTAGAGTGAGGTCGATCCCACAGGGATTGATGGATCAAGCAACTTTAGTAGGTGATTAGTTTAGTCAAGCTAACATTGGTGAATTTGATGAAATTGAAGCAATAGAATGTAAATTGCAGGAATTATAAAGTGCAGGAAGTAAAGTGACTGAATCTTAATGAGCAAGAAAAGTAAATTGGTAGAATCTTAAATGACAAGAAAGGTAAATTGCATGAAATGTAAAGGGGGCTGGGTGCTGAAAAGTAAAGGAGGCAATAGATCAATCAATCAAAACAATTTTGCATAAAATGTAAATGTGCAGGAAAGTAAATCAAGCTCAATGTGAATGTGAAATTGCAGAAGAAGAAAATTTCTCAGAATTACAGGAAGAGTAAATTTGGATCTGAACAATTTCAAATGTAAACATGCAAAAAGTAAATTTGCAGGAAAGAAAAGTGTAGCAGAGAATTTCAAAAATTGAAAATTTGCATAAGCCAACTTGAATTCAATTCTAACAGAAATGAAAAATTGCAGAAAAGGGAAAAGAAAGCTAAGCTCTCTACCAGAGCCTTCTACCCTACTCCTAATGCTCTCTAGCAGAGCCAGCCTCCCTTAATGAAATGAAACTGATGCCTTTATATAGGCTTTACAAAAATGAAAATGAATTTGAAATTAAAAACAAATTACAATTAAATGAAATTCCTAATCTAACTGATCCTTGTGCCTTTGAGTGATATCCATGGGTTTTGCTTGCTTTGGGTTTGAAGAAGAGTGGATCCGGATGGCTTTTTAATTTAAAATTAGACCAAGGGCCACCTCCAGTGGAGCACTCAGTGAAGTCAAATAACGTAGCGCTCACTTAGCTCCTTGTGCTTCCTTTGAACCAAGCCTCGTACTAAGCTTCATAGCGCTCAGTGAAATGAACCAACGTAGTATTCCCTTGTGCTTAAGTTGGTCTCCCTCTTCGAGCCCTGGCCATTTCATTTTGTGAGTGCTGCCCTTGCTTTCCTTGCATGAAGGCCACGAAAACGTGAAAAGAGTGAACGTAGCGCTACATGCTCCTTGTGTGCATAGCGCTCAGTTGAGAAAGGAAACGTAGCACCCTTTGTGCGCATGGTGTGCCCCTCTTCGAACCATGGCTGTCCCATTTCAGCCAATTTCCTTTTGCCAAGCCTTGTTGTGTAGCGCTCAGTGAGGTTAAGCAACGTAGCGCTACTTTGCTTCCCTTGGTTCCCTCTTCGAACCTTGCTGGCTTCACTTTGGTTTATTTTTTTTGCCTTAAAGATGCCTTTCACTTGTGCTTCAATTTCATGCCAAATATAGATTGTTATATATCGTTGGAAAGCTCTGAATGTCAACTTTCCAATGCAACTAGAAGCACATCAATTGGACATTTGTAGCTCAAGTTATGGCCCTTTTGAAGGAGGCATGGTCATGCTGTCACAAGGCTTTAAAAAAACCCAAAAAAGTTAACAATTCTAACGTAGATCCCCCTGTAATTGAGCGCTAGCCTTTGTTTCCTTCATTCATGGTCATGGGCCACACTTTTAAAAGCGTGGCCTAAGGCATCAAAGTGTGCTCCAACTTCAAAGTGTGCCCCAAAACTCTTTTTTTCTTCTTTTTAGCTTATTTTGTGCTCTTTTGCTTCTTTTTCTTCTTATTTCCTACAAAGTTTATCAAATCAAAAGATCAAAGAAATATACCATTTATGCACAAAAGAATGCAATATTTAAGCACTAATTATCAAGTTTTTTGTATGAAAAAGCATAGAAAAACATGACATGATGACATGTCATCAGTGGGAACAAGAACAATTAACAACCCAAGAATTGAAACTAAATATTGGACATTCCAACTCTAGGAACCCAATTGCTCACCTTACCCAAGCCAAGAGCCAAAAATTTAGCCTAAAACCATGTTTGACATTTTGTCAAACACTTGGTGGGCAAAAAGCTTAAACATGAGGAAAATGAGTAAAGGCTTGAAACTAAAAGCAATAATGAAGCTCAATCAACAAGAATAACACAAGAAAGCATATAATCAACATCCAACATCAAATTTATCAACAAGAAACTGAAATTTCAAGAGAGAAGCAAAATTGAACTATAACTTGAATTGGAAGAAAGAGTAATGACAATGTAACTATAAAGAGTAATAAGAAGAAAATACTTACAATGAAAGCTTGCAAAATCCAAGATCAAAAATGGAAATGGCACTTGATAAAAGTAAAATCCTAATATAAACCCTAATAGAGATGATGAAAAACTTAGAGAAAAACTAAACTAAATCTTCCTACTACTACTCCTAAACTCCTAAAATGATATGCTATGTTATGTCTTCATTTTCCCCTCCAATATGAGCTAGAAGACTTCATAAATGGGCCTCCAAAGCCTCCAAATCGTGAGGCACGTGCTATTTTAATGAAGTCATGTGCGGACACCTGTGCGGACGCACAGATGCGTGCATCCGCACACTTCGCGAGAAATTCAGGCCTGTGCGTACGCACAAGCAGCCGAGCGTACGCACACTACGCGATGCTTGGCTGGACGCGCGACGCGCTCGATGCAATCCACGCGCTCTGCTTGGGTGGCTGTGCATACGCACAGGTAGCTGTGCGCACGCGCACGTCTCTGAGCTCATCTCCTTTGATTTCTCTTGCTTCCTCCACTTTTCTTGCTCTTCTTCCATTTTCTCCAATCCATTCCTACCTTATATACCTGAAAGCACTCACCAACAATATCAAGGCATCGAATGGAAGGCAAATGGAATAAAGTAGATTCAATTAGGTATAAAAGAGCATATTTTCATGATCAAGCACAAATTGGGAGGAGAGATCAAGAGCATGCTATTCAAGGGAATAAGTGAGAGTTTATATGATGAAAATCCATTCAATTCTAACCAAAAATTATCATCAAATATGGATTCATCAAGAAAATAGAACAGAGTAAAGAGATATAAAGAGAAGATAATATAATAAATATATTAGTTGCTTGATGCAACCCAGAGCTATATTTAATTTATATTAGTTGCTTAATGCAACCCGGAGCTTCTGTAGGAAAACTAAGTTGCCTACAGCTATTTTTCGCTTCCCCAGAGCAGAGCAGAGTATATATATATTTTCTTGCAGTAAGCAGAGGCTATCTCAAATGAGCGGCTATTATTATTTGCGCATTTATTTTGGGACAGAAAATCATATCCGAGAAATCGGGATTACTCATGACCAGATAAATGTCAGGATTCCGGGCAGCCAACCGACTGATGAGCTCATGGCCTGCGCTAGGGCTAAACATGCATCTTTCTTGTCTGCACATCATTCTCTGTTGCATTCCTTTCTGTGTGTGATCTATTTCTTTATGTTTGTTGATGTGCAGAAAATTGCCGATTAAGAATTTATAATAAGAACAGCGTTGCAAGTACAGTTCTTAACCGATGAAAATTCTGCTTATCAATTTAGAAAGGGTTGTCACAATTTTAGAATAAAAATACTGGGAGTAGAATTCCCAGGTCGTCTCCCAATGATTTGACCAAAAAGTGCTATTTTATTGGTCAGAAATTTTTTCGGGAAATTTTAAGAGTTAGAGAACAGAAAAATAAATGATTATAAATTAAAGCAATGAAAATTAGCAAGAGAATTTATATAATCAAAATAAAAAGCCTTGACCGGGAGAAGATTAATTGGAAGTTCTATCCTTGCTGAATTTTTCCAAGTGTAATAGCAAGAGGTTGTTGTTTTCACTTAGTTAACCCTTACTGAATAAAGGAAAGTCAAGTGATTGAGCTAACTCTGATTCACAAGTCCCAATCCTCTCCTGTGGAAGGATTAGCGTTAGTAAATAGAGAGTTAGCCAACAACTTCCAATTAAAATCAACACTTGAGTATTCCAACTCAAGGGTCTCCTTTTAATCAACCCCCAAGTCAAGTTGGGAATCTACTCCATTGATGTGAATGCCATTTTCATAAACCATAAAAGGGAATAAAAAGAAGACATGATAAACAAAATAAAATAATAACTGAAAATCAATTAAAGGTAAAAATAATTATTTGCATTAATAAATACCAAAATAAAAAATATCCATACTTAAATCTGAATAGGGTTAATGGGTGATTAAAAGAGTAAAGGAATAAGGAAATAAACTAGAATAATGGAAATTTCAACGGAGGTAGTAACTCTTCTCAATATCCAAATCAAAAGCATAAAACTCTAAAACTATGAATGTGAAGAAACCTAGAGGAAGTAGTGTTTTTCTCTAAGATTCCAATCTAAAACTGAAAACTATGTGAATGAGAATGTATGTTGAGTCTCTGCTTGTCCCCTGGCTCTAGTCTGTATTTCTGGGCCGAAAACTGGGTCCAAACTCAGCCCAAAATTGCCCCCAGCGTCATCTGCGATTTCTGCACGTGGCGCACGTCACGCATACGCGTCAGTCACGTGTACGCGTCGATGGTCATCTTCGCATGTCACGCGTACGCGTCAGGTATGCGCACACGTCACTGTGCATATATCCAAATTACGCGCACGCGTGAGCCATGCATGCACGTCGATCCTCGCTGGTCAGCTCCTTAGTTTCTTGTACTCCTTCCATTTTTGCAAGCTTCCTCTCTATCCTCTAAGCCATTCCTGCCCTATAAAGCCTGAAAACACTTAACACACAGATCACGGCATCGA
Organism: Arachis ipaensis; assembly: GCF_000816755.2. Lineage (NCBI taxonomy): Eukaryota > Viridiplantae > Streptophyta > Magnoliopsida > Fabales > Fabaceae > Arachis > Arachis ipaensis. Next base: position 72,995,425 of record NC_029789.2, on the reverse strand, counting down.
ATGGTATAAAGGGGATTAAAATACACAATTTAAAGGCTTAGGAAGCAAGCTTTCAACCATAGAACAAAATTGGGAAGGAATTGTAAAATCAAGCAAATTGTATGAATAAGTGTGCAAAGACTTGATAAAAACTACTCAAATCAGCACAAGATAAACAATAAAATAGTGGTTTATCAATCTCCCCACACTTAAACATTAGCATGTCCTCATGCTAAGCTCAAAGAGACAAAAGGAATGAATGGGGGAAAGTAAGACTCATGCAATGCAACCTATGTATATGAATGCAGCTATATGCTAAGATGTTTCTATCTACTTGGTTAAAAGTAAACAAGTTCTCCAAGACAAACATAAGTCAAATTCCACTAATTCAAATCATATAGTAAAAGACAAGTAAACTTGTAAGAAGATAGCTCATGAAAGTAAGGAACATAGAATCAAGCATTGAACCCTCACTGGTAGTGTATATGCACTCTAATCGCTCAAGTGTCTAGGGTTAATCACTCTACTCTTCTTTAGTCATGCTTTCTAAAACTTTGTTCTTCGTCTAACCAATCAACAAATATTTAGTATACCAATGCAAACATCATGAGGTCTTTTTTAGGTTGTAATGGGGCTAAGGTAAGGGTGAGGATATATGTATGGCCAAGTGAGCTATAATATGAATCTTTGACTAACCTAAGCTCTCACCTAACACACACACACACACTCTATATAATTCTAAAATCATTCCTAGCTACCCAAAATTACACTTTTTCATATTTCACATACTCATACCAAATTTTCTTTAATTTTACTACATATGCATTGATCTTTTATTAAACTTAACATTGGAGTAATTTTGTCCCCTATTTATTTATTTATTTATTTATTTTTTAACATGAGAGAAAACATAACTTATCAATGCATATGGTTTTTCTGGTCTCACATGGGTATGCACCCAAATTTTCAATACTTTTGTCAACTCCATATCCATCAACCCAAGTTCCCACAGTTTCCCACAGTTAATTGATACACAATCTCTATCTTAAGCTAACCAAAGATTCAATTGGGGTAATTAATTATTTTTTCGCTTAAGGCTAGTGATGTGGTAAAATATAGAACAAAGCGCGTTAAAAGGCTCAAAGTGGCAAACAAATGTAGTTGAAATGGTAGGCTATTTGGGAAAAGTGAGCTAATAACAAATGATGACCTCAATCATATGTATGCATGCAAATACACTAAACAATGGATATATAGAATGGAACAAACTATAGATTACAATCATAGGGAAGAAAACACACAAGAATAAAAATCATGGTTAAATAATGTAACCATATAATTAAGCTCAAATCTCATAGGTTGTGTGTTTTTAGCTATAACCTATGTTCCAAATTACAATCTTCAAACAAGTTTAACAAAAAATTTTTAATTTAAATTAGTGAAATGCTATAAAAAGGATCTTGAAAAGAAACTCATTACTTTAACCAAGCCAAACATACATGCAAACAATTATTACCATGCAATCTATCCTACCTAACAAAAGAAAAGTCAAATGTTGGTGTTAAGAGAGAGAAATTACATCCGGAAGTCAAGGACTGATCTCCCCACACTTAAGGCTTGGCACGGTCCTCCGTGCCGTCAGTAAGGAGCAAGGTAGGGATGGAAGCATCGCCTCCACTGTCTGGTTCGCCATGGCTCCCTGTGCTACTGGATGAAGGGGAATCCGGGGTGTCCTTCTATTCCGGAGGTGGGTGAGTACTAATAATGAGCTCCTTCAGGTAGTTGAGACAAAACAAATATAATCCAAAATCTAAAAACATAATTATAAATAGTCTTCAAAGCAAATTAAACATAATTCGAAACACTTAATTTTCATCTTCATCTTCATGTAAGTCAATAACATCATTGGAACCAACTCCTGAAGAATAGCCTTCTCCTTTTGCAATATCTTCCTCATCTTTATCTTCCTCTTGAAAAAAGTAAATAAATATATTAGAAAAATAGTACATAATAATGTTCAAAATCATTCAAGTATGTTGTATGTCATAAATATAATTATACCAAAATCATCATATCCACGTATCCAATTTCTGGTGCAAATCACCGCTTTAACATTATCTGGCAACAAACGACTTTTATACTTATTCAAAACATGAGAACCCATGCTAAATGCAGATTCTGAAGCCACGGTAGTAATAGGAATGCTCGACAAATCTCGTGCCATTAGTGATAGTGTTGGAAAACGATGATGGTTGTCTTTCCACCGTTGCAAAACATCAATGATTGCATCATTGCAAAATAATGTTGCCTCACTCAAATAAATATCAAGTTGGTTCTTTCCACTTTTCACTTCAGCTTCTTGATTACAGGACATCAAATCCTTTGCATTGCAAATAATATATGAATCAAAAAGCATGAAAAATAAAAAATACATATAACCAAGTAGATAAAAATACTTACACCAACAATTTTAATAAGCTGAGTTCCAATTGCAGAAGATGTTGCTTGAGAAAAATTACTTGAAAGTTGGGAAGAACTCTCTACAGTTGTAGAGGAATTGTGGTCATAAACCTCAAAGAGCTTGTATAACTTACTCTTCACATGCTCCACTTTGTCTTTAGCACTAATAGGATCAATCTCATTATAGCAATGAACCAAAGTGTTGAGTTTAAATCTAGGATCAAGAACTGCCCCAAATGCAAGAACAACACTGTATTCCTCCCAATATTTCTTGAACTTAATCATCATTTTTTCTCCCATGTTCCTTATAATCACTTCAGCATTCTTCAAACTATTCATTAAAATAAGCTAGATTTGCCAAACTTGTAAAAAATACAAGTTGGATGTTGGGTAAGAAATTCCAGACATCAACTTAGTAGTTTCGTAAAATGGTAACAAGAAATCACATATCTTTTCAGTTCTTCTCCACTCATCTGATGAAGGACAATACTCCCTAAATCCAGCTTCTTTTACTTTATACATTTCAAAAGCTTTCTTATAAGGAATAGCACTTGCAAGCATTGCATAAAGTGAATTCCACCCAGTAGGAACATCTAAACATAATGCAGTCGTATACTCAAGTCCCTCAATATCTTCAAAACATTCTTTAAACTTAACCATTCGACTTTCAGATTTTCTCAGATACTTAATAGAATCTCTAATCTTATGCACTGCATCACCACATATTTTCATTCCATCTTGGACAATAAGATTTAAAATATGAGCAGAGCAACGAACATGAAAGAATTCACTACCACACAACAATGAACCATGCACATCCAAAGTACTTTTCAAGTGTTTAACACAAGTATCATTAGAAGAAGCATTATACAAAGTAATGGAAAAAATCTTTTTATCAATTTTCCACTCAGTCAAAAGCGTAAAGATCAGATGACAAATCCTGTGTGAGGAGGAGGCATATGACACAAATTGAGAATTTTACTCTGTAATTTCTAGTTTTCATCAACAAAATGTGCAGTCAAACATATAAACCCCTCATTGGTACTGGAAGTCCAAAGATCAGATGTTAAGCAAATTCTATTTGGAATGGAAACTAAATTTTTTTTAAGTTTCGCAGCTTCTCTCTTGTGAACTTTCACTATGTCAGGCTTAACCGTATTCCTAGAAGGAAGTTTCAAAGTTGGACTAATATATTTCACCTAATTTCTAAATCTCCTATCATCAACCATATTAAAAGACTTATCCCCAGCAACTACATAAGAAGCAAACATATCTCTAGCCACTCCTGAATCAATCTTAAGTAAACCCATTTTAAGTTGCAATTCTGCTATAGTCTGACCAATATCTTCATGCTTAATTTGAGTACAACTATCAAGATGTCATTTTATAGTAGAAGTGCCATATCGCTTACCTCCAGCTTTAAACACCTTCTTGCATCCTTTACACTCAGCACGTTCTACTCCATCCTTATCTGGACCGAGCTTTTTGAAAAAATTCCAAACATCGGATGTTGCTGGTCTCAGCCTTTTTGAACTAGGTTCATCAACCTCGACTGGAGCAGCCTCAGAACCAAATCCAGTAGTAACAAGGTTACTCACAGTTTCAGAATTCATATTTTCTGAAATAAAAGCAAATGTAAATTGTTTATATGAATCTGAAATAAAACAAGTATCAACTCATCTGATTTAATCAAAACTCAACCATTAGCAAACCACACAAAAAATAGCAAACAATTTCTGAATCCGCATCAGATTCAAGTATTCAACCATATCAACCATTATCAACCATAATCAAAACTCAACCATTATCAAATAACACAAAAAACAGGAAACAATTTCTGAATCTGCATCAGATTTAACCAAATATCAACCATAATCAAAACTCAACCAAATATCAACCATTATCAACCATAAACCCTAATTTACCTATATCAAACAGTACAAACACAACAAACAAACCAAAATTGATGAATCTCAAACCCTAAGCCAGAAAACTAACTAGAGGAGGCGAGAACCAGGACAGAGGAGGCGAGGAGCAGCCGTGTCGCAGTGATGAAGATAAACAAGGAGACCCAGAGTCCCAGAGAGTGAGACCAGCAGCGAGAGGACAAGACCCAGGAGCCCAGGACCGAGACCAACAGTGACGATGGCTAGACGGAGTAGCAGCGGTGGCTAGAACCCACGAGGCCACGAGGACCCAAGATCGACGGTGACTCAGTAACTGCGACTAAGCACTCTGAAGTGCGAGCTTGACGACTGAGGTCGATGAAAGTGCGAGACAGCGGGTGTGAGGTGTGACCGTGTGAGAGACTGAGAGTGACGGTGAGGATTGAAGACCTTGGGGACAAAGCTGAAGGCTGAACGCTGGAGACTGGAGAAGCTAAAGGCTGAAGGCTAAAGCTCTATCCTCTGTGTTGACTGTTGAAGACCGAGGGAGTGACCGAGTGAGACACTGAGAGTGACGGTGAGGAACTGAGGATTGAGGTCGAGGAGACGAGGAAGCTGCAATTCTGGAAATTGGAATTAGGGATTCATTAGGGTTTTACTGGGGATTCAGGTCGGGTCGGGGGTGAGTGGGTTCATGGGTTTTGGATCTGGGCTAAAAATTCAGCCTTTTAACAAAAACAAAAATGCCTCAGCCCGCCGAGGAAGCCCGCCCCGCCCCGCCAAAGCCCACGGTTTGAGCGATGTGGGTTAGGCGGGCTTTTGTCTTTCGGCGGTCCCAAATTTCCAGCCCGGCCCATCTTTTTTGGCAGGTTACGCGGGCCGGCCTGGCGGGTTTAGGCCCGTTTGCCACCCCTAGTACCAACTATGAGTTCCTTCAGATAGTTGTATCGGCGCTTGTTACGGCATTCCATTTGCTCTATCCGCCGGTCCTGCTGGTCGAACCTCTCAAGGATCTGAAGGAACATCTGATGGGTGGATGGTGCTTGTGGTGTGGAGGATGGTGGAGTAGAAGAAGGAGGAGTATGCAAAGATGGGCCTGCAAGCCGGCTCGCAGAGGGAACTGGTAGCCTGATGTACTTCCCATTCGGGACATACTGGTCGGCCCTAGGGATCATGACCTTCGTGTCTCCAGCCCGATAAAAGACACCTGCTACAGAGACTAAATCTGAAACCAAGGCGAGGAAAGGCAAGTTACTCACAATCTGTACGTGTCCCATTGCCTGCCGGATGAGTCGGGACAGGTTGAGAGGTTGCTCTGTTAGGATGCACTAGATGAGAATAGCCATGTCTGCTGTAAAGGTGGACTCGTGAGTGCTCGGGAAGATATAGTGGCACATAATCTGTGCCACACGCGAGCCTCCAAGGTAAGTGACTGGGCTGAGATGCTCTTGGGTTTTGACCGATGCTGCCCATAGATCCAAGTGCTGCCAGGTTGGGTTATAACTCCAAGGATGCTATCCCAGTCGAACTGATACATCTGGCGCTTGAGAGAGACTTCTTGATATGCATACAATCCCTCTGGGCTAGGTGGAAGATCCAGTGCTCTCTGTATGGCACTGTCAGAGACAGGGACTTACTGCTGACGGACGTAGACGGTCTGCAGAGTAGGCGAGTAGAAGTTGGAGTAGAATTCAACTATTCTTGATAAGTTGGCCTCTCGTGGCTGCCTTCTCAAAAATCCCTACTGTCTCCTCTCTATGCGGGGCTCCACAAAATCAACAAATTGTGTTGGAACAATGAGTAGGTGCTCATTATTGTAGTTTCTCTCAGCTAGGATGGGGAACATCTGTTCGCAATAACGGTTGGTGAACCGTGTGGAGTCCCGTGCGGGAAAGGCTTTCTCTGCTTCATCAACTTTAATGATCCTCTTCACCCGCTTTGTTGGCGGCTTGACACTGGTAGATGGTGGTGCCTTAGCCGATGCTCTCTTGGTTCCTCTCCTTGCCGGTGGCTTATCAGTTGCCTTCTCTTTGCCTTTCTTGGTACCCATGCCTAAGGAAGAAAGAAAGAGGAATATTGTGAAATATAGATAACAAAAGATTTGGATGGAAGAAATTCCAAGTGATAATGAATGCCAAAGAAAAGGTGATAGCTTAAATACATGGTAGCTACAACATGTAGGTAAGACATCAATTAAGAGCAAGAAGGCAATTCATAATAATTAGATGCAAGAGGGTAAAAGCATGCAAGTAATAGGCATGAGAAACATAACTCAAGCATCAATAATTAAATGTACCAAATTAAAGAGCACTCAGATGATGACAATTGTGAATGAGGATCCCAATACATGTGGAATGCAAGTGTTGTGAAAAAGAGGCATTCAAGTAAAAGAGTAAAAGAAAATAGGATTCCAAATGCCATAAGAGCTTTTTTTCACAAACACTTGGTGTGCAAGTGATGAGCGGATAATTTATACGCTTTTTGGCATTGTTTTTAGTATATTTTTAGTATATTTTAATTATTTTTTATTATATTTTTATTAGTTTTTATTTAAAATTAACTTTTCTGGACTTTACTATGAGTTTGTGTGTTTTTCTGTGATTTCAGGTATTTTCTGGCTGAAATTGAGGGACCTGAGCAAAAATCTGATTCAGAGGCTGAAAAAGGACTGTGGATGCTATTGGATTCTGACCTTCCTGCACTCAAAGTAGATTTTCTGGAGCTACAGAAGCCCAATTGGCCCGTTCTCAATTGGGTTGGAAAGTAGACATCCTGGGCTTTCCAGCAATATATAATAGTTCATACTTTGCCCGAGATTTGATGGCCCAAACAGGCGTTCCAAGTCAGCTCAAGAATTCTGGCGTTTAACGCAGGAACTGGCATAAAAACTGGAGTTAAACGCCCAAACTGGCACAAAAGCTGGCGTTTAACTCCAAGAAAAGTCTCTACACATGAAAGCTTCAATGCTCAGCCCAAGCACACACCAAGTGGGCCCCGGAAGTGGATTTTTACACTAAACACCCTAGCTTACTCATTTTCTGTAACCCTAGGTCACCAGTTCACTATAAAAACTACCTTTAGTGATTCATCTTGTACCTCATGACACTTTACACGTTTCATATTGTATCTTCTACGGCATGAGTCTCTAAACCCCATCGTTGAGGGTGAGGAGCTCTGCTGTTCTTCATGAATTAATGCAATTACTACTGTTTTCCATTCTATCACACTTGCTTCTATTCTAAGATATTCATTCGCACTTCAACTTGATGAATGTGATGATCCGTGACACTCATCATCATTCTCACCTATAAACGCGTGCCTGACAACCACCTCCGTTCTACCTTAGATTGAATTAATATCTCTTAGCCTCATGATTCAGATCAGAGTCTTCGTGGTATAAGCTAGAATTATTGGTGGCCATCCCTGAGATCCGGAACGTCTAAACCATGTCTGTGGTATTCTGAGTAGGATCTGGGAAGGGATGACTATGATGAGCTTCAAACTCGCGATTGTTGGGCATAGTGACAGACGCAAAAGGATCAATGGATCCTATTCCGACATGATCGAGAACCGACAGATGATTAGCCGTGCGGTGACAGCGCATTTGGAACATTTTCACTGAGAGGACGGGAAGTAGCCATTGACAACGGTGATGCCCAACATAAAGCTTGCCATGTAAGGAGCCTTGCGTGCAAGAAGAAGAAAATAGTAGGAAAGCAGAGATTCAGAGGACAAAGCATCTCCAAAGCCTCAACCTGTTCTTCATTACTACATAACAAGTATTTATTTCATGTTCTTTTACTTTTTACAATCAAATCTGAGAATTATTAATATCCTGACTAAGAGTTACAAGATAACCATAGCTTGCTTCAAGCCGACAATCTCCGTAGGATCGACCCTTACTCACGTAAGGTATTACTTGGACGACCCAGTGCACTTGCTGGTTAGTTGTGCGGAGTTGCAAAAGTGTGATTGTAATTTCGTGCACAAATTTTTTGGCGCCGTTGCCGGGGATTGTTCGAGTTTGGACAACTGACGATTTATCTTGTTGCATAGATTAGGAATATTTTATTTTTGTTGGTTTAGAGTCTTTTATTTGAGTTTAGTTTCAAATTCTAAGTTTGGTGTCTTCTTTGTGTTTTTCCTTTAATTTTCAAAAATTTGGGTTTGATTTTCTAAAGATTTTAAGTTTGGTGTCCCTTGTGCTTTTATTTACCTAAAAATTTTTCAAAAATTTGTTCTTGGTGTTCATCTTAATCTTCAAAGTGTTCTTGGTGTTCATCTTGACATTCAAAGTTTTCTTGTTTGTCCTCTCTATTTTGATCTAAAATTTCTAAGTTTAGTGTCATTTTGTTGTTTTTCTATTTCCTTATTAAAATTCAAAAATCAAAAAAATATCTTTTCCTTATCTTACTCATAATTTTCGAAATTTGGCATTAAAGTAATCAAAGATTTTCAAAATCATATCTTTTCTTTTTAGTCAAGTCAAAATTCTAATTTCAAAAATTGATCTTTTCAAATCTTTTTCAAAAATCAAATCTTTTTAATTTCTTCAATCATATCTTTTCAATCACATCTTTTTTTTTAAATTGCAATCATATCTTCTCAATCATATCTTTTTCAAAATAATTTTCAATCATATCTTTTTTATTAAATTGCAATCATATCTTCTCAATCAAATCTTTTTCAAAATAATTTTCAATCATATCTTTTTGATTGCTAATTTCAAAATCCTTTTAATTAATTAATTAATTTAGTCTTCAATTTGCTTTTATTTTCTTTTTTTCGAAATTTTATTTTATTTTATTTTCCATTTATTTTATTTTATTCTCTTTTAATTTTGGTCACTTTTAATTAAATAAATATTTAAAAATATAATTTATTTGCAATTCATATCAATTC
>NC_029789.2:72979395-72985571 GCF_000816755.2 Arachis ipaensis | reverse complement strand
CAATTCCCTTTTCTCCATCATGGACATAAGTGGAAGTGAACAGTCCAGAAGGACTCTGGGGTCATATGCTAACCCGATTACAGCTGCATATGGGAGTAGCATCTGTATACCCCCATCAAAGCAAGCAGTTTTGAGCTAAATTCTCAGCTCATTATCATGGTGCAGCAAAATTGCCAGTATTCCGGTCTTCCGCAGGAAGAACCTACTGAGTTTCTGGCACAGTTCTTACAAATTGCTAACACAGTATGTGATAAAGAAGTGGATCAGGATGTCTACAGATTACTACTATTTCTATTTGCTGTAAAAGATCAAGCTAAGAGGTGGTTAAATAACCAATCCACAGCAAGCATAAAAACATGGAGACAGTTAACAGACAAATTCCTGAATCAATTTTACCCTCCAAAAAGGATGACACAGCTAAGGCTGGACATCCAAGGCTTTAGGCAAGAGGATAATAAATCCCTTTATAATGCCTGGGAGAGGTACAGAGGGATGCTGAGAAAATGCCCCTCTGAAATGTTTTCAGAGTGGGTACAGTTAGACATCTTCTACTATGGGCTTACAGAAAAAGCTCAGATGTCTCTAGACCACTCAGCTGGTGGATCTATACACATGAGAAAAATAATTGAAGAGGCTCAAGAACTCATAAATACAGTTGCTAGAAATCAACATCTGTACTCAAATAGTGAGTCCTCCATAAAAGAAGAGGCTATGGCAGTAACTACTGATCCTAATCCTCAAGAACAGATTGTTGAACTTAATCAACAATTACTCCTTATGACAAAACAATTAGCAGAATTCAAAGAGATGCTCCAAGACACTAAAAATACTAACAAGAATATGGAAGCACAATTGAATCAGACAAGACAGCAGCTATCTAAACAGATAACAAAAGAATGCCAAGCTGTCCAATTAAGGAGCGGGAAGACATTGAATAAATCAGCTCAAAGTAGCAGAAAGCCAAGAAAGGAACAACTGATAGAAGATGACCAAACCACTGCCCAAAATCCCTCTGAGGACAGCAAGAGCCCAGAGAGGAATAATTCTGGCGTTCAAGCGCCAGAAAAGGGTGAAAGATTGGCGTTAAACGCCCAGTGGATGCCCAATCCTGGCGTTCAAACGCCAATGAGGGATCAGACACCTGCAAGTGCTGATAGTAACCCCTCCAAGAAGGCTTCTCCAACCACCTCTGATAGTAACACCAGCAAGTTAAAATGGAAATGAAAATAATGAATCCAAATGTATATGAGAGCCAAATTTAAATGTCAATTGTCAAATTACTCCTCATAGGATTCACAAGCTCTAAGAAAATAAAATAATACCCAAATAAAGCTCCAACACCAAAAAATGCATGAAAAAGAAAGAAAAAGAAACCATAAATAATGAAGCTAAAAGAAAAATTGAGAAGAAAGAAACATAAATAAATGCAATAATTGAAAGAAGAATGAAAGAGTAGATGGGAGGAAGAAAAGAACCTGAGATAGAAAATGAAAAAGGGAAGAAGAAAGTAGTAGATAGTAAGAAAGAATAAGGAATAAAGAAGGAAGAAGAAATAAGGGAGAATTAGGATTGAAAAAGAATTAGGATTGGGGGAGGAAATGATTGAAATCAGGCGGTGAATTGGTTTAATTGTGCATCGTATGCATGCATCAGGGACACGTACGCATGATGGGGTTTGTGCTTCTAGCACAGTTCCAGCTCCAAACCAGCACAACTCTCTGGTCAAACACCCATTTACGCCGATTTCCAGGGTCACGCGTACGCGTCAGGGACGCTTACGCGTGGGCTGCTGAAAGCACAAGCGACACGCACACGTGAGGTACACGTACGTGTGGTCTTGCTTGTGCGCAATGCACACTTCCAGTGCCGCTCCTGCACAACTCTCTGTTCAATACCTATTATTCTCGCATTCACATATGACGCATACGCGTCGTAGACGCTTGCGCGTCAAATGTCTTTTTTTTAATGCATAATGCAGATGATTATGCGGAAATTATGAATGACTACTGTGAAAAACAAAATAAAATAAAAATAGGAATGAAAAGAGACGATCATATCATGGTGGGTTGTCTCCCACCTAGCACTTTGCTTTTACGTCCTTAAGTTGGACGGTCCACAAGCTCAATCTTCTTCTGTTAGTGGATCCTCCAAGAGGAAGACCTCTAGCTCTTTATTGTCCTTCATTTTTTTACCATGATACAGTTTCAAGCGATGTCCATTGACCTTGATGAATTTGGAACTTGAAGGATGACTCAGGTGAAAGACTCCGTACGGCTCTGCCTTCTCTACTCTATAGGGCCTTCCCACCTTGATCTCAGCTTGGCTAGCATGAGCCTCAGCCTTGAGTTGTAAAGGAGAACTAGCTCCCCAGGTCTGAACTCTCTTCTTTTGATATGCCTGTCATACACAGCCTTCACCTTCTCTTTATATAGTCTGGAGTTGTCATATGCTTCGAGTCGAAGGGTCTCCAGTTCTGCTAGTTGTAGCTTCCTTTCAGCACCAGCCTTCTCAAATCCCATATTGCATTCCCTTACAGCCCAGAAAGCCTTGTGTTCCACCTCCACTGGGAGGTGACAAGCTTTGCCATAGACTAGGCGGAAGGGACTCATTCTGATGGGTGTCTTGTATGCTGTCTGATGAGCGGATAATTTATACGCTTTTTTGCATTGTTTTTACATAGTTTTTAGTATGATTTAGTTAGTTTTTAGTATATTTTTTATTAGTTTTTAATAAAAAAATCACATTTTTGGACTTTACTATGAGTTTGTGTGTTTTTCTATGATTTCAGGTAATTTCTGGCTGAAATTGAGGGACTTGAGCAAAAATCAGATTTAGAGGTTGAAGAAGGACTGCAGATGCTGCTGGATTCTGACCTTCCTGCACTCAAAGTGGATTTTCTGGAGCTACAGAACTCCAAATGGTGCGCTCTCAATTGCGTTGGAAAGTAGACATCCAGGGCTTTCCAGCAATATATAATAGTTCATACTTTGCCCGAGTTTAGACGACGTAAACTGGCGTTCAACGCCAGTTCCATGTTGCATTCTGGAGTTAAACGCCAGAAACAGGTTGCAAAGTGGAGTTAAACGCCAGAAATAGGTTACAAACTGGCGTTCAACTCCAAGAGAAGCCTCTACATGTGTAAAGCTCAATGCTCAGCCCAAGCACACACCAAGTGAGCCCCAGAAGTGGATTTCTGCATCATTTACTCATTTCTGTAAACCCTAGTAACTAGTCTGATATAAATAGGACCTTTTACTATTTTATTAGAGATCTTTGATCAGTTTTATGCTATCTTAGACCTTTATGAGGGCTGGCCACTCGGCCATGCCTGGACCTTGTTCTTATGTATTTTCAACGGTAGAGTTTCTATACACCATAGATTAAGGTGTGGACCTCTGCTATTCCTCATGAATTAATACAAAGTACTATTGTTTTTCTATTCAATTCAAGCTTATTCCAATTCTAAGATATTCATCGCAATTCAATATGAATGTGATGATCGTGATAGTCATCATCATTCCCAACCTATGAACGCGTGCCTGACAACCACTTCCGTTCTACCTTAGATTGAATGAATATCTCTGGGATTCCTTAATCAGAGTCTTTGTGGTATAAGTTAGAATCCATGGACGACCATTCTTGAGATCCGGAAAGTCTAAACCTTGTCTGTGGTATTCCGAGTAGGATCTGGGAAGGGATGGCTATTTATATTTTAATTATATTTTAATTATCAAATATCCATAACCATATGAATCTGCCTGACTGAGATTTCCAAGATGACCATAGCTTGCTTCAAGCCGACAATCTCCGTGGGATCGACCCTTACTCACGTAAGGTTTATTACTTGGACGACCCAGTGCACTTGCTGGTTAGTTGTGCGAAGTTGTGACAAAGAACTAATATTATGAACGTGCGTATTAAGTTTTTAGCACCGTTACCAAGGAATGAACCGTCACGATTTCTGCGCACCAATTTTTTGGCGCCGTTGCCGGGGATTGTTCGAGTTTGGACAACTGACGGTTCATCTTGTTGCTCACATTAGGTAATTTTATTTTAATTTTAAGCTTTTTGTTTTTGTTAATTTTATTTTCGAAAAATAAAACCAAAAAAAATTTCAAAAATTAATTATTCTATGTTTTTCAGAATTTTTAAGAATGAATTATAGTGTCTCATGATGATCTGTTGAATCCTGGCTGGCTGTAAGCCATGTCTAATCTTTTGGACCGGGGTTTCAACTTGTCATCACAAGAGCTTGTTGATCTTCACCCATTTGGTAGTTACACACATAGTTGTTGTATACATGGGAGGTATCAATATCTGCTGAAGCTTGGCTGGCCATTGGCCATGTCTAGTGTTTTGGACCGGAGCTTTCACTGAAAGCTTGGCTGGCTAGTAAGTCATGTCTAATTCCTGGACCGGAGCTTTAGACTAACATTGCAAGATTCCTGGAATTCCTATTAAAAATTTTGAAATCCTTATTTTCTTTTCCAAATTAATTTTCGAAAAAAATTACAAAAAATTTATAAAATCATAAAATCAAAAATAATTTCATGTTTCTTGTTTGAGTCTAGTGTCAAATTGTAAGTTTGGTGTCAATTGCATGTTTTTATAATTTTCTTGCATTTTTCGAAAATTCATCATGCATTCTTCATGATCTTCAAGTTGTTCTTGATTAATCCTCTTGTTTGATCTTCATGTTTTCTTGTTTTGCATCTTTTCTTGTTTTCCATTTGCAATTTTAATTTGTTAGTGTCTAATTATTGAAAATTTCTAAGTTTGGTATCTTGCATATTTTTCTTTTCTTAAAAATTTTCAAAAATAAGTTCTTGGTGTTCATCTTGACATTCAAAGTGTTCTTGGTGTTCATCTTGACATTCATAGTGTTCTTGCATGCATTGTGTGTCTTGATTCATAATTTTTATGTCTTGTGTCTTTTTTGTGTTTTCCTCTTTCTTCATTAAAAATTCAAAAATAAAAAAAATATCTTTTCCTTATTTCACTCATAATTTTCGAAAATTTGAGTTGACTTTTTCAAAACTTTTTAAAATTTAGTTGTTTCTTATGAGTCAAATCAAATTTTTAATTTAAAAATTCTATCTTTTTTCAAATCTTTTTCAAAAATCAAATCTTTTTCATTTTTCTTTTATGGTTTTCGAAGATTTCAAATGGAATTTTCAAAATCTTTTTCTTATTTTTATTTCATATTTTCGAAATTAATGCTAACAATTAATGTGATTGATTCAAAATTTTTAAGTTTGTTACTTGCCTAGTAAGAAAGGTGCAATCTTTAAACTCTAGAACAATACCTTTTTAGTTTCTTGTTAGTCAAGTAATCAACTTTGATTTCAAAAATCAAATCTTTTTTAATTTCTTTTTCAAATCTTTTTCAAAATAAATGTCAATCACATCTTTTTCAAAATCAATTTCAAAATGTTTTCCAACTTCTTTTCTAACTTCTTATCTTTTCAAAAATTGATTTTCAAATCCTTTTCAATTAACTACTTGACTTTTTGTTTGATTTTAAGAGTTTACTATTTCAATCATATCTTTTTCAAAACTACCTAACTAATTCTATCTCTAATTTTCGAAAATCCCTTTCCCTCTTTTTCAAAATTCCTTTTTAAATTAACTAATTGTTTTTAATTTAATTTAATTTGATTCAATTTTCCTTTCTTAATTTTTGAACTTTAATTTTTATTTTTTATTTTAAATTCAATTTAAAAATAAAAATACTTTTATTTTAATTTATTTAATTTTCGAATTTCTCTTCTCCTCATCTCTTTCTAATTATTTATTCATCTACTAACACCCCTCTTTTACCCAAGAATTCGAACTCATTCCTCTCCCTTGTAACTAGTTTCTCTGATGCAATAGAATTGCAAGTTTTATGGACTTCCATCCGAAGATCCCTTTCAGTTCTTAACTGAATTCTTGCATATCTGTGATACTGTTAAGACCAATGGGGTTGCTCCCGAGGTCTACAGGCTTATGCTTTTCCTATTTGCTGTAAGAGACAGAGCTAGAATATGGTTAGACTCTCAACCTAAAGACGGCCTGAACTCTTGGGATAAGGTGGTCATGGCTTTCTTAGTCAAGTTCTTTCCTCCTCAAAAGCTTAGCAAGCTTAGAGTGGATGTTCAAACCTTCAGACAGAAGGAAGGTGAATCCCTCTATGA
>NC_029789.2:72934509-72979157 GCF_000816755.2 Arachis ipaensis | reverse complement strand
TGGAAGAAATAGGTTTAGCAATAGCAAGCCTTTTCCATCATCCACTCAGCAACAGATAGAGAATTCTGAGCAGAATCCATCTAGCTTAGCAAATATAGTCTCTGATCTATCTAAGGCCACTGTAAATTTCATGAATGAAACAAGGTCCTCCATTAGAAATTTGGAGGCACAAGTGAGCCAGCTGATTAAAAGAGTCACTGAAACTCCTCCTAGTACTCTCCCAAGCAATACAGAAGAAAATCCAAAGAGAGAGTGCAAGGCCATTGATTTAACCATCATGGCCGAACCTACAAGGGAGGAGGAGGACGTGAATCCTAGTGAGGAAGACCTCCTGGGACGTCCAGTGACCAATAAGGAATTTCCCTTCGAGGAACCAAAGGAATCTGAGGCTCAATTAGAAACCATAGAGATTCCATTGAACCTCTTTCTGCCCTTTATGAGCTCTGATGAGTATTCGTCCTTTGAAGAGGATGAAGAAATTACTGAAGAGCAAGTTGCTAAGTACCTTGGTACAATCATGAAGCTGAATGCCAAATTATTTAGTAATGAGACTTGGGAAGATGAACCTCCCTTGCTCACCAATGAACTGAATGCATTGGATAGGCAGAAATTACCTCAAAAGAAACAGGATCCTGGCAAATTCTTAATACCCTGTACCATAGGCACCATGACTTTTGAGAAGGCTCTGTGTGACCTGGGGTCAGGAATAAACTTAATGCCACTCTCTGTAATGGAGAAACTTGGGATCTTTGAGGTACAAGCTGCCAGAATCTCATTAGAGATGGCAAACAACTCAAGAAAACAGGCTTATGGACAAGTAGAGGAAGTGTTAGTAAAGGTTGAACGCCTTTACATCCCTACTGATTTCATAATCCTAGACACTAGGAAGGAAGAGGATGAATCCATCATCCTTGGAAGACCCTTCCTAGCCACAGCAAGAGTTGTGATTGATGTGGACAGAGGAGAACTAGTCCTTCAACTGAATGAGGACAACCTTGTGTTTAAAACTCAAGGATCTCCTTCTGTAACCATGGAGAGGAAGTATGAAAAGCTTTTCTCACTGCAGAGTCAACCAAAGCCCCCACAGTCAAACTCTAAGTTTGGTGTTGGGAGGTCCCAACAATGCTCTGAACATCTGTGAGGCTCTATGAGAGCTCACTGTCAAGCTATTGACGTTAAAGAAGCGCTTGTTGGGAGGCAACCCAATGTTATTTAATTATATCTATTTTATTTTCCTTGTGTTATTTCATGTTTTATTAGGTTGATGATCATGTGGAGTCACAAAAACTACTAAAAAATCAAAAACAGAATGAAAAACAGCATTAAAAATAGCACACCCTGGAGGAGAGCAGTCTGACATTTAAACGCCAGAAACAAGCATCTGTCTGGCGTTTAACGCCAGAAACAAGCATCTGCCTGGCGTTAAACGCCAGAAACAGGTAACATTTGGGCGTTTAACGCCAGCAACAAGCAGCAATCTGGCGTTAAATGCCAGGATTGCACAGCATGGGCGTTTTACACGCCTAATTGGAGCAGGGATGTTAAGTCCTTGACCCCACAGGATCCCCACATCTTCTTCTCTCCTCTTCACACCTTTTCATAACTCTCTTCCCCAAATACCCTTCACCAATCACCTCAATCACTCTTCCCCATCACCT
Organism: Arachis ipaensis; assembly: GCF_000816755.2. Taxonomy (NCBI): domain Eukaryota; kingdom Viridiplantae; phylum Streptophyta; class Magnoliopsida; order Fabales; family Fabaceae; genus Arachis; species Arachis ipaensis. The sequence goes on along the minus strand of NC_029789.2, from coordinate 72,977,499 downwards.
CTTCACTATTCACATCCCTTCACTCTTCCCCATAAACCCCACATACCTCCAAAATTCAAACTCTTTTCCCTCCCAAACCCAACCCTAATGGCCGAACCCTAAATCACATCCCACCCCTATATAAACCCCTTTTTCCTTCTTCATTTTCACACAACACAACCCTCTCTTACCTCTACAATTCGGCTGGAATTGACATAGAGGGTGACATCCTCATTGAAGAGGACAAGCCCATCACTAAAAAAAGGATGGATTCAAATAAGATATCATGGACCTCAATAAGAGCATGAGGAAATTCCCCACCATGAAATTCCTGAGATGCCTCAAGGGATACACCTTCCTCCATAAAACTATTGGGAGCAAATCAACACCTCCCTAGGAGAATTAAGTTCCAACATGGGACAACTAAGGGTGGAGCATCAAGAGCACTCCATCATCCTTCATGAGATTAGAAAAGATCAAAGAGCTATGAGGGAGGAGCAACAAAGGCAAGGAAGAGACATAGAGGAGCTCAAAAGCACCATTGGTTCTTCAAGAAGAGGAAGACGCAACCCTCACTAAGGTGGACTCATTCCTTAATCTCCTTGTCTATTTATTTTACTGTTTTTCGTTTATTATGCTTTATGTTTATTTATGTTTGTGTCTTATTACATGATCACTAGTGTTTAAGTGTCTATGTCTTAAAGCTATGAATGCCCTATGAATCCATCACCTTTCTTAAAAGAAAAATGCTTTAATTACAAAAGAACAAGAAGTACATGATTTCGAATTCATCCTTGAAACTAGTTTAATTATTTTGATGTGGTGACAATACTTTTTGTTTTCTGAATGAATGCTTGAATAGTGCATATGTCTTTTGAATTTGTTGTTTATAAATGTTAAATATGTTGGCTCTTGAAAGAATGATGAAAAAGGAGAAATGTTGTTGATAATCTGAAAAATCATAAAATTGATTCTTGAAGCAAGAAAAAGCAGTGAATACAAAAGCTTGCGAAAAAAAAAAAAAAGAAAATGGCGAAAAAAAAGAAAGAGAAAGAAAAAGAAAAAGCAAGCAGAAAAAGCCAAAAGCTCTTTAAACCAAAAGGCAAGAGCAAAAAGCCAATAGCCCTTAAAACCAAAAGGCAACGGTAATAAAAAAGATCCAAGGCTTTGAGCATCAGTGGATAGGAGGGCCTAAAGGAATAAAATCCTGGCTTAAGCGGCTAAACCAAGCTGTCCCTGACCATGTGCTTGTGGCGTGAAGGTGTCAAGTGAAAACTTGAGACTGAGCGGTTAAAGTCGAGGTCCAAAGCAAAAGAAGAGTGTGCTTAAGAACCCTGGACACCTCTAATTGGGGACTTTAGCAAAGCTGAGTCACAATCTGAGAAGGTTCACCCAATTATGTGTCTGTGGCATTTATGTATCCGGTGGTAATACTGGAAAACAAAGTGCTTAGGGCCACGGCCAAGACTCATAAAGTAGTTGTGTTCAAGAATCAACATTCTGAACTAGGAGAATCAATAACACTTTCTAAATTCTAAGTTCCTATAGATGCCAATCATTCTGAACTTCAAAGGATAAAGTGAGATGCAAAAACTATTCAGAGGCAAAAAGCTACAAGTCCCGCTCATCTGATTGGAGCTAAGTTTCATTGATATTTTGGAATTTATAGTATATTCTCTTCTTTTTATCCTATTTGATTTTCAGTTGCTTGGGGACAAGCAACAATTTAAGTTTGATGTTGTGATGAGCGGATAATTTATACGCTTTTTTGCATTGTTTTTACATAGTTTTTAGTATGATTTAGTTAGTTTTTAGTATATTTTTATTACTTTTTAATAAAAAAATCACATTTCTAGACTTTACTATGAGTTTGTGTGTTTTTCTGTGATTTCAAGTGATTTCTGGCTAAAATTGAGGGACTTGAGCAAAAATCATATTCAGAGGTTGAAGAAGGACTACAGATGCTGCTGGATTCTGACCTTCCTGCACTCAAAGTGGATTTTCTGGAGCTACAGAACTCCAAATGGTGCGCTCTCAATTGAGTTGGAAAGTAGACATCCAGGGCGTTCCAACAATATATAATAGTTTATACTTTGCCCAAGTTTAGATGACATAAACTAGCGTTCAACGCCAGTTCCATGTTGCATTCTGGAGTTAAACGCCAGAAACAGGTTGCAAAGTGGAGTTAAACACCAGAAACAGGTTACAAACTACCGTTCAACTCCAAGAGAAGCCTCTACACATGTAAAGCTCAATGCTCAGCCCAAGCAAACACCAAGTGGGCCCCAGAAGTGGATTTTTGCATCATTTACTCATTTCTGTAAACCCTAGTAACTAGTCTGATATAAATAGGACCTTTTACTATTGTATTAGACATCTTTGATCAGTTTTATGCTATCTTAGACCTTTATGAGGGCTGGCCACTTGGCCATGCCTGGACCTTGTTCTTATGTATTTTCAACGGTAGAGCTTCCACACACCATAGATTAAGGTGTGGAGCTCTGCTGTTCCTCATGAATTAATACAAAGTACTATTATTTTTCTATTCAATTCAAGCTTATTCCGATTCTAAGATATTCATCGCACTTCAATATGAATGTGATGATCGTGACAGTCATCATCATTCCCAACCTATGAACGCGTGCCTGACAACCACTTCCGTTCTACCTTAGATTGAATGAATATCTCTGGGATTCCTTAATCAGAGTCTTCGTGGTATAAGTTAGAATCCATGGACGGCCATTCTTGAGATCCGGAAAGTCTAAACCTTGTCTGTGGTATTCCGAGTAGGATTTGGGAAGGGATGGCTGCGACGAGCTTCAAACTCGCGAGTGCTGGGTGTAGTGACAGACGCAAAAGGATCAATAGATCCTATTCCAGTATGATCGAGAACCGACAGATGATTAGCCATGCAGTGACAGCGCATTGGACCATTTTCACTGAGAGGACAGGATGTAGCCATTGACAACGGTGACGCCTAACATACAGCTTGCCATAGAAAGGATTATGAATGACTGGATGAAGACAATAGGAAAGTAGAGGTTCAGGAGGAACAAGCATCTTCAGATGCTTATCTGAAACTCTCACCAATGAATTACATAAGTATCTCTATCTTTAATTTGCATTTTATTTATATTTTAATTATCAAATATCCATAACCATATGAATCTGCCTGACTGAGATTTGCAAGATGACCATAGCTTGCTTCAAGCCGACAATCTCCGTGGGATCGACCCTTACTCACGTAAGGTTTATTACTTGGACGACCCAGTGCACTTGCTGGTTAGTTGTGCGAAGTTATGAAAAAGAACTAAGATTATGAAAGTGCGTATTAAGTTTTTAGCGCTGTTACCAAGGAATGAACCGTCACGATTTCTGCGCACCACTGTTCGATAAGCCCAAAGTGCATCTACAAGTCTGGTGCTCCAGTCCTTCCTATGAGGCTTGACTATCTTCTCCAAGATGCGCTTTGTCTCTCTGTTAGACACCTCGGCTTGCCCATTAGTCTGAGGGTGGTAAGCTATTGCTACCTTGTGCACAATGCCATGTTTCTTCATTAGACCTGTCAATCTCCTATTACAAAAATGAGTGCCTTGATCACTTACGATTGCTCGTGGTGATCCAAAGCGATAGATAATATGATTTCTAACAAAGGAGACAACAACGCTAGCATCATCAGTATGGATAGGAATTGCTTCTACCCATTTAGAAACATAATCTACAGCTAACAATATGTATAAAAAACCACTAGAGTTTGGAAATGGACCTATGAAGTCAATGCCCCAAACATAAAAAATTTCACAGAATAGCATAAGCTGCTGGGGCATTTCATCCCTCTTTGATATATTTCCAAACCTTTGGCATGGGAAACAGGATTTACAGAAGGCAGTAGCATCCTTAAAAAGAGTGGGCCACCAGAATCCACAGTCTAAGATTTTTCTAGCTGTTCTTTAAGGACCAAAATGTCCACCACTCTCAGAGGAGTGGCAGGCCTCTAAAATTGACTGAAATTCTAATTGAGGCACACACCTTCTAATTCTCTGGTCAGCACCATACCTCCATAAATATGGGTTATCCCATATATAATATTTGGACTCACTTTTCAGCTTGTCCTTTTGATGCTTAGTAAAATTGGGAGGGAAGGTACGGCTAACTAAATAATTAGCTATAGGTGCATACCAAGGAACTACTTCAGATATTGCGTGCAAGCTATCAAAGGGAAAAGCATCATTGATAGGAGTGGAGTCATTCTTAATGTGCTCTAGGCGACTCAAGTGGTCCGCCATTAAATTCTGGGAACCACTCCTATCTTTGATTTCTAAATCAAATTCTTGCAGAAGCAATATCCAACGTATTAACCTTGGTTTGGACTCTTTCTTAGCTAACAAATATTTAAGAGCTACATGGTCTGAGTATACTACCACTTTAGTACTAAGTAAATAGGCTCGAAATTTATCCAGAGCAAAAACAATAGCCAGAAGCTCTTTTTCAATGGTAGTATAATTAGACTGAGCAGCGTCTAAGGTCTTAGAAGCATAAGCAATTATAAAAGGGTCCTTACCTTCACGCTGAGCCAGTGCCGCTCCTACTGCATGGTTGGAGGTATCACACATAATCTCAAAATGCTTACTCCAGTCAGGTCCTCAAAATCGGAGCTTGAGTCAAGGCAATCTTCAGCTTATCAAACGCTTCCATGTAGTCCTCACTCAGCTTGAACTTAACATCCTTCTGTTGCAGTCTGGATAAAGGCAATGCTACCTTACTGAAGTCCTTGATAAATCTTCAGTAGAAACCTGTATGACCAAGGAACGAATGGACTTCCCTCACGGAGGAGGGGTAAGGTAAACTAGAAATCACATCTACCTTTGCTGGATCTACAGAAATACCAGTATTAGAGACAACATGTCCTAGAACAATACCTTGTTTTACCATAAAATGACATTTTTCAAAATTTAATACAAGGTTTGAACTAACACACCTGTCTAATTCTCTAGCTAAACTATCCAAGAAAAGGTTAAATGAATCACCATACACACTAAATTCATCCATGAAAACTTCCATACAGCTCTCAATAAGATCTGAGAAAATACTCATCATGCATCTTTGGAAAGTAGCCGGTGCATTACATAAGCCAAAAGGCATCCTCTTGTACGCATACGTTCTAAAGGGACATGTAAAAGTAGTTTTCTCCCGATCTTCAAGAGCTATATGAATTTGAAAATAGCCAATGTAACCATCTAGAAAACAGTAGTGTGATTTACCTGAGAAGCTGATGCCTACTCTATCCGCCAAGCTTCACCCAATTGCTTTCTTGTGTCTTCTCAGCATACTAAGCAGCTGCTCCTCCTGTTGGGAAGTGAGTTCCCTTGCAATAATAACTGGGAGCTTCTGATTATCCTCAAGGTAATATACTTGAGGTGGGGTGGAAGGGGCTTCAATTCCATTTTCTGCTCATGGCTAGGCACTTGATCATCTAGAGCTAGTGATGGTGGCAAGGTGTCTTCATCTTGTTCAGAAGGTTTTCCTACACTTGCACCTTGCTCCATGTGCAGCTCTTCTACTTCTTCTTAGTGAACTGCAACTACAGTTTCATCAGTGATGTCGCACTAGAAGACGGAATGATCTTCCGGAGGGTGCTTCATAGCTTCATCCAGGTTGAAACTTACTACTCTGCCATCTATCTCAAAAGAGTAAGTTCCTGAGAAGGCATCCAATTTGAACCTTGAAGTCTTCAGAAATGGCCTTCCAAGGAGGATGGAAGACGGTCTTCCTGAGTCATTAGGGGGAATCTCCAAAATATAAAAGTCAATAGGGAATGTTAGCCCCTTAATGCTCACCAGCACGTCCTCAGCAATTCCTACCACAGAGGTTATGCTTTTATCTGCCAAAACAAAATGTGCTGCCAACCTTTTTAAGGGAGGGAGCCTTAAAGCATCATATACAGATAATGGCATAATACTCACACACGCGCCTAAATCACACATGTAGTCAGAAAATTTTACACCCTCTATAGTAATAGTAACCATGCATGGACCTGGATCACTATATTTTTCTGGTATATCACCCGTTAAAGCAGAAATAGAGCTACCTATAGGAATAGTTTCTAAATCATGTATTTTATCTTTATTCATGCATAAATCTTTTAGAAACTTAGCATACTTAGGTACCTGGCGAATGGCATCAAAAAGGGGTATAGTTACCTCAACCTTTTTGAAGATCTCCACCATCTTGGGGTCTAGCTCCATCTGCTTTCTGGACTTCCTAGCAAGGTGTGGGAATGGAATGGGAATGGCTTCTTTTGTAACTTCATCTTCTTTTGGTATTCCATCCCTTGGTTGAGCTACTTCTTCTTCAACTATGTCCTGTACTTCCTCCTCTTCTTCAGCATCCTCTACCTCAACAATGTCTTCAACTTGAATGTCTTCCATTGAGCTTGGCTCCTCATGATTCCTCTCTTGCAGTGTGGTCTCGGACCTTAAAGTGATGGCATTGATTCCACCTTTGGGGCTGGGTAAAAGTTGAGAAAGAAGTACACTGGAGCTTGAAGGTTGATTGTTGGGGGTAGCTAATGATTCCATCCGGGAGATGAGAGCTTGTATGGTGGAGCTAAGACCATTTATGGAAGATTTAATTATATTCTGAATGTCTTATTGGCCCTGCACAATAGAGCGAAGCATCTCATCATTAGAGGAAGAAGGGGGGTAAGTGATTTGAGGGGCCTGCTGTTAGTTGTTCTGGGGCGCTTGGGACTGCCTTTGGTGAGGTGCTCAGTAAGGCTGGTTTTGGTTCTACTGTCTGTTACTGTTGTTCCACCTCTAATTTCCTCCGTTGTCTCTGCCTCCTCGGTTGTAGTTGTCCCTCCATCCTTGGTTGGAGTGGTCTCTCCACCCTTGGTTGGAATTATCTCTCCACCCCTGGTTGGAGTTGTCTTGCCAACCTTGATTGTAGTTTCCACCTTGGCTATAATTACCGCCTTGTTGATAATATCCTTGATTTGGGCAGTCATAGAAATTATGGGTAGCTGCCAAGGTGTTGTCTTCTTGTTGGAGCTGCGGACACTCATCAGTGTAATGAGTATAGCAGGAACATATTCCGTATACTCTCTGAGGAACCAACTGTTGACACTGTTGTTGTGGGGGAGGCTGAGGTTGTTGTTGATTCAGCTGTAGCTACTTCAGTATGTTGGTCATCTCTCCCAGAGTCTGTGTGAGAGTAGCAGTCTCACTATTAGAGGAAACCTCCGCAATATCCTTGGGATGGTTGTTCTTGTGTTTTGCATTCCGGGAAGACTCAGCTAGATCGGTGATCAGTTGCCATGCTCCTGTCGCTGTCTTGTACTTCTTCAGAGAACCATTACTCGCAGCATCTAATGTAGTCTTATCATGAGGCTTCATGCCTTGTGTGAAGTAGCTAATCAACACCAACTGGTCAATCTTGTGGTGGGGACATGAGTCTAGGAGATTCCTGAAGCATTCCCAATACTCGTAAAGAGTCTCTGACTCGCCTTGAATAATGCAGGAAATTTCTTTCCTCAGTCTATCTGTAACTTCAGCTGGAAAGTATTTTTCTAGGAACTCCCTTCTTAGCAGATCCCAATTGGAAACAACTGCTTCAGGTTGAGTGTAGAACCACTCCCTTGCCTTTCCCTCAAGAGAAAACGGGAAAGCATATAGCCAAATAGTAATTTCATCTGCACCATGACGCCTAGTGCTTGATAGGCTCTTGAGCAAGTAAGCCATGAAACTTGGGCAGTAGGTTGATTAGCGCAGTCTTCAGTTCAAAATCTGCAGCCAAATTTGGGTGACGCACTTGATACGATTGTAGTGTAAAGTTTGGAGCTCCTACTTCCTGGAGAGTAATCCTTCTGGGCTCCGCCATATTACCTGCATGTAAATCAACATAATCAGTAGAAGAGGAGCTTGTTTCTTCCTCAAATGGCGCTTCAGATTCACTCTCAAATAAGACTGGTGAATTGGTAGTAACCACTTCACCATCCTCAGAGGCTAACCGATGCCGAGCTCGCCTAATACGTGAAATAGTTCTTTCAATTTCAGGATCAAATGCGGCTAAGCTCGGATCAGGCAGTGAACACGTCATTCAATGAAAGAAACATACAGCTCATGGTAATAAAATAAAATAAAATATGCAAATATGAAAAATTAAAAATTTTTACACCAACCAATAATTTAGCACACTATTGAAACTCCTCGGTAACAGCGCCAAAAATTGACGTGCAGAAAATTGCCGATTAAGAATTTATAATAAGAATAGCGTTGCAAGTACAGTTCTTAACCGACAAAAATTTTGCTAATCAATTTAGAAAGGTTGTCACAATTTTAGAATAAAAATACTGGGAGTAGAATTCCCAAGTCGTCTCCCAACGAGTTGACAAAAGAGTGCTATTTTATTGGTCAGAAATTTTTCTGGAAAATCTTAAGAGTTGGAAAACAGAAAAATAAATGATTTTAAATTAAAGCAATGAAAATTAGTAAGAGAATTTATATAATCAAAATAAAAAGCCTTGATCGGGAGAAGATTAATTGGAAGTTCTATCCTTGTTGAATTTTCCCAAGTGTAATAGCAAGAGGTTGTTGTTTTTCACTTAGTTAACCCTTACTGAATAAAGAAAAGTCAAGTGATTGAGCTAACTCTGATTCACAAGTCCCAATCCTCTCCTGTGGAAGGATTAGCATTAGTAAATAGATATTTAGCCAACAACTTCCAATTAAAATCAACAATTGAGTATTCCAACTCAAGGGTCTCCTTTTAATCAACCCCCAAGTCAAGTTGGGAATCTACTCCATTGATGTGAATGCCATTTTCATAAACCGTAAAAGGAAATAAAAAGAAGACATGATAAACCAAATAAATAATAACTGAAACTCAATTAAAGGTAAAATAATTCTTTGCATTAATAAATCCCAAAATAAAAAATATCCATACTTAAATCTAAACAGGGTTAATGGGTGATTAAAAGAGTAAAGGAATAAGGAAACAAACTAGAATAATGGAAACTTCAACGGAGGTAGTAACTCTTCTCAATATCCAAATCAAAAGCATAAAACTCTAAAACTATGAATGTGAAGAAACCTAGAGGAAGTAGTGTTTTTCTCTAAGATTCCAATCTAAAACTGAAAACTATGCGAATGAGAATGTGTGTTGAGTCTTTGCTTGTCCCCTAGCTCTAGTCAATATTTCTGGGCCAAAAATTAGGTCCAAACTCAGCCCAAAATCGCCCCCAGCGTCTTCTGTGATTTCTGCACGTGGCACACGTCACGCGTACGCATCAGTCACGCATACGTGTCGATGGTCATCTTCGTGTGTCACGCGTACGTGTCAGGTACGCGCACGCGTCGTTGTGCAAAACTCCAAATTACGCGCACGCGTGAGCCATGCGTACACATCGATCCTCGCTGGTCAACTCCTTAGTTTCTTGTGCTCCTTCCATTTTTGCAAGCTTCCTCTCCATCCTCTAAGCCATTCCTGCCCTATAAAGCCTGAAAACACTTAACACACAGATCACGGCATCGAATGGTATAAAGGGGGATTAAAATACACAATTTAAAGGCTTAGGAAGCAAGCTTTCAACCATAGAACAAAATTTTGAAGGAATTGTAAAATCATGCAAATTCTATGAATAAGTGTGCAAAGACTTGATAAAAACTACTCAAATCAGCACAAGATTGATGAGTATTTTGGTGAAAAATAAATTTCCCCCAAAACACACAAATCTAACCGACAAGTGCACCGGGTCGCATCAAGTAATAATAACTCACGGGAGTGAGGTCGATCCCACAGGGATTGATGAATCAAGCAATTTTAGTGGGTGATTAGTTTAGTCAAGCTGACATTTAGTGAATTGTGTGAAATTGTAGCCAACAGAAAGTAAATGACAATGAATTTAAAGTTGCATAATGTAAATTGGCAAGTAACTTAAAGAACAAGAAATGTAAATTGCAAGAATCTTAAATGACAAGAAATATAAATTGCATTAAATGTAAAGGGAATTGGGAATTGGATTTGCAGAAATTAAACAAGGAAAAGTTAAATTTGAACAAGCAGAGAAGTAAAAGATGGATTTGATTGATTCGGAACCAAAACAAAAATGTAAATAAACATGAAAAGCAATAAACAGAGAATGTAAAATTGGAATTAAGATCTCAGGACCCAAGAGACTAGATAACCAAGTCTAGATCTCAATGCCTTCCTAGATCCAACAAGAACAATTGCAAAGGAAATGTAAATTGCAGAGAAAGTATATGAAGAGCAATTAACAGAAATTTCGATTCAATTAAGCAGTAAAGAAAGCAGCGAGAAATCTCAAGGTTGAGATTGAAACAGAACACCTTCAATTCTCCACCCCAGACTCAAAAACAAAGAAAAGAAAATTTAAAGAGAGCTCTTGAATCCTCGTGCTCCCTTATGGAGCCAGCCTCCCCACAAATATGAAAATGATGCCTTATATAGGCTTTACAAAATGGAAATGAAAATGAAATTAAAAACAAATTACAATTAAATGAAATTCCTATTTTATCTATTTCTTGTTCCTTTGAGTGATGATCATTTGGGCCCTTGCTCTTGATGGAATTGGGTTGATAAAGGCCTTGGTTGATTGCTCTTGGAGTTTGAAGAGGAACCGAATTGAACCGGGTTGAGTTTGCAAAAGTTGGTGCAAAAGTTAGAGCAAAAGTTAGGGGTCTAACTTTTGCTCCAACGTTGGCCTCCCTTATGCACATTTATGGCGCCAACTTTGTCCTCTTGTCATGTTACCAATTTTATGCCCAATATAGACTATCATATATGGTTGGAAAGCTCTGAATGTCAGCTTTCTAACCCACTTAAAATCACTTCAATTGGACATCTACAACTCAAGTTATGATCCTTTGAAGAGGGCATGGTTGCTGGCTTTGGTGTGCAGCGTTTGATGCCTTGTGGTGTGTGGCGCCAACGTTAGCCCAAAAGTTAGGGGTCTAACGTTGGCGCAAACTTTTGCTCCTCCCTTTGTATTTTTCATGTGCCAACGTTAGCCCAAAAGTTAGGGGTCTAACGTTGGCACAAACTTTTGGTGGCCAGGGAGGTTTTTCTCATGCCAACATTAGCCCAAAAGTTAGGGGTCTAACGTTGGCGCAAACTTTTGGTGCCCAGGGAGGTTTTCTTCATGCCAACGTTAGCCTCAAAGTTAGGGGGCTAACGTTGGCGCAAACTTTTGGTGCCCAGGGGTGAATCTCATGTGCCAACGTTAGCCTCAAAGTTAGGGGGCTAACGTTGGCGCAAACTTTTGGTACCCAGGGAGTGATGTTCAAGTTCCAACGTTAGCCTCCAAGTTAGGGGGCTAACGTTGGGGCTAACTTTTCAACCAAAAGTTTGTGCAAAAGTTTGATGCTAACTTTAGGTCCAGCTTCTTGCTTCCTGGTTCAATTTCACTTATTCCATTGTCCTCTCTTCACTCCTAGCCATTCCTTCTTGCTTCAACCTTTCTCCAAGCTTTCTTCACTTATCATTAATCAACCAAACACATCAAAGCTATGCTCAAAATCATGAGGTATTCATTCTTTCATAATATGCAACAAATATAGCCTAAAACCTCATGAAATGGCATGAATTCATACATGGTTGATTCAATCAAGGGAAACATGAAAATCTAGCTAATTGGCTTGCTTGTAGCTCAAGAAAGTGCATAATTCTAATGAAAACAAAAGAAAAAGACTAGTTAAAATAGGCTAGGATGACTTGTCATCAAAGATAAACCATAAAATAGTGGTTTATCATTTGTCTGCTTGTATGCTATTTCTGTGTTATATTTTCTTGCATTCTTTTGTTTGTGTTCTGCTTTCTGTTGTCTCTACTTTCTCTATCTATCTTTATCTTCTGTTTACTGCTTTGCTATATCCTATTATTCGTCTGCTAATTGACACCGAATAAATGAATGTAACTAATAACCCCGGCCCTACTAAGAACTCCTTAGTTCTTACCCCCCTCTCTCCTTTCCTCCCCTTCAGATGGAGACGGGCGTGATATTCTATGAGTTTGAGGACCCTTACGTCTACGAGGATCCAGTATATCACAGTTACTTCATTATGGGATTGGAGCCTCGTATTAGACGACATGTGTTACCAAATTGAGCTTTTCAACATCCTCTGTCTATCCCGTTTTTTGACCCCGATGCTCCTTATGACTTTCCCTTATCCTGGTTACACCCTGAGGCACCTGGACATCCTTTTCCCGATGGTCCCGGACACCCTATACCAGCTCAACCATTGAATAAGACGGCACCTGAGCCTATCATTCCTGATGAGCCTAAGTTAGCTGGTGACTACGTACCTGCGATTCCACCAGAGTGGGACTTTTCCCCAGAGCCAATCCCTGACTTTCCACAACCTGATGAGCTGGCACTACCAGACGACAGGGTAGCTCCGATATACTCGAACGGACCTGTGCTCGCGAATGGTTTTGTACATAGTGATAGCAGTGCTTCTAGTGGGTCTGAGGGTATAGCTATAGCTACGGACGATGAGGAGGAGAAGGATCCTAAGATAGAGAAAGAGCAAGATGAGGAGATAGGCGAGCCTCATGACAATTTTTTGAACAGCCACATGTAGACATAGTCTGACAGCAGTATGGACATTCTTTTGATGACACTCTAGTCTGACATTATCTATTAGTTAGTCTCTCATTTGTGTTAGTACACCCGAGAGCTAGGGGCTGTAGAGCGGTTAGGGTAGCCTGGGTGCCAGCTTAGCGGCTTTTTGTATGGGCCAGGCCCTGGGAGTATCGTGTATATATTAGCTACGTAGGTTGACGAGGATGTAAACTGACTTGATCTTGTGTAAACGCTACATGTTTTGTTATAGTGTACATGATGTATATTATCAGCCGTGCTTCTATGTTTCTTGATGCTTCCTTTTTATTTCTCTGAATGTATGCTTGCTTATTTTACCTTATCATCCGCAATGTTAAAAAAAAGTTACTCATAAAATTAGCATCGCTCTAACAAGGAACAGACTCATATATTAAATAATAGTTAATAATTTGGAAGGACAAGTTAGTAACACTTAGCTTTTTGTATGACCATGGCATACCGGGAGTTGGGTCATTACATAGTGTATATTTGAAGTTGGAGTTTTAGAATGTTGGCTCTTGAAAGAATGATGAAAAAGTAAAAGTATTATTGGTAATTTGAAAAATCTAAATAAATTGATTCTTGAAGCAAGAAAAAGCATGTTGCAATAAAAGAAAAAAAATTATATGCATGCAAAAAAAAAAGAAAAAATAACGGCGAAAAAAAATGAAAAATAAAAAGCAGAAAAAGCCAATAGCTCTTTAAACCAAAAGGCAAGAGTAAAAAGCCAGTAATCCTTTAAACCAAAAGGTAAGGGTAAAAGGATCCAAGACTTTGAGCATCAGTGGTTAGGAGGGCCTACAAGGAATAAAATCCTGGCCTAAGCGGCTCAACCAAGTTGTCCCTAACCATGTGCTTGTGGCGTGAAGGTGTCAAGTGAAAAGCTTGAGACTGAGCGGTTGAAGTCATGATCCAAAGCAAAAAGAGTGTGCTTAAGAACTCTGGACATCTCTATCTGGGGATTCTAATAAAGCTGAATCACAATCCGAAAGGGTTCACCCAGTTAAAGTGTTTGTGGCATTTATGCATCCGTTGGTAATACTGGAAAAAAAGTGCTTAGGGTCACGGCCAAGACTCTAAAAGTTGTGTTCAAGAATAAAAAAAAGAACTGAACTAGGAGAGTCAATAATATCATCTGACTTCTAAGTTCCTAAAGAGACCAACATTTCTGAGTTTCAATGGATAGTGAGATGCCAAAACTATTCAGAAGTAAAAAGCTACTAAGTCCTGCTCGTCTAATTGAAACTGAGCTTTATTGAAAACTCTGAGATTTATTGTATCTTACTCTTCTTTTTATCCTACTGTGTTTTTAGTTGCTTGGGTACAAGCAACAGTTTAAGTTTGGTGTTGTGATGAGCAGATATTTTATACGCTTTTTGACATCATTTTCATATAGTTTTTAGCATGTTTTGTTTAATATTTATTAAGTTTTCATAGGTTTTAGTGTTAAATTCACATTTTTGGATTCTACTTTGAGTTTTTGTATTTTTGTACAATTTTAGGTATTTTCTGGCTGAAATTGAGGAGCTGAAGCAAAAGTCTTATTCAGAGACAGAAAAAGCACTGCACATGCTGTCCAGATCTGAGGGTGATAGGGGTTGCCACTTTATGACGGGCTGCATAGCTCTGCAGAAGTGAGTCTAGTTGTTTGTTATAGAAGTGACTTCCACCATCACTAATGAGTGTCCTTGGGACACCAAACCATCTGAAAATATATATCTGAAGAAAGCTCATCACCACTTTGGCATCATTGGTGGGTAGAGCCACAGCTTCCACCCACTTGGACACATAATCAACTACCACAAAGATATAATTGTTGGAATATGATGGTGGAAAAGGTCCCATGAAGTCAATACCCCACACATCAAACAACTCAATCTCAAGAATCCCCTACTGTGGCATCTCATGGTTTGCAGGGAGATTCTTAGCTCTTTCATATCTGTCACAGTTCTTCACAAATGCTCTTAAGTCCCGAAAGAGAGTCAGCCAGTAAAAGCCACTCTGAAGGACCTTTGTAGCTATCCTTTCACCACTAAAGTGGCCTCCATAATCAGAGCCCTGACAATGCCAAAGAATCTGTTGTGTTTCTTCATCTGAGACACATCTTCGGATTATACCATCTGAGCATCTTCTAAAAAGGTATGATTCCTCCCAAAAGTATTATGATAAACTATTATTTCATGGTTTATCTTGTGCTCAATTGAGTGGTTTTTATCAACTCTTTAACCACTTATTCACACTAATCGCATGTTTTACATTTTTCCTTCCTGATTTTGTGCTATGATTGAAAACATGTTTCCTGGGCCTTTAAATTACTAACTTTAATCCTCTCTTATTACCATTCGATGCCGTGATATGTGTAGTAATTTCAGAGATTACAGGGCAGGAATGGCTCAGAGGATGGAAAGGAAGCATGCAAAAGTGGAAGGAATACAAGAAGCAGAAGGAACTGCTAAGCTGTCCAGCCTGACCTCTTCGCACTCAAACGGTCATAACTCGAGTTACAGAGATCCAAATGATGTAGTTCTAGTTGCATTGGAAAGCTAACATCCGAGGCTTCGCAAAGATATATAATTTGCCATAGCTGCCCCAAAACCAGACGACGCGAACACGTGGATCACGTGGATGTGTGACCTGGCGAAAACCCAATCCGTGCAAACGCGTGGATGATGCTTCCGCGTCACTTTCCCGCAACCTGTACGTACCAGAAATCGCTGGGGGCAATTTCTGGGCTGTTTTTGACCCAGTTTTTGGCCCAGAAAACACATATTAGAGGCTATAAAGTGGGGGAATACATCCATTCAATAAGAGGTCTTCCATAATTCACTTTTCATAATTTAGATGTAGTTTTAGAGAGAGAGAGGCTCTCCCCTCTCTCTTAGGATTTAGGATTAGGATTCCGCTTAAAGGATTTAGGATTTCTTATTATTTCAACTTACAATTTCTTTTGAGTTCCAGGTTCAATGTTCCTTTTACTTATTTTCTCAATTTAGTTTATGAACTCTTTATGTTTAGATTGATTTTCTATTTAATATACTTTTTTCCAAAACCAATAATAAATCATACTTTCCTGCAATTCCTTGAGAAGACGACCCGAGGCTTGAATACTTCGGTTATTTATTTTTATTGGGTTTGCTTAAGTGACAAACAAAACTTTTGTACGAAAGGATTTTCTGTTGGTTTAGAAGCTATACTTACAACGCGATTATATTTGTGAATTTCTTTACCGATAGAAAACCCGATCATCATAGTACTTAGCATTAGTCAGTAGCTTCTTCATTTGTTGTTTACTATACTATTTTGGAATGAAATTCATGGGTTTGTAATTTGTAATATCTGCAAACCTTGGAGCCTGCTGAATGGTGAATAGTTGCTCATCTGGAAATGTCTCAGTCACAGCTGTGGGTGGTTGCACGCCCTCTTTAGGCTAAATCTTGGAAAGGTGGTCAGCTACTTGATTTTCTGACCCTTTCCTGTCTTTGATCTGAATATCAAACTCTTGAAGGAGTAGCACCCATCTGATTATTCTTGGTTTAGAATCCTGTTTGGTTAGAAGATACTTCAAAGAAGCATGATCAGTATAAACAATAACCTTAGAACCAATTAAATAGGACCTAAACTTATCAATAGCATACACAATAGCTAATAATTCTTTTTCCGTAGATGTGTAATTCTTCTGAGCATCATTTAACACACGACTAGCATAGTAAATGATATGTATAAGCTTGCCATGTCTCTGTCCTAAAACAGCTCCTATAGCATAATCACTAGCATCACACATTAATTCAAATGGCAAATCCTAGTCAGGGGGAGCTATGATGGGAGCAGAGGTAAGGTTTGCTTTTAGAGTTTCAAAAGCATGCAGACATTCAATGTCAAATACAAAAGGAACATTAGCAACCAGTAGGTTGCTCAATGGTTTAGCAATCTTAGAAAAATCCTTGATAAATCTTCTGTAAAATCCTGCATGACCCAAGAAACTCCGTATTGCCTTAACATTAGATGGTGGTGGTAATTTTTCAATTACCCCCACCTTGGCTCTATCAACCTCAATCCCTTTGATTGAAATCCGGTGTCCAAGAATAATACCTTCTGTAACCATAAAATGACATTTTTCCCAATTTAAAACAAGGTTTGATTCTTGACACCGTTTGAAAGACCAGAGATAATAAATTCTTAAGGCAGGATTCAAAAGAATTACCAAAGATAGAAAAATCATCCATAAATACCTTGGTGCACGAAATTGTGATTACACTTTTCACAACTCTGCACAACTAACCAGCAAGTGCACTGGGTCGTCCAAGTAATACCTTACGTGAGTAAGGGTTGATCCCACGGAGATTGTCGGCTTGAAGCAAGCTATGGTTACTTTGTAAATCTTAGTCAGGAGATTAATAATAAGAGTGATTGTATTTATGAAAAGTAAATAACATAAAATATATGGTACTTGTAATTCAGTTATGAGAAACAGGTTGAGGTTCCGGAGATGCTCTGTCATCTGAATCTCTGCTTTCCTACTATCTTCTTCTCCAAAAATGCATGGCTTCCTTCCATGGCAGGCTGTATGATCCTCTCGAATGAAAAATACCAAGCGCTGTCACCACACAGCTAATCATCTGTCGGTTCCCGCTAGCGTCAGAATAGGACCATTGTCCTTTTGCACACTATCACTGTGCCTAACATTCGCAAGTTTAAAGCTCGTCACAGTCATCCCCTTTCAGACCATACTCGGAATACCACAGACAAGGTTTACACTTCCGGATCTCAGAAATGCTGTCAATTGGTTCTAGCCTCTACCACGAAGGTTCTGATCTCATGGATCAGAGACCCAAGAGATACACACTCAAGCTGTCGCCCAATGACTACGTTGAGCTTAGATAGAACGGGAGTGGTTGTCAGGCACGCGTTCATAGATTTGAGAGTAATGATGAGTTTCCCGGATCATCATCTTCTCCGGATTGAAGTACGAATGAGTATCTTAGAATAGAACCAAACGTGATTGAATGGAAAACAGTAGTAATTACATTAATCCATTGAACCACAGCAGAGCTCCTCACCCCCTAACCATAGGGTTTAGAGACTCATGCTGTCAAAGATACAATACGGAATGTGAAAATGTCATGAGGTACAAAATGAATCTCTAAAAGTAGTTTTTATACTAGACTAGTAACTTAGGTTTACAGAAAATGAGTAACTAAGTGCAGATGGTGCAGAAATCCACTTTTGGGGCCCACTTGGTGTGTGCTTGGGCTGAGCACTAAAGCTTTTTCGTGCTTAGGCAGTTCCTGGAGTTAAACGCCAGCTTTGGTGCCAGTTTGGGCGTTTAACTCCAATTCTGGTGCCAGTTTGGGCGTTTTACGCCAGAAATTTTAGGCTGATTTTGAACGCCGATTTGGGCAATCAAATCTTAGGTAAAGTATAGAGTATTATATATTGCTGAAAAGCCCATGATGTCTAATTTCCAACGCAATTTAGAGCGCGCCAATTGGGCTTCTATGGCTCCCAAAAATCCACTTCGAGTGCTGGGAGGTCAGAATCCAACAGCATCTGCAATCATTTTTCAGCCTCTGAATCAGATTTTTGCTCAGGTCCCTCAATTTCAGCCAGAAAATACCTGAAATCATAGAAAAATACACAAACTCATAGTAAAGTCTAGAAATGTGATTTTTGCATAGAAACTAATAAAAATATAATAAAAATTAATCAAAACATACTAAAAACTATATAAAAATAATGCCAAAAAGGATATAAATTATCCGCTCATCACAACACCAAACTTAAATTGTTGCTTGTCCCCAAGCAACTAAAAACAAAATAGGATAAAAAGAAGAGAATATACAATAAATTTCAAACTTATCAATGAAAATTAGTTTCAATTAGATGAGCAGGACTTGTAGCCTTTTTGCTTCTGAACAGTTTTGGCATCTCACTTTATCCTTTGAAGTTCAGAATGATTGGCATCTATAAGAACTCAGAATTTAGATAGTGTTATTTATTATCCTAGTTTAGTATGTTGATTCTTGAACACAGTTACTTTATGAGTCTTGGCCGTGACCCTAAGCATTTTGTTTTCCAGTATTACCACCGGATACATAAATGCCACAGACACATAACTGGGTGAAACTTTTCAGATTGTGACTCAACTTTGCTAAAGTCCCCAGTTAGAGGTGCCCAGTGCTCTTAAGCACACTCTTCTTTTGCTTTGGACCACGACTTTAACCGCTCAGCCTCAAGCTTTTCACTTGACACCTTCACGCCACAAGCACATGGTTAGGGACAGCTTGGTTCAGCTGCTTAGGCTATGATTTTATTCCTTTGGGCCCTCCTATCCATTAATGCTCAAAGTCTTGGATCCTTTTTACCCTTTCCTTTTGGTTTAAAGGGTTATTGGCTTTTTGCTCTTGCCTTTTGGTTTAAAGAGCTATTGGCTTTTTCTGCTTGCTTTTTTCTTTTTCTTTCTTTTTCTTCTTTTTTTTTCGCCATTTTTTTCGCAAGCATCTTCTTTTTCACTGCTTTTTCTTGCTTCAAGAATCAATTTTATGATTTTTCAGATTATCAATAACATTTCTCCTTTTCATTATTCTTTAAAGAGCCAACAGTTTTAACATTCATAAACAACAAATTCAAAAATATGCACTGTTCAAGCATTCATTCAGAAAACAAAATGTATTGCCACCACATCAAAATAATTAAACTAACTTCATGATAAAATTTGAAACTCATGCACTTCTTGTTCTTTTGCAAATAAAAAAATTTTTCATTTAAGAAAGGTGATGGATTCATAGAATCATTCATAGATTTAAGACATAGACACTAGACACTAATGATCATGTAATAAAGACAAAAACATAGACAAAATATAAAGCATAAAAATCGAAAAATAGAAAAATAAGAACAAGGAGATTAAAGAACGGGTCCACCTTAATGATGGCGGCTAGTTCTTCCTCTTGAAGATCTTATAGAGTGCTTGAGCTCCTCTATGTCTCTTCCTTGCCTTTGTTGCTCCTCTTCCTAGAGGTTTCTCTACCCTTAAGTGCCATTAGTGGTTATAGAAAGCAAGAAGTTGAGCTTTTCCACACCAAACTTAAAAGATTTGCTCGTCCTCGGGCAAAATAAGATAGAAGGGAGTAGAAGAAGAATGATGCAATTAATTTTGAAAACTTATTACTGTATATTAAAAAAATTAAAAGAGTTGAAAAGAATTTGAAAAGATATTTAAGTTTTGAAAATATTTTGGAAGGATTTGAAAAGAATTGAAAAAGAATTAAAAAGAATTGGAAATATTATTAATTTTTGAAAAAAGAAATTGAAAGATGAAAGTTTAAAACATGTTTGATGCAAAAAATTATGAATTAAAACATGAAAAATTGAAAAAAATTGAATTGGAAACAAAATTACCTCCCTTGTGTCATCCTGGCGTTAAACGCCTAGAATGCTACCATTTCTGGCATTTAACGCCCACCAGACACCCCTTTCTGGCATTAAACGCCAGTCTGTCTGCCAATTCTGGCGTTTAACGCTCAAAATTCTGTCAGACTGGGCGTTAAACGCCCATTCTGCTATCCTTACTGGCGTTTAAACGCTAGTAAGCCTGTCCTCCAAGGTGTGCTATTTTTGATGCTGTTTATGATTCAGCTTTAATTCTGCAGCTGTTTTTATGACTTCACATGATCATCAACCTAAAGAAAATATAAAATAACAATGGAAAATGAAATGAAAAAGTAATTAACATAGATAAATAAGATTGGGTTGCCTCCCAATAAGCGCTTCTTTACTGTCTTTAGTTTGACTTTTACTGAGCTTTTTAATTTAGTCTCAGTTTTGAGCATTCTTGCTCAACATTGCCTTCAAGATAATGTTTGACTCTCTGTCCATTAACAATGAACCTTTTGTCAGAGTCAATATCCTAAAGCTCTACATATCCATATGGTGACACACTTGTAATTACATATGGTCCTTTCCACCAGGATTTCAATTTCTCAGGGAACAATCTGAGCCTAGAGTTAAACAACAGGACCTTCTGTCTTGGCTCAAAGACTCTAGATGATAGCCTTTTGTCATGCCAGCTTTTTGCTTTCTCCTTGTAGATTTTAGCATTTTCAAAGGCACTGATTCTGAATTCCTCTAGCTCATTCAACTGGAGTAATCTCTTTTCTCCAGCTACTTTAGCATCAAGGTTTAGGAACCTGGTTGCCCAGTAGGCCTTGTGTTCCAGTCCTACTGGCAGATGACAGGCTTTTCTATACACAAGCTGGTATGGAGAGGTTCCTATAGGAGTCTTGAATGCTGTTATGTATGCCCACAAAGCATCATCCAGACCTCTTGCCTAATCCTTTCTACGGGTACTTACAGTCCATTCTAGGATTCATTTTAGTTCTCTATTTGAGACTTCAGCCTATCCATTTGTCTGTGGATGATATGGAGTGGCCACTTTATGGTTAATTCCATATCTGACCAGAGCAGAGTCAAGCTGTTTATTGCAGAAATGAGTGCCTCCATCACTGATCAGTATCCTAGGGACACCAAACCTGCTGAAGATATGCTTCTGGAGGAACTTTATCACTATCTTAGTATCATTAGTGGGTGTTGCAATTGCCTCTACCCATTTAGATACATAGTCTACTGCCACCAGAATATAAGTGTTTGAGTATGATGGTGGGAAAGGCCCCATGAAGTCAATACCTCATACATCAAATAACTCAATCTCTAAGATCCCTTACTGAGGCATGGCATAACTGTGAGGCAGATTACCAGCTCTCTGGCAACTGTCACAGTTACATACAAACTCTTGGGAGTCTCTGTAGAGTGTAGGCCAGTAGAAACCACATTGGAGAACCTTGGTGGTTGTCCGCTCAACTCCGAAATGTCCTCCATATTGTGATCCATGGCAATGCCATAGGATCTTCTGTGTTTCTTCTCTAGGTACACATCTACGGATCATTCCGTCTGCACACCTCTTAAAGAGATATGGTTCATCCCACAAGTAGTACTTTGCATCAGTAATAAGTTTTTTTGTTTGCTACTTACTGTACTCTTTGGGTATGAATCTCACAGCTTTATAGTTCGCAATGTCTACAAACCATGGTACTTCCTCAATGGCAAGGAGTTGCTCATCCGGGAAGGTTTCAGAGATCTCAGTAGGAGGGAGGGACGCTCCTGCTACTGGTTCTATCCGAGACAGGTGATCAACTACCTGGTTTTCTGTCCCCTTTCTGTCTCTTATTTCTATATCAAACTCTTGCAGAAGCAATACCCATCTTATGAGCTTGGGTTTTGAATCCTGCTTTTTGAGGAGATATTTTAGAGCAGCATGGTCAGTGTACACAATCACTTTTGATCCTACTAAATAAGATCTGAACTTGTTAATGGTGTAAACCACTGCAAGCAACTCCTTTTCTGTGGTTGTGTAGTTCTTCTGTGCGTTATTTAAAACACGGCTAGCATAATAAATGACATGCAGAAGCTTGTTATGCCTCTGTCCCAATACTGCACCAATGGCATGGTCACTGGCATCACACATTAGTTCGAATGGTAATGTCCAGTCTGGTGCAGAAATGACTAGTGCTGTGACCAGTTTAGCTTTCAGAGTTTTAAATGCCTACAGACACTCTGTATCAAAGATAAATGGTGTGTCAGTAGCTAGTAGATTGCTCAGAGGTTTTGCGATTTTTGAGAAATCCTTTATAAACTCCTATAGAATCCTGCATGCCCCAGAAAGCTTCTGATTACTTTAACATTGGTAGGTGGTAGTAATTTTTCAATTATCTCTACCTTAGCTTGATCCACCTCTATTCTCTTGTTCGAAATTTTGTGCCCAAGGATAATTCCTTCAGTCACCATGAAGTGACATTTCTCCCAGTTTAGAACCAGATTAGTCTCTTGGCACCTTTTCAGGACAAGTGCTAGATGGTCAGGACAGGAGCTGAATGAGTTTCCAAATACTGAGAAGTCATCCATGAAGACATCCAGAAATTTTTCTACCATATCAGAGAAGATAGAGAGCATACACCTCTGAAAGGTTGCAGGTGCATTGCACAGACCAAATGGCATCCTTTTGTAGGCAAATACTCTAGAAGGACATGTGAACGCTGTTTTCTCTTGGTCTTGAGGATCTACTGCAATTTGGTTGTAACCTGAATAGCCATCCAAAAAGTAGTAGTATTCATAAGCTTCTAGTCTTTCTAACATCTGGTCTATGAATGGTAAAGGAAAATGATCCTTCCTGGTGGCTGTATTGAGCCTTCTGTAGTCAATATACATACGCCACCCTGTAACTGTTCTTGTAGGAACCAGTTCATTCTTTTCATTTTGAACCACTGTCATGCCTCCCTTCTTGGGGACAACTTGGACCGGGCTCACCCAGGGACTATCAGAAATAGGATAAATAATCCCAGCCTCTAGTAACTTAGTGACCTCTTTCTGCACCACCTCCTTCATGGCTGGATTTAGCCGCCCTGTGGTTGAACCACTGGCTTAGCATCATCCTCTAATAGGATCTTGTGCATTTATCTTGCTGGGCTAATGCCCTTAAGATCACTTATGGACCACCCAAGAGCTGTCTTGTGTGTCCTTAGCACTTGAATTAGTGCTTTCTCTTCCTGTGGATTTAAAGCAGAGCTTATGATCACCGAAAAAGTGTCACCTTCTCCTAGAAATGTATATTTCAGGGATGGTGGTAGTGGTTTGAGCTCGGGTTTAGGAGGCTTATCCTCTCCCTAAGGAATTTTCAGAGGTTCTTCTATCCTCTCTGGTTCCTCCAGATCTGGCTGAACATCTTTAAAAATGTCCTCTAGCTCTGATTCGAGACTCTCAGTCATATTGACCTCTTCCACCAAGGAGTCAATAACATCTGCGCTCAGGCAGTCTTTTGGTGTGTCTGGATGCTGCATAGCTTTGACAGCATTCAACTTAAACTCATCCTCATTGACTCTCAGGGTTATCTCTCCCCTTTGGACGTCAATGAGGGTTCATCTAGTTGATAGGAAAGGTCTTCCTAGAATGAGAGTTACATTCTTGTGCTCCTCCATTTCCAGCACTACAAAGTCAGTAGGAAAGGCAGATGGCCCAACCTTGACAATCATGTCCTCAATTATGCCTGATGGGATCTTAATGGACCCATCAGCAAGTTGGAGGCATATCCTGGTTGGTTTACTACATCAATCAAACCAAGCTTTTTGATAGTGGATGCAGGTATTAGGTTGATACTTGCCCCAAGATCGCATAGAGCTGTCTTGGTACAAGCACCCTCTAATGTCCACGGTATCATAAAGCTCACGAGATCTTTAAGCTTTTCTGGTAAGCTTTTCAGAATGACTGCACTGCATTCTTCAGCGAGGAAAACTTTTTCAGTTTCTCTCCAATCCTTCTTATGACTTAAGATCTCTCTCATGAACTTAGCATAAGAGGGTATTTGCTCAAGTGCCTCTGCAAACGGAATCTTTATTTCAAGAGTCCTGAGATAGTCTACAAAGCGGACAAATTGTTTATCCTGTTCCACTTGGCAAAGTTTCTGAGGATAAGGCATCTTGGCTTTATATTCTTCAACCTTAGTTGCTGCAGGTTTATTTCCTATAGAAGTGGTTGGAGAGGCCTGCCTAAGGGGGTTGTTATCAGCACTTGCAGGTGTCTGATCCCTTGTTGGCATTTGAACGCCAGAATTGGGTGCTGCATGGGTGTTTAACGCCAGATTGCCACCCTTTTCTGGCATTTGGACACAAGGTTTAGCTATCCAATGGGTGTTTAACGCCAGCTTTTTACCCTTTTCTAGCGTTTGAACGCTAGAGTCATTCCTCTCTGGGCTCTTACTGTCCTCAGAGGGATTTTGGGCAGTGGTTTGGTTATCCTCTGTCAGTTGTTCCTTTCTTGGTTTTTTGCTGCCTGGAGTTGATACATTCAATGTCTTTCCATTCCTTAATTGAACAGCTTGGCATTCTTCTGCTATCTGTTTGGATAGCTGCTATATTGTCTGATCTAATTGTGCTTCCACATTCTTGTTAGCATTTTTAGTGTCTTGGAGCATCTCTTTGAATTCTTCAAACTATTTTGTTATAATAAGCAATTGCTGATTAAGTTCAGCAACTTGTTCTTGAGAACTAAGTTCAGTGGATACTGCTTTAGCTTCGTCTTTCATGGAGGACCCACTACTCAAGTATAGATATTGATTTCTAGCAACCGTATCAATGAGCTCTTGAGCCTCTTTAATTGTCTTTCTCATGTGTATAGATCCACCATCTGAGTGGTCTAGAGACATTTGGGCCTTTTCTGTAAGCCCATAGTAAAAGATGTCTAACTGCACCCACTCTGAAAACATTTCAGAGGGGCATTTCCTTAGCATCCCTCTGTACCTCTCCCAGGCATTATAAAGAGATTCATTATCCTCTTGTTTAAATCTTTGGATGTCCAGCCTTAGCTGTGTCATCCTTTTTGGAGGGAAATATTGATTCAAAAATTTGTCTGATAACTGTTTCCATGTTCTTATGCTTGCTGTGGGTTGGTTATTGAACCACCTCTTAGCTTGATCTTTTACAGCAAATGGAAACAGTAATAATCTGTAGACATCCTGATCTACTTCCTTATCACGTACTGTGTCAGCAATTTGTAAGAACTGTGCCAGAAACTTAGTAGGTTCTTCCTGTGAAAAACTGGAATACTGGCAATTTTGCTGCACCATGATAATGAGCTGAGGGTTTAGCACAAAACTGCTGGCTCTAATGGGAGGTATACAGATACTACTCCCATTTGAAGCAGTAGTGGGGTTAGCATATGACCCCAGAGTCCTTCTGGATTGTTCATTTCCACTTAGGTCCATGATGGAGAAAGGAAGATGATGTGGATTAAAAATTTTTTTTAATACCGAAATTAAAAGAAAAGAAAATAAAATAAAATAAATGGAAAGTCAAATATACGTTCAAAAATTAAAAGATAATTGAAAACTAAAATAATTAATTAATTAAAAAGATTTGAAAAAGATATGACTTTAAAATTTCAAAGATTGAAACTTTCTTAATAAGGAAACACCAAACTTAAAATTTTTCAATCAAAATAATAAAATAGAACAAGTAATTCAAAAATGATGAATAAAAAAGAAAAAGATTTTGAAAAAGATTTAAAAAGGTTTGAAATTAGAAAAGATAAGATAAGTTAGGTAAGAGAAGATAAGGAATTTAAATTAAAAAGTTTTGAAATTTAAATTTTAAATTTGAAAAATAAATTATGAATTTAAAATTTTGAAATTTAAAATTTGAATTTTAAATTTTGAATTTTGAATTTTGAAAAAGTCAACAATATAAGATAAGATTTGAAAAAGATTTAAATTTTGAAAAGGTTTAATTTTTAAATTTGAAAATTAAATTTTGAATTTTAAATTTTGAAATTTGAAATTTGAAATTTAAATTTTGAAATTTGATTTTTGAATTTTGGAAGTTGAAATTTGAAATTTGAAATTTGAATTTGAAATAAGATAAGATAAGATTTTGAAAAAGATATGATTTTTTTTTTGAAAAAAATTTGAATTTTGAAATTTTTAAAACTAAGATAAGATAAAATAGAAATTTTAAAATAAAAATCTGAAATTCTTATTTAAATTTTGAAAATTAACTTAAAATAAAGAGAAAATATATATTTTTAAATTTAATGAGGAAAGAGAAAAACAATAAAATGACACCAAACTTAGAATTTTTATATCAAAATAAAGAAAAGAAAAAAGAAAGCTTTGAATGTCAAGATGAACACCAAGAACACTTTGAAGATCAAGATGAACACCAAGAACAAATTTTAAAAATTTTTAAGAAAATAGAAACACAAAGGACACCAAACTTAAAAATTTTTATATTTTGGACACTGATAATTCGAAAATGTATAAGATAAATAGCAACAAACACCAAACAAGAAATTTTAAAGATCAAATAAGGAAAATTATCAAGAACAATTTGAAGATCAATAGATAACTAAGAATATATAATTCGAAAAATTAAAAGAAAAATAAAATCATGCAAATGACAACAAACTTAAAATAACAAACTAAACTCAAACAGAAGACTAAATTATAAAGTTATTGGTTTTTGAAAATTTTCGAAAATAATTTAGAAAAATAAAATAAGGATTTTAAAATGTTAACCAAAAACAATAATAGAAGACTCAATTTTAGTGACTCTAAACCAAAAACAAAAAAAAAATTCCTAATGTAAGCAACAAAATAAACCGTCAGTTGTCCAAACTCGAACAATTCCCGGCAACGGTACCAAAAACTTGGTGCACGAAATTGTGATTACACTTTTCACAACTCCGCACAACTAACCAGCAAGTGCATTGGGTCGTCCAAGTAATACCTTACGTGAGTAAGGGTCGATCCCACGGAGATTGTCGGCTTGAAACAAGCTATGGTTACTTTGTAAATCTTACTCAGGAGATTAATAATAAAAGTGATTGTATTTATGAAAAGTAAATAACATAAAATATATGGTACTTGTGATTCAGTAATGAGAAACAGGTTGAGGTTCCGGAGATGCTCTGTCATCTGAATCTCTGCTTTCCTACTGTCTTCTTCTCCAAACACGCATGGCTTCCTTCCATGGTAGGCTGTATGATCCTCTCAGATGAAAAATACCAAGCGCTGTCACCACACGGCTAATCATCTGTCGGTTCCCGCTAGCGTCGGAATAGGACCATTGTCCTTTTGCACACTGTCACTGTGCCCAACATTCGCAAGTTTGAAGCTCGTCACAGTCATTCCCTTTTGGACCCTACTCGGAATACCATAGACAAGGTTTAGACTTTCCGGATCTCAGTAATGCTGTCAATTGGTTCTAGCCTCTACCATGAAGGTTCTGATCTCATGGATCAGAGACCCAAGAAATATGCACTCAAGTTGTCGCCCAATAACTACGTTGAGCTCAGATAGAACGGGAGTGGTTGTCAGGCACACGTTCATAGATTTAAGAGTAATGATGAGTGTCACGGATCATCATCTTCTCCGGATTGAAGTACGAATGAGTATCTTAGAATAAAATCAAATGTGATTGATTGGTAAATAGTAGTAATTGCATTAATCCATTGAACCACAGCAGAGCTCCTCACCCCCAACCATGGGGTTTAGAGACTCATGCTGTCAAAGATACAATATGGAATGTGAAAATGTCATGAGGTAGAAAATGAATCTCTAAAAGTAGTTTTTATACTAGACTAGTAACTTAGGTTTACAGAAAATGAGTAACTAAATGCAGATGGTGTAGAAATCCACTTTCGGGGCCCACTTGGTGTGTGCTTGGGCTGAGCATTGAAGCTTTTTCGTGCTTAGGCTGTTCCTGGAGTTAAACGCTAGCTTTGCTGCCAGTTTGGGCGTTTAACTCCAATTATGGTGCCAGTTTGGGCGTTTTACGCCAGAAAATTTAGGCTGACTTTGAACGCCGATTTGGGCCATAAAATATTGGGGAAAATATGAACTATTATATATTTATAGAAAGCCCAGGATGTCTACATTCCATCGCAATTAAGAGCGCACCAATTGGGTTTTTGTAGCTCCCAAAAATCTACTTCGAGTGCAGGGAGGTCAGAATCCAACAGCATCTGCAGTCCTTTTTCAGCCTCTGAATCAGATTTTTGCTCAGGTCCCTCAATTTCAGCCAGAAAATACCTGAAATCATAGAAAGACACACAATCTCATAGTAAAGTCCAGAAATGTGATTTTTGCATAAAAACTAATAAAAATATAATAAAAATTAACTAAAACATACTAAAAACTATATAAAAACAATGCCAAAGGGTATAAATTATCCGCTTATCATACCTCAATAAACTTTTCAACCATATCAGAAAAAATTGAAAGCATACACCTCTAAAAAGTTGCTGGGGCATTACAGAGTCTAAATGGCATTCTCTTGTAAGCAAATACTCCAAAAGGACATGTGAATGCTGTCTTTTCTTGATCTTGAGGGTCCACTGCAATTTGGTTATATCCAGAATATCCATCTAGAAAATAATAAAAAGTATGACCAGCTAACCTCTCAAGCATCTGATCAATGAAAGGCAGGGGGAAGTGATCCTTCCTTGTAGCAGTGTTGAGCCTCCTGTAGTCTATGCACATTCTCCATCTTGTGACGGTTCTTATAGGAATTAGTACATTCTTTTCATTCTTGATCACTGTCATCCCTCCTTTCTTGGGAACTAACTGCACAGGACTCACCTAAAGGCTATCAAGAATAGGGTATATAATGTCATTACCTCTTTCATAGTTTCATTACCTCTTTTTAGACCACCTCTTTCATAGTTGGATTGAGTCTCTTTTGTAGTTTCATAACCGGTTTAGCATCATCTTCAAGAAGGATCTTGTGCATATACTTGGTTGGACTAATCCCCTTTAAATCACCAATGGTCCACCCAACAGCTGTTTTATGGCTCTTGAGCACTGTAATAAGCACCTCTTCCTCACCAGGGTTCAAGGAAGAGCTAATAATCGCTGGGTATGAATCATTTTCACCTAAGAACACATATTTCAAAGAAGGAGGCAAATGCTTTAGCTCAAGCTTGGGGACTTCTTCCTCCACCTTAGGCGTGTTCACCATGCTCTTCTGGGGTGGTGAATCATCAATCTCAAGTAATTCATACTCAAAGAGAGGATCTAGAATATCATCAAGTACCTCAGCTTCTAGTACCTCTTGAATAAGTGGTTCAACAACATCAACTCTCATATACCCTTCAGAATCATTAAGGTGTTTGAGGGCTTCAAATACATTAAGGACCACCTGTTCTTCATTGACCCTCAGGGTTAATTCACCTTTTTGCACATCAATCAGAGCTCTACCTGTAGCTAAAAAGGGTCTTCCAAGAATAATAGAGGACATTTTATCCTCTTCTATATCCAATATAACAAAATCAGCAGAAAAAATAAATAGCCCTACTTTTACAAGTAAATCCTCAACAACCCCCACAAGAAATTTAATAGAAAGATCAGCAAGTTGAAGAGAAATACAAGTGGGTTTTACCTCCTCAATTTGGAGCTTTTTCATAACTGAAAGTGGCATGAGATTGATGCTAGCTCCAAGATCACACAACGCTCTCTGAATAGTGACATCTCCAATGGTGCAAGGAATTACAAAGCTCCCTGGATCCTGCATATTCTCAGGAAGGTTATATTGAACAATAACACTGAATTCCTTAGTTAACACCACTGTCTCTTTTTTCTTCTAATTCCTCTTGTTAGTTAACAGTTCTTTCATGAATTTAGCATAGAGAGGCATTTGCTCAAGAGCCTCAGCAAAAGGAATGTTGATCTGTAGCTTCTTAAAGACTTCTAAAAATCTAGAAAATTGCTTGTCTTTGGAAGCCTTCTGATGTCTCTGAGGATATGGAATTTTAGGCTTGTACTCAAGGGCCTTTGGCAATGTAGGATTAGTTTCAAGAGAGACTGGGAATGGGATATCTGCACGCCTAGGAAGGACGTGTTCAACCTCTTCTCTCTTCTCCTCTAGAGCTTCTTTTTTAGCTAGCTCCTCATTGACCTTAGTCTTAGAACCAGCTACTTTACCCTTTCTCAATTGAATGGCCTTGAAGTCTTCTCTTGGGTTCACCACTTTATCGCCAAAAAATGAGCTTGGAGGCCTCTTAGGTATCTGCTTGCTCAACTGGCCTACTTTTACCTCTAAGTTTCTGATGGAAGCTCTAATTTCCTGCATGAAATTATTCAGTAGTGCTTCCCAATCAGTGTTCTTATGGGGCTAAGAATTTGCCTGCTGAGGTGGTTGTTGTTGATGAGACTGAAACTGGCAGCTATTTTGATTGTTCTGCTGAAAACTGCCCTAAGAATTATTAGAATTCTGTGATCTCTGAGGTTGCTCTCTCCACCCAAAATTTGGGTGATTTCTCCACCCCTGATTATAGGTCTTAGAGTATGGATCATTATTGGGGTTTCTAGGAGCATTCCCCATGTAATTGACCTATTCAGAAAAAGATTGAGCATAATCATAATTCTCACCTTGCATAGAGCTACCAGTCATGTCATAAGGGGCCTCTTGAGGTGCATTCTGAGTGTTGACAGCTAAAACATGCATCCCACTCAATTATTGAGTAACAAATTCATTTGCTGAGATAAAATTTTGTTTTGAGCAAGAAGAGCATCAAAAGCTTCTACTTCCAAAATGCCTTTCTTCTGAGGAGCCCTAGAGTTGACAGGATTCTTGTTAGATGAGTATAAATATTGGTTGTTAGCAACCAACTCAATAAGCTCAGTAGTCTCCTCTAGTGTCTTCTTCATATACAATGAACCACCTGTAGAATTATCTAAACACATTTTGGACATTTCACATAAGCCCTCATAAAAGATATCTAGCTGTGTCCATTTAGAAAACATGTCCGGAGGGCATTGCCTAGTCAGTAGCTTGAATCTCTCCCAGGCTTCATAAAGGGTCTCACCATCTTTCTATCTGAAGGTCTGAACCTCCACCCTTAGCTTAGTCAGCTTTGTGGTGGAAAAAATTTAGTCAGAAATCCAGTGACCACTTATCCCAAGTATCTAGACTCCTTGGGTTGAGAATCTAGCCATAGCTTTGTTCTATCCCTCATAGCAAATGGGAAGAGCATAAGTTTGTAAACCTCAAGATTCATTCCATTAATCTTCACAGTATCACAAATCTACAGGAAGTTAGAAATAAATTGATTTGGGTCTTCCTGAGAAAGTCCATGTTACTGACAATTTTGTTGCACAAGAGTGACTAGCTAAGGCTTCAGTTCAAAGTTGTTTGCAGCTATAGGAGGCACCACAATACTTTTCCCATAAAGATCTGCATTGGGGATAGTGTATGAGCCCATCACTCTTCTAGGTTGTTCATTCTCGTTCAGATTTGCCATATTGGCATTGACAGCACTATTCTGATCTATGGTGGACTCTGCAGCTTCCTTTTCAACAGTCTCACTCAGATTTTTACTAGCCTTGTAAAGTCTAGCTTGTTTCAAGTGCTGCCTTAAAGTCCTTACAGGTTCAGGATCAAAATCTGTAAGAGGTTCCTTGTCTTTATTCCTGCTAAAAAACAAACAGAAAACACGAAAAGTGAGATTCTCTACGTCAAAGTGCAGAGAATTCCCAGTGAGCTAACTTGTGTAATGAAAATAAATAGAACAAATAACTAATAAAAATAAGAAAATTTCGAAAATTATAAATAATATTAAGCAAAAAAAATTAGAAATTAATAAGAAAAATTGAACAGGAAAATTAAAATAAAATTAACTAGGTAACACCAAACTTAATTTTAGAAATTAAAGAAAAATAGTAGTACTTAATTTTCGAAAATTACCAAGTAAAATTAAATAAAATTAAAACTAAAATGCCTAATCTAAGCAATCAAATAACTAATAGTTGTCAATCACAGTCAATCCCCGGCAATGGCGCCAAAAACTTGGTGCAGAATTTGAATAACCACAAACTAATCGGCAAGTAAACCGGGTCGTACTAAGTAGTACCTCAAGTGAATGAGGGTCGATCCTACAAGGATTGATGGACTAAGCAACAATGATTGAGTGATTCACTTAGTTAGACAAACAGAAAAGAGTGTTGAGAGTTCAAATGCATCAAACAGTAATTCAGCGAATTAGAAAACAAGCAGTAAATTGAGGTGAAATATATATGAGAAAATAGTTAAGGTTTCAGAGATATCTATCTTCTGGATTGACTTTTCTTATTAACTATTTTAATCATGCAAGATTCAGTTCATGGAAAACTATATGTGACTAAACTCTAATTCCTCAGACCTTTTTAGTCTCCTCTAACCTTTATCAACTGCCAATTCCTTGGTCACTTAATTCCAATTAGAGGGTTAAGTTCAAATCTAGTTTATGTGCCACAGAAACCCTAATTACCCAAATATAATAGGATTATATGTCACGTATCCCGTTAAGTCCAGATAATTAGAAATTTAGGAGAATTTGTTTTCAAGTTGTTGTTCAAGTAAAGAGCTTTTCCAAGTTTTACAAGAACTCAATTAGAACAAGGGTCATACTTCCGTTCCACCCAGATTCATAAGATAAAGAGCAAAAACAATTCTTGAAATAGAAATTAGTACATGACTTAAAATAGAAAAATAATAGTATCAATCCATACAATAGACAGAGCTCCTAACCTTAATAGTGGAGGTTTAGTTGCTCATGGTTCAGAGAGAAAACAAGGATTCTAAAAAACTGTAAATTGCAAAATGAGGTAAGAGAGAAGAGAAGAGCCCGAAGGGCTGATTTAATGTAAATTATATTTCCTAAACTAAATAATATCTTTTCCTATTTTTAAATGAAATAAAGTTTAATTAGAAAATCAATTAACATCTCGTGCTGTAGGCCTTGAGGAACGAATGGGGACCACTTGGTTCATTAATATTGGCGCCTAACTTGGCAAGAATCAGCGCCTAACTTGGAGGAGGCAGTAAGGAGTGGCATGAATTGCTTGAGTTGGCGCCAAACTTGGGTTGGTGTGGCGCCTAACTCCAAGGTGGTCGAACCAATTGAGTGTTGTTGTTGTGTCTGGCGCCTAACTTGAGAAATCTCAAGTTACGCGCCACCTTGGCAGAACTCCACTAATGCTTTCCCTTGTCCTGGCACCTAACATGGTAAAACCCAAGTTAGGCGCCACTTGTGCAGCTTTGAATTCATGGAGTATGTTCATCTTGGCGCCTAACTTGAGAAACCTCAAGTTAGGCACCACCCTTGTAGAATTTCTGGAGGAGAAGGATAAACTACTATATATTGTTGGAAAGCTCTGGAAGTTAGCTTTCCAACGCCACTAAAATCACATTAATTGGACCTCTGTAGCTCGAGTTATTCAGGTTAGAGTGCAGAGAGGTCAGGGTTGATAGCATCACTCGCTTTCTTCTCTTTTTCTACAGAAACTCCATCAAATCCATCTGAATACTACCTGAAATAAACAGAATTGCACATGACTCAAAGTAGTATCCATAGTGGCTAAAAGATAATTAATTCTTGATTAAACTCAACAATTTGAATGCAAATTCACTAGGAAAAGATAGGAAAGATGCTCATGCATCACCAAGTAACCAACTCAAACAAGACTCAACACAAACTAAGTATTACTTTGATCATAAATTTAAAATTAGGACAAAACTGTAACTCAAATTAAAATAAGGGAACATTGCAAACCGCTTTTTTGAAATAACATGATTCCTAAAGAAAAGCATGGCGATTCAAATTGGAAAAATGTAATGCATGTAACTCATGTCATATGCTTATTCTTAATAGAGGTCCTTGTCTTTGCTTAAGGTAGCAGCTTTCGGCTCACTTAAGTATAGATACAACCTATTGGTTTGTAGTTCTTTTGTTCTTCCTTCTGTTGTACCCCTTTTTAGTTGTGGTGCATAATGTCTTCAATTGGTGGTTAGTTCCCTGCATAATTCTCAAAAGTTGCTTGCTTCTTAAGCCCTTAGGTGACTGGTTAGTATGTATGAATTGAGTGTGGGTTTTGGATTTAATTTGGTGTGGGAACACCAAACTTAATTCCTTGCCACTTCCTCTGATGCAACATGTTAACTATATGTAAAATCTTGTGTCCTCGCTAAAGGTTATGGAGTTAAAACTAGAAAGCAGTTAAGTAGTTGAATAATCTGTTTGATTGCTTGGAGCTAGTATTGTGCAGGAGGTGAGAATGTGCTTTTAAATGAGGTTTTGGTGGAACACCAAACTTAGAATCCTTCATTCTCCCTTAAATTGTTTTGGTGTGCAACACCAAACTTAGCTCCTTGCAATGCATACCAATTATTCAACATTTTTATTGAAAAGGCTATGAAAAAGAAAACTACCTCAGGTTGGGTTGCCTCCCAACAAGCGCTCTTTTAATGTCACTAGCTTGACACCCTTCATTCTTTTTAAGAGGGCTGTAGGCTCTGAACCTCTTTTTTCTTGTCCCACTGTCCTCCTAAGTACAGCTTTGCTCTGTGACCATTTGCTGTGAATTGACTCTTTGTTACTTTGTCCAGCAATTCAATACTCCCATAAGGAAAAACCTTGGTTACCAAATATGGACCAGTCCACTTAGATTTAAGTTTGCAAGGGAACATCTTGAGTCGTGAGTTGTACAAAAGTACTTGCTGCCCAGGTTTGAATTCTTTCTTCAAGATCCTTCTGTCATGCCACCTCTTGGCTTTTTCTTTATATATCTTGGCACTTTCATAGGCTTCTAGCCTATATTCATCCAGCTCATTTAGCTGCAACAACCTTTTCTCCCCTACTGCTTCAGAGTCAAGGTTTAGGAGTTTAGTAGCCCAAAACGCTTTGTGTTCAAGCTCTACAGGGAGGTGACAGGATTTGCCATATAATAGCTGAAAGGGAGACTTCCCAATGGGAGTTTTAAAAGCCGTTCTGTATGCCCAGGGTGCATCCTCTAGCTTTCGAGCCCAATCTTTTCTTGTACTTCCTACTGTCTTCTCCAAGATCTTCTTCTATTCCCTATTTGCTAGTTCAGCCTGACCATTGGTCTGGGGGTGATATGGCGTGGCTACTTTATGAATGACTCCATATTTGTGGAGGAGTTTCTCCATCTGCTTGTTGCAAAAATGGCTACCACCGTCACTCACAAGACCCTTAGGAACTCCATATCTAGTGAAGATATGCTTCTTAAGGAATTGAAGGACAATTTGTGCATCACAAGTGGTTGTGGCTATGGCTTCCACCCACTTTGAGACGTACTCTACTGCTACCAAGATATATCTAAAGGAATAGGAAGGGGGAAAGGGTCCCATGAAATCAATTCCCTATAGATCAAATAATTCCAATTCCAAAATGAAGTTTTGAGGCATTTCGTTCCTTCTTGTCAGTCCTCCTGCTCTCTAGCATTCATTACATTGGTGAACATACTCTCTGGCATCCTTGAAGATAGTTGGCCAATAGAAGCCACTCTGCAGTATCTTTTCAGCTGTTCTTTCTGGGCCAAAGTGTCCACCATAAGCTGAGCCATGGCAATGCCATAAGATATCCCTTATTTCACTCTCAGGGACACACCTTCTAATTACTCCATCAGAACATCTCTTGAACAGGAAAGGTTCATCCCACAAGAATTTCCTTGCTTCATTGATTAACTTCTTCACTTGTTGCTTAGAGAACTCTTGAGGTATCTTCCTTCCCACTTTGTAGTTCGCTATGTCAGCAAACCAAGGTGCTTGCTGAATCTGCAAGAGGTGCTCATCTGGGAAGCTTTCATTCACGGGCTGGGAGGCTTTTTGAATTGTTTCTTGTGGTAGCCTCGACAAATGATCAGCAACTCGGTTTTCAGTACCCTTCCTGTCCCTTACCTCAATGTCAAACTCTTGTAGGAGCAATATCCACCTGATAAGTCTTAGTTTAGCATCCTGTTTTGACATCAAATACTTAAGGGCAGCATGGTCAGTATAAACCACAATTTTGGATCCTATCAAGTATGATCTAAACTTATCAAATGCATAAATCACAACTAGCAATTCCTTCTCTGTTGCGGTGTAATTTTTTTGAGCTTCATTCAACACTTTACTTGCATAATATATGACATGATGCAAGTTTCCCTTCTTTTGTCCAAGCACAGCGCCAATTGCAATGTCACTTGCATCACACATAAGTTCAAAAGGCAGCTCCCAATCCGGGGGTGTGATGATTGGTGCTGTTGTGAGTCTATTTTTTAAAGTTTCAAAGGCATGCTGGCAGTTTTCATCAAAAACAAAGGGGTTATCGATCATTAATAGATTACTCAAAGGTTTGGCTATTTTTGAAAAATCCTTGATAAACCTTCTATAAAATCCTGCATGCCCCAAGAAACTTCTAACAGATTTCACATTAGTTGGTGGAGGGAGTTTTTCTATGATCTCAACCTTTGCCTTGTCAACCTCTATCCATTTTCTTGAAACTTTATGACCAAGAACAATCCCTTCGGGTACCATGAAATGGCACTTCTCCCAGTTCAAAACCAAATTAGTTTCTTGGCACCGTTTCAAGACAAGAGTTAGATGGTTCAGGCAAGCGTTGAAATTATCACCAATAACAAAAAAGTCGTCCATGAAGACCTCTAGAAACTTTTCGACCATATCGGAGAAAATGGAAAGCATACACCTCTGAAATGTGGCTGGGGCGTTCCATAGCCCAAATGGCATTCTTCTATATGCAAAAAATCTAAATGGACATGTGAAGGCAGTCTTCTCTTGGTCCTTGGGGTCCACCACGATTTGATTGTACCCAGAATATCCGTCCAAAAAGCAATAATAGGCATGGCCGGCCAATCTTTCCAGAATCTGATCAATAAATGGTAGAGGGAAATGATCTTTCCTTGTGGCATCATTCAATCTTCTATAGTCTATGCACATTCTCCACCCAGTCACTGTTCTAGTAGGGATGAACTCATTCTTCTCATTAGTGATAACCGTCATTCCTCCTTTCTTTGGTACAACTTGAACCGGGCTCACCCATGAGCTGTCAGATATTGGGAAGATTATCCCTGCATTCCACAACTTCATTACTTCCTTCTAGACAACTTCCTTCATTGTGGGATTTAGCCTTCTTTGAGGTTGAACCACTGGTTTGGAATTATCCTCCAAGAGGATCTTATGCATACACACTACAGGGCTGATGCCTTTCAGGTTGTCAATGGTCCATCCCAAAGCATCTTTGTGAGCTTTGAGTACATCAAGAAGTTCTCCTTCTTCTTTTTTTGTCAGGGATGAATTAATGATCACTGGGAAGCTCTCTGATGTGCCAAGAAATGCATATTTGAGATGAGTAGGTAATGGCTTCAGTTCATGTTTTCGTACTTCTTCCTTCTTCCCTTGTTTTTCCTCTTGTTCAATGGAAATCTCGGCTACTTTTTCCTCTGTTGTCTCTTGACTTCCTTCTTGCTCTTGGGGATTGTCTTCCAACATTTCTTCCACTAAACTCTCTATCATATCCACTCTCATGTAATCCTCTTGCTCAGGAATGTGTTGCATTGACTTGAAAACGTTTATGACCATTTGTTCATTGTGGACCCTGAAGATCATCTCTCCTTTTTTTACATCAATAATGGCTCTTGCTGTGGCTAGAAATGGCCTTCCCAAAATGATTGAATTGTTTTCTTTCTCTTCAGTATCCAAAATCACAAAATTTGCTGGGAAAATAAACTCCCCAACCTTCACCAACAGATTCTCCACGATTTCATTGGGTGTTTTGATTGATCTATCAGCCATGACCAATGACATCCTGGTGGGTTTAAGTTCTTCTATGGCAAGCTTTCTCATCATTGAAAGAGGCATTAAGTTGATGCTGGCACCAAGGTCACAGAGAGCTTTGTTGAGAACTATTCTGCCAATGGTGCATGAGACTACAAAGCTTCCTGGATCCTTGAGTTTTGGTGGAATACCCCTTTGAATCACAGCACTGCATTTCTCGGTGAGCAACACGGTTTCCTTCTCAAGCCAACTTCTTTTCTTGTTGATAAGCTCCTTCAAAAACTTGGCATACAGAGGCATTTGCTCAAGTGCTTCAGCCAGAGGGATATTGATTTCCAGCTTTTTGAAAGTCTCAAGGATCTTATGAAAATGTTGGTCCTTAGTCTCTTTGCTGAACCTCTGGGGGTATGGTAGTGGAGGTGTAATACTTTTTCCCACTTGCTGCTGTCCTTGAATTGCTTCTTCTTCCCCCTTTTGTGAAGTGGTTGGTTGGTCTTCTTTCCTTCTTTGCTTCTCAGTGCTCTTGTTTGGCATCACATCTTGATCATTGTCTTCCTTTGCCTGTGTTGGCTTTTCCTCCTCTATGGGCCTTTTGCTATTCTCCACTTGCTTCTTTGTGGTGTCATTGTTGCTCATCAATGTTCTCCCACTTCTTAACTGTATCGCTTTGCACTCTTCCTTAGGATTTGGAATTGTGTCACTTGGCAGGGAACTTGATGGTCTCTCTGTTGCAAGGTGTTTAGATAGCTGACCAATTTGCCTCTCCATATTCTTTATGGAGGCTTCTTGGTTCTTGGCTGTCATTTCTTGGTATTTCCACATTTTGTCTATCAAGGTTTCCAGGTTAGTGATTCTTTGGGATTCTGGTGATGTTTGTGGTTGGTTGTGAGGTGTGGATGGTGGATGGTAGGCATTTTGGTTGGTGGGTTGGTTATTGGATTGATAATGGTTGGAGTTGGGGTAGTTGTTTTGGGATTTTCTGTAAGGGTTTTGGTTAGTTTGCTGCTGGTTGTGGTTTTGGTTGTTTCTTGAAGTGTTTTGGTTTGAGTTCCTCTGCCATGGTTGTTGGTTCTGGTTATGATTATCCCCCCATCTGAGGTTTGGGTGATTCTTCCAGGATGGATTGTAGGTGTCACCATACACCTCATTTGACCCTTGGTTGTGCATATACTGCACTTGCTCTTGTTGTTGTTCTTCTTGGTTCTCCTCATTCTGCCCCCAAGGAGCTGTTGGTTGGCTTGTGGCACTCACTGATGCTACTTGTAGGCCATCAATTCTTTTGGCCATTTGCTCAAATTGTTGTTGAATTTGCTGCTGCATCATCTTGTTTTGAGCTAGGATTGAGTCCACTCCTTCCAACTCCATCACTCCTTTCCTCTGTGATGGTTGGCGTTGCCTTTGGTGAGCAAAGAAATACTGGTTGTTGGCCACCATATCAATAAGATTTTGGGCTTCCTCTGCAGTTTTCATGAGTTGCACAGAGCCTCCTGCTAAATGATCCAAAGACTCTTGAGATTTCAATGTCAAGCCTTCATAGAAATTCTGCAATCTGTCCCACTCACTGAACATTCCTGGTGGACACTTCCTGATTAGAGCTTTGTATCGTTCCCATGCCTCATACAAGGGTTCGGCATCCATTTGAGTGAATGTTTGCACTTCAGTCTTCAATCTAATAACTCTTTGAGGTGGGTAGAACTTGGCAAGGAACTTGGTTACTAGATCATCCCAATTGTTGATGCTGTCTCTTGGGAAGGATTCCAACCATTGAGTGGCTTTGTCTCTAAGAGAAAATGGAAATAACAGTAGCTTGTAACTATCAGGGTGCACACCATTAGTTTTGACAGTGTCACAAATCCTCAAGAAGGTGGACAAGTGTTGGTTAGGGTCTTCAAGTGGCCCTCCTCTATAGGAACAATTGTTTTGAACCAAGGTGATGAGTTGTGGCTTTAGTTCAAAGTTATTTGCATTAACATTTGGGGTTAGAATGCTACTCCCACAATGTCTAGGATTTGCACATGTGTAGGAAGCCAAAACTCTCCTCTGTGGTGGATTATTGTTGTTATTGGCTGCTCCTTCAGCTCCATTTGGTGGATTTGTTAGATGTTCCTCCATATCCTGGAACTCTTCTTCTAACTCCTCTTCTCCAACAATATTTTTCCCTCTTTCAACTCTTCTTAATCTTCTGAGGGTTCTTTCGTCTTGTTCACAAAAAGTGGGTGTAATTCTCCTTATACCTGACATAGAACCAAAGCATAAGAATCACACAACACCAGAAAGGCAATAACACTTCAATCCATGGCTGAAGTGAAATATTAGTTAGCTTAAGAAAAAATTCAAACAGTTAGTGTGTTAGTCAAAAGTTAAAGAAACAGAAAAGAAAAAATGCTTGATCTAGATCTCCACTTCACTTAATCATTGTCAATCTATTTCAATCCCCGGCAACAGCGCCAAAAACTTGATGGTGTTTTTGTGGAAAAATGAACAAATTCCAAACACACAAATCTAACCGGCAAGTATACCGGGTCGCATCAAGTAATAATAACTCACGTGAGTGAGGTCGATCCCACAGGGATTGAAGGATTGAGCAATTTTAGTTTAGTGGTTGATTTAGTCAAGCGAATCAAAATTTGGTTGAGTGATTTGTAATTGACTGAAACTAAACTGCATGAAAATTAAAGGGAGAGGGATAATTGCAGTAAAGTAAAGAGAATAGAAAATAAAAGTGATGAATCTTAAAGAACAAGAAATTAAATGGAAGAAACTTAGAACGCAAGAAATGTAAATTACAGAATCTTAAAGTGCAAGAAATGTAAATGGCTTGAATTATAACAGGAATTAGGAATTGGATTTGCAGAAATTAGACAAGGAAAAGTAAATTGCAATAAACAGAAAAGTAGAAAAGGAATTAAAATGAAACGGATCTCAACTGGAAATGTAAATGAATTTGGAGACGCATTCAACAGAGAAATTAAAATGAAAACTCCAGATCTCAGGACCCAAGAGACTAGATAACCAAGTCTAGATCTCAATGCCTTCCTAGATCCAAATTCAGAATTCAATTGCAAGAAAAGTAAAGATCAAGCAGTAGAAGAAAGGAATGCAAAAATTGATTTCTCAAAAAAGTGCAGTAAATAAAACAGAGAGATCTCAGGGTGAGATTGAAACAGAATTCCTTCAATTCTCCAACACCCAAGATTCAAACAAAGTGTAAATGAAATTAAAAATAAGAGAACTAAGAGGAAGAGAATTCAATTCTCCTTCCCCAAGACTCAGAATCTCAAAATAACTTCTAACCAAAAGCTCTCCCAAAATCACTTAGTAAAAACTAAAACGGAAAAGCTCCTCAAAAACTTAAATTCTAAGCTATTTATACACTCTCTTCAAGTGATCTTCAAGCCTTGAATTGGGCCTTTGCTCTTGATGGAATTGGGTTGACAAAAGCCTCTGTTGATTGCTCTTGGAGTTGGAGAGAAACCCACTTGCTAACCGGGCCATGAACCATTAAAGCTTGAGTCAAAGTTTGAGGCAAACTTTGACTCAAGCTTTTCATATCAGCTTGC
Source organism: Arachis ipaensis (assembly GCF_000816755.2). Lineage (NCBI taxonomy): Eukaryota > Viridiplantae > Streptophyta > Magnoliopsida > Fabales > Fabaceae > Arachis > Arachis ipaensis. Next base: position 72,936,193 of record NC_029789.2, on the reverse strand, counting down.
CTTCCGTGCTGTCATCCACGTTTGAGCCAAAGTTTGAGGTCAAACTTTGAGCCAAACGTGGATCCTCCCTTGCATGCCTCTTGACCAACGTTTGCCTAAAAGCTTGAGGCAAACGTTGGTGCAAGCTTTTGCTCCCTGGGTGTGTTTGTTGTGGTGCCAACGTTTGCCTAAAAGCTTGAGGTCAAACGTTGGCGCAAGCTTTTACTCCCTGGGTGTGTTTGTTGTGGCGCCAATGTTTGCCTAAAAGCTTGAGGTCAAACGTTGGCGCAAGCTTTTGCTCCCTCCAGGATGTAGTCAAGCTCCTCCTAAAGTTTTCTCTTGCTCTTTGTCATTCCTTCTTTCTTCAACCTTCTTCAAAGCTCTTTTCACCTATCATCAATCAATCAAAGACATCAAAGCTATGCTCAAAATCATGAGATTGTTATTCTTTCATAATATATGACAATTATAACACAAAATCTCATGAAAATGCATTAATTTATCCATGGTTGATTGAATTTGGAAACATATCCTATTCTAATCATCAAATGATATCTAGGATACTAAAATAATTAACAATTTTGCAAAAATAGAAGAAGATGGAACAACGATCAACTTGACTCATAAATCACAAAGAAATTAGCAAAAGCACAACAAATTAAAATCATTAACAATTTTGTTGCAAAAACAGCAGAACCAGATAGAACAATAATCAACCTGGACTGAATCAAGAAATAAAAAAACACAACCAAACTAATTCAAAATTTTTTGTAAAAATGGTGGACCAATTCCAAACTGAATTAAGAAATAGAACCAAACTGAATCAAAAATACAACCAAACTAATTCCGAAAATGTTCCTGTGGTGCACCAATTCTACAAAATCTTCCTCTTTCACCTTTCCCTTTGCTGTATTATCATTGAATAAACACAAAGTTCAGAATCAACCCTAAACCAGAATTACCTTAAATCAAAACAGAACAAAACTTTTAGAGTTAAAAAACAAATTTAGAATTAACAACTCAACCATAGAATGAAGAACAAGCCAACCAAGTGTTCATTACAAACTAGAATCAATAAGAAGACTAAACCAAAATTAAAAAAAAAAAGAATCAGAACTCAAAAAACCAACCTGAGACTTAGGCTCCATTGCAGAGGACGATGGAGGTACAAGATGGTGAGACGGCGGCAGCGACGAACCAAAGACCAGAGAGACTGGACAGATCAACGACAAACGAGAGACAGGTGATAAATGGTGGCGGCTTCGACTGCGTCTGGTGCGTGCTGTTGCAGTTCGTCGAAGACAATGGCGGCTGTTGGTAGGTGGAGGAGACAGCTGCTAGAGAGGTGGTGTGTGGAGCCGTCGAGGATGAGGGGCAGAGAGAAGCGCTACGAGCCTACAAGGAAGAGAGAAGGAGAGAAAAGCGCCACGCCGCCATGCTGGTGCTGTCCGGTAGGGGTGGAAAAAGGCCAGGCAGCCTGCCAGGAGCCTGCAGCCTGGCCTATGTTTAGCCTGGTTTGGCCTGCCCTATTGTAAAATAGGTACAGGCTCATGCTCATATAAAAACCTTAATATGTTAATAGGCTAGGGCCAAGCTCACTAATTAGTCTTATTGGCCTGTTAGGCCTGCCTGGGCCTGCTAACACATAATTACATATATAAATAATTTTTTTATTATTAATAAAATTAAATTATGAGATATTTTA
>NC_029789.2:72926988-72934487 GCF_000816755.2 Arachis ipaensis | reverse complement strand
TAAAAATTTTTAAAAATATTAAATATGATATATTACATATAAATATTTTTATTAAAAAATAGTTTTTTTAAATAATATTTTTATTTTTGCAAAAAAAAATTATCAAGCTTTTTAACAGGCTTCAGGCCAGGCCAGACTGAATAACAGGCCATGCTTAGTACCTAAAGAAAAGCCGATAGCAGGCTGCAGGCCAGGCTCAGCCAATTATTTACATGACTGTAGAGCAAAGTCTGGCCTGGCCTGGCCTGTTTCCACCCTATGTCCGGCGGCGTCGATGGCAGAGAAGATGGAGGAGGTTCCGCTGAGATTCAGCGCTAGAGAGATTGATAGAGGGCTCAAGGGAGTTAGGATCCCTGGTAGGGGTGGCTGTGGCTGGTTTAGGAGGAATTGTAGAGGGAGGCTGCTTTTATCCCGGGGTTTTTATTAACACCGGTTTAGTTCGGTTCAGGTAGGGTTTTTCCTACCAGAACCAAAAATCAAACCAAACCCAAAAAAATTACAAAAATAATGTTTTTCGGTTTGTTCCGTTATCGATTCTTTTAGTTCGGTTGGTCGGTTTTGTTCGGATTGGATCTGTTTTGAACACCCCTAATATAATAACCCAAAAGTGTCCCAAACTTAAAACAAAATACCTGTTTCTCCATGTCAATATCTAAGAGGGACAAACATACAAGATAAAAGGTGGAGAATCTATTACATATATATAAATATAAACAAAACTACAAACACAGAGTCCCAAGATAGCTCTTCGCTTCCAAGAGTCTCCAGAATGCTCAATGTGGTGCTTTGCGTCCTGCATATGAAAAAAAAAATATATGTATAGAATGAGAATCAAAGGTTCTCAGTATGGTAAAGGTGTCTGCATAGTTAATATAAAAGGTCCCATGAAAGATAGAGGCATTCCTAGAACTCTGACACTCAAATTTAAACGTAAAGGAATAACTAAACCAGAAATTTGGTAACTGTCTAAGGTTCTCAAGTTCTGATATAATCCTAACTCAACACTTCACTTTTGCTTCCTTCAACCCTTTGAAACACTAATAGAACTACCCTCATTACACCTCCGCCAAACGAGGGATCTCTCAGTTGCAAAGACAAACAAAACAGACAAGGAGAGCACAGATATATATAGCAGTTATAGTAAGTAGAACAAGTAGTAGATAAGAAAAGATAAAGCAGTTAAGCAAACCAAAACAATGCACACTCAAACAAAACATACAAATGCACATGATGTATGCCTATGCTACTGGCAGTGAGCTCAAGTATTGGTTACTTTGCTAGAACCCGACACACCCAGTACCTAACCCGGATACCGTCTCTCTAACATGCCTTCACACTCTTGGGATATAGTCCCCGTCACACTCATGGGATATAGTGCCTGTTGCATTTCCTGGGATAAAGTGTTCCCACACTCTTGGGATATAGAGCCCGCCATGCTCTTGGAATATAGTGCCCGCCACACTCATGGGATATAGTACTCGACACACTTTTCAGGTTAAAGTGTTCCCACACTCTTAGGATATAGCGCCTGCCACGCTCTTAGGATATAGTGTCCGACACACTTATGGGATATAGTGCCAGACACACTTTATAAACAGAGAGAAAGTGATGCAACAAAACAAAACAGAACATACATGCACTCTTCACATTCATAATCTTTATCTTCATAAACATTTTCAATCATTCTTCTTCCTCATTTCATACCCGGAGCAAGTGGACAATGCCACTGTATCTTACCTGGTCTCATTAGAGGCGGAGCCTCATAGTAAGGAAGGGGGCATGCCCCCCCTAAATTTAATTTCTTCATATAAATTACATATAAATTTTAATTTAGCCCTCTTAAAAATTTTTATTTTAGTCTTATTTTATTGTGAATTCAATTTTTTGCCCCTCCTTAAAATTTCACCTAGCTCCGTTCCTGGGTCTTATATATCTCAATCAATCTCATCATATCTCACTCAAAGTTCATAATTAACTCAGTACTCCTTATTCTTCTTTCTCAAAGCCAGCCTCATCATCAAACACCTCTCAACTAAGCCATATTTTATTACTATTATCATTATCTTCATTATTTACTTCTTATTCAACATTGTCAACACCTCAGTAATTCAGATAACACTTCGTAAAATCCTCCCAACTATCTCCTCAACTTATTTAACAGAGTCACCCCCGTTCTAAGGCTTTAAAAGCTTACTAACGGACCTTAAACAAGTGTAAAGGAGGCTTGGAAAGATGGAGGATTGACTTAACATTCAAAAATCTCATTTTTGGCAAAAATAGGGGGCTTGCGTATGTAAGACTATGTCCCCGTTAGTCTCACGTACGTGGGGTTTTCAAAATAGGGGGAGTGACGTGGCGGAAATTGGCGAGTTAAGAAATTTTCATAAGAGATACGTTGCAAGTACAGTTCTTAACCAACCGAAAATCCATTTATCAATTTAGAAGGGTTGTCACAAAATTAAAATAAAAATCAAAATATTGGGAGTATGAATCCCAGGTCGTCTCCCAACGAGTTGCAGAAAGATGTACTATTTTATTAATCAGATGTTTTCAAAAGTGGTTTGAGTTGATAAACAGGAATTTAAATTAGAGAATTTATGTAATTTTAAATAAAAGCCTTGACTGGGAGTAGATTAGTTGGAAGCCCTATTCTTGTTGGAGTACTCTCAAGATTAATTGATAATTGAAAGTTGTTCTGCTTAGTTACCCTTTACTAGGTAGAGGGAAGTCAAGCAAGTTGGAAAGCTGTTTCTAGTCACAAGTCCTAATCCTCTCCCTTGGGAAGGACTAGTGTCAATAACTAGAGGGAGATCCAACAATAAACCCAATTACAATTTTTCTCTTGAGAAATCCAACTCGAGGGTTCCTTTCAATCATCCCCCAATCAAGTTATGGAACTACTCGCTCATTATGAATGTAAAATTCACAGAATAAGGAAGGAAAATACTGAAAGTCATAATAAACAATAATCAAAAGGATCAATTAGAAATAAAAATAGTTCTTGTATAAATAAATTCTAGAAATAATCCAAGAGTAACTCTGAGTAAATAAAGAACATGAAAGAGTAAGTGAGAAGTAAGGAAATAAACTAGAATGGCGAAGTCTTGACGGAGGTAATAACTCTTCTCAATGTTCCAATCCAATAAGCAATAAAATCAAATCCTAAGAATTATGAATATGTAGAGAGAAAAACCTAGAGGAGAGGTAAAATCAGATCTAAAACTAAAACTATGTGGAATGAATGTTGTCTTCTGTCTCTGCATGTTCCCTGGCTCTAATCTGCTTTTCTGGGCCGAAAACTGGGTCAAAACAGGGCCCAAAATCACCCCCAGCGAATTCTGCAGATTCTGCAGATCGTGCAGGTCACGCGATCGCGTCATCCAGGAGTTCGCGTCATCCAGCGTTTTGCCTAGCGACGCGTGCGCGTCGTCCACGCCTTCGCGTCACTGGTGCAGTTTCCAATCCGCGCGGTCGCGTGAGCCATGCGTCCGCGTCACTGCAATTTTCTCTATATCGTGCGGTCGTGTGAGCCATGCACCCGCATCACTTCTCGTTGGTCATCTCCTTAATTTCTTGTGTTCCTTCCATTTTTGCAAGCTTCCTTTCCAATCTCCAAGTCATTCATGTCCTATAGAGCCTGAAATACTTAACACATAGATCACGGCATCGAATGGAATAAAGGAGAATTAAAATACAAAATTAAAAGTCTCTAGGAAGCAAGTTTTCAACCATAAATTATTTTTAGGAAGGAATTATAAATGCATGCTTATTTAATGAATAAGTGGGTAAAGATTTGATAAAACTACACAATTAAACACAATATAAACCATAAAATAATGGTTCATTAACCTCCCCACACTTAGATATTAGCATGTCCTCATGCTTAGTTGAAGGAGATAAAATAAATGAGTAGGAACATGTAAAACTCATGCAATGCAATGCAACCTATATATGTGAATGCAACTATATGATTTTTGTCCACTTGGTTAAAAGTGAATAAGCTCTTCAAGACAATCACAAACCAAATTCCACTAATTCAATTCTTATACAGTAAGAACAGATAAAAATGCAAGAAGGTAGCTCATGAAAGCAGGGAACATAGAATTTAAGCATTGAACCCTCACTGATGATGTATGTATGCTCTAATCTCTCTAGTGTATAGGGTGATCACTCTATTCTTCTCTAATCATGCTTTCTAATTTTTGTTCTTCACCTAACCAATCAACAACATTTAATATACCAATGCAAACATCATGAGGTCTTTTCAAGGTTGTAATGGGGCCAAGGTAAGGGTAAGGATACACATATAGTTAAGTAAGCTTTATAAATTGAATCTTTAATTAACCTAAGCTTTAACCCACACATATGTACATTCTATATAACTTAAATTTCATACCTAGCTACCCAAAATTTCTCTTTCACATTCCTTACTCATGTATCAACTTTCATTTTAATTTTATCATACATGCATTAATCTTGGAATTCTTAACTTAACATTGGGGTTATTTTGTCCCCTTATTTAATTATTGAATATTTTTAGATTTTTTTAAATAAAAATAAACATAGCTTATCAATGCACATAGATGTTTAATTCTTATAGTTTCACATGAACAAGTACCCAAATTCCCATTATATCATCATGACACATTCCCTTATTATCTTTTGTTCCCACAATTTTCCCATACTTAATTAACACATAATTCTATCTTAAGCTAACTAATGATTCAATTGGGATATAAAATTATTTTTCTGTTTAAGGCTAGTAATGTGGTAAAATAAAGAACAACTGGGATTTAAAAGCTCAAAGTGGCTAACAAAGGTAATAGCAAGGGTAGGCTTAATTTGGATAAGTGAGCTAAACAAATAATGGCCTCAATCATATGCAAGCATATAAATATATTGAACATTGGACATATAGGATGAAACAAAATATAAATTACAATCATAGAGAAGTAAACACACAAGAACAGAATAATTATGGTTAAATAATGTAACCATGTATAAAGGCTCAAAGTCTCACAGGTTGTGTGTTCTTTAGCTCAAAAACCATGTTCCAAATATAACTTCAAGCAAATTTAACACAAAAGTTTAAATTAAAATTAGTAAAATTTGGTTCTAAAAAATAGGGTCTTAGAAGAAACTTACTGTCTTTTCAATCAAGTACAACATGCATGCAACTAATCTATTACTATGAAATTTATCCTATTCTACAAAAGAAAAATTAACTAAATATCCTATTTTATTAGTGTTAGGGAAGAGAAATTACCTCCGGAAGTCAGGTACTGACCGACCTCCCCACACTTAAGGCTTTGCACCGTCCTCGGTGCCATCTGTCAGGAACAAGGGTGGGCTGATAGTAGTATCTCCACAGTCGGGACCGTCATGACTCCCTGTGCTGGTAAAGGAAGTGGAGTCCTGGGTATCTGAGTCTCTGTATTTTCCCTTAAGTAGCTCCTTGAGGTGTGTGAATCGGCGCTTGTTACGGCGCTCTCTTAGCTTTGCTTTGTGTTCCTGCCGATTCAACCTTTCAAGTATCTGATGGAGCAGTTGAGTGGTTGTAGGTGCTTGTGGTGTTGAAGGAGGAATCTCTTCAGCCGGTTCAGTAGGCTGGCTGGTAGTGGCTGCTGGAGGTCTGATGTATTTCCCGTTAGGGACATACTGATCAACCCATGGAAGCATGGCTTTGGTGTCCCCAGCTCTGTAGGAGACTCCGACAGCTGAGACGAGATCTGAAACCAAGGCGGGAAAAGGTAAGTTGCCCGCTATATGTACGTGTCCCATAGCACTCTGGATGTGTCTTGGTAGGTTTAGAGGCTGGTCTGTAAGGATGTACCACAGTAGAACGGCCATGTCTGCAGTGAAGGAGGACTCGTGAGTGCTTGGAAAGATGTAATGGGACATAATACTGTGTCCATACTCGAGCCTCCAAGGTAAGTGCGGAAGCCGATATTCCCTTAGGACGGAAACGATGGTATCCGTAAATCCATCGCTACCAGGTAGTGCGATAACTTTGAGAACAGCATCCCAGTCAAATTGGTACATCTGGCGCTTGAGTGCGGCTTCTTGAAATGCGCCCGGTCCTTCTGGAATAGGGGGAAGATCTAGAGCTCGTTGAATGGCCTCTTCTCTAATGGGGACTTGCTTCTGTCGGACAAAGACAGACTGCAGGGTTGGCAGGTGGAAATTGGAGTAGAACTCTACTACCCAAGAAAGATTAACCTGCCGTGACTGTCTCTGGAGGAAACCCCATTGTCTTCGTGCAATTTGTGGCTCAACAAATTCAGCAATATGGTTTGGGAGGATAAGAAGGTGTTCGTTGTTGTAACTCCTTTCTGCCAGGATGGAGAACATCTGCTCAAAGTAGCGATTGGTAAATCGCGCAGTGTCCTTTGCTGGAAAGGCTTTTTCTTTATCATCAACCTTTATAATCCTCTTAATTCTTTTTGTTGAGGGTTTAACTGCAGTTGAAGAAGGCTCTTCCACTAATGCTCGTTTTGTTCCTCTCCTTGCTGTTGGTTTGGGAGCAGCTTTCTCCTTACCTTTCTTGGTGGCCATCGTGAAAGGGAGAAAAGAGAAAGTATGTCAAAATTTCAAGGGGTAGAGCAAGGAAGAGGATGGTACGGGTGGTAATCAATGCACATTAAAGATGAATGAAGTTAACACATGGTCATGACTACATGCGAAAAATTATCATGAGGAATATAGTAAGTGCATAGGGTGACAATTAAATGCAAGGTGTTTATTGGCATGCAGGCAAATGCATGAGTAGCATAGATCAAGCATTCAATGTCCATGTTAAATTACCACAGAATTCAAACTAACAACCTATTTGGAATAGCAATTATATTAAATTGATAAAATATAAAAAAGGATTTTGTGAAAAGCCGACTGATGACAAGTCATCTTAGCCCATTTTAGCTAGTCTTTTTCTTTAGTTTTCATTAGAATTATGCACTTTCTTGAGCTACAAGCAAGCTTTACTTCTCTGCTTGATGCAAATTTACTTTTCCTTGTTTAAATTCTGCAAATCCAATCCCCAATACCCTTTACAATTCCAGCCGTTTACATTTCTTGCACTTTAAGATTCAGCAATTTACATTTCTTGTATTCTAAGTTTCTGCTATTTAATTTCTTGTTCTTTAAGATTCAACATTTTAATTCCCTGTTCTCTTTACTTCCATGCAATTTAATTTCTGCAAATCACAAAACACTCAATCAATTCTTGATTCGCTTGACTAAATTAACCACTAAGCTAAAATTGCTCAATCCTTCAATCCCTGTGGGATCGACCTCACTCCCGTGAGTTTTTATTACTTGATACGACCCGGTACACTTGCCGGTTAGATTTGTGTGTTTAGGGAGAAATTTATTTTTCACCAAAATACTCATCAAGTTTTTGGCACCATTGCCGGGGATTGATTAGATTGACAATGATTAAGTGAAGTGGCAATTTAGATCAAGCACTTTTTCTTTAATTTTTGACTGACACACTAACTGTT
>NC_029789.2:72925123-72926752 GCF_000816755.2 Arachis ipaensis | reverse complement strand
GTGGTGATCTAGATCAAGCATTTTTTCTTTAATTTTTGAATAACCCACTAACTGTTTGAATTTTTGCCTGAGCTAATTGAAACCTCACTTTAGCAATAGAGTGAAGTTTCCTTGGTTTATCTTGCTGAATATGATTCTCATAGCTCGATAAATAAACGAGAGAAGTGATTTTCATTCATTAATCTCTCAAGTTTACCAACTGTTTGACACATGGTGTCAACTAATCCTCTAACTACATTCTGGCATGAGAATATCCAATTTTCATTTGGATTGTTTGTGATTGTGCAGGTCATGGAGGAAAGGAATCCTACAGCAAGAGGAGAGAAACTGAGGCATTATGATTTCCAGCCTCCATGATCAAAGAGCAAGATGTCAAGCTAGTGACAATAAAAGAGCGCTTGTTGGGAGGCAACCCAACCTGAGGTAGTTTTCTGTTCATAACCATTTTAATAAAAAGGTTAATTAGTTTTATCTATATTGCAAGAAGCTAAGTTTGGTGTTGCACACCAAAGCAATCTAAGGGAGAATGAAGGATTCTAAGTTTGGTGTTTCACCACAATCTCATCTTAAAACACACATTCTCACCTTCTGCATACCGCTAGCTTCAAGCATGTTGGATAAACTAGTTAACTATTCTGCTGTTTCTTAGTTTTCAGTCTTATTGCTTTTGAAAAAGAAGAAAAAGAGTTTCACACATGGTTAATCTGATGCATTGGCAAGGTACTAAGTTTGGTGTCCCCACACCAAAGTAAGTTCAAAAAGCCCGCAAATAAATCATGAAAATTAACCATTGTTTCCAAGTGCTTGGGGAACAAGCAACTTTCAATATCATTGCAGAGGTCCATACAAGCTGTTGGAAGGACTAAACATCATCAACCAAAGAAACAAAAGATGAACCTAAAGGCCAGCAATGATAATGATGAGAAGAAAGAAAGCAATTGAACTCCAACAGGTTGTATTGTTAAGTCATTGTTTTGCATCAAATATTGCTGTAATTGAAAGTTGGATTGTATCCTTAAGTGCCCTACCTGTCTGCATAATATAGTTTTATTTCTATATACCCCTGCCTGCATAGCATAGTCTTTCTTTATAATTCAATAAGCAAGATGCTTGATCATTCACAACATTCTTATCTTCAAAACTTGTTTGCACTCAATTTTCAAGAATGCATCACATGAAAGTTCTTTGAAAAGAAGGATTGAGGAATTAAACAATTTTGAGGTAAGCAAAAGATTAAGAGAAGTGGTAGTTTTGGTTGTGTGATAATGTATTGAGGTTGCATGCTTGTGAAAACTTGCATGGGAGCTCATAGGCGGGATATGAAGTTCAAAGAAGTATTGTGGAGATTCTCAAAAATCTATTGATCCAAGAAGCAGCAAACAAAACAAAAGAAAGAAAAGAAAATACAAAAACAAAAAGAACATGGTCCAAGGCTCTGAGCATCAATTACTAGGCAGAAAAAGAAAGAAAGAAACAAAAACTCAAAGAGTTGTTATCCTAGTAAATGCTTGTGGTTGAAGTGTGTCAAAGAAAGAGGCTTGAGCAAGTAAATCCTTAGGGGTGCTTTAACACCTAATACCTTAAAACCAACTGGTTTAGGAGTATTGATTGAAAGCTTATCTAAAGAGC
>NC_029789.2:72873723-72924647 GCF_000816755.2 Arachis ipaensis | reverse complement strand
CAATTTCATTTTACTTTTGTCTTGGATCTTGGATTGGAGAATTGAAGAAATTCTGTTTCAATCTCAATCTTGGATCTCTCTGTTTCTTTACTTTACTGTTAATTGAATTTCATTTCCGGTTCATTGTTCTTCATCTCTTTTCTTTGCAATTTACAATTTCCTTGCAATTGTTCTTGTTGGATCTAGGAAGGAATTGAGATCTAGACTTAGTTTTCTAGTCTCTGGGTCCTGAGATCTTAATTTTACAATTCAATTCTCTGTTTATTGCTTCTTATGTTCATTTACTTTTCTGCTTCACATCCGGTTCAATCCCAATTCCCTTTTCCTCTTCTGTTTAATGCAATTTAGTTTTTCCTTGTTTAATTTCTGCAAATCCACATCCCAATCCCCTTTACATTTCAAGCAATTTACATTTCTTGTCATTTAAGATTCCGCAATTTACATTTCTTGCACTCTAAGTTTCTGTCATTTAATTTCTTGTTCTTTAAGTTTCAGTCATTTATTTCTCGTCCTCTTTACTTCAATGCAATTTATTTCTGCAAGTCACAAAACCATCAACCAAATCTTGATTCGCTTGACTAAATTAACCACTAAGCAAAAATTGCTCAATCCTTCAATCCCTGTGGGATCGACCTCACTCCCGTGAGTTTTTATTACTTGATACGACCCGGTGCACTTGCCGGTTAGTTTTGTGATGTTTTGTGAGAGATTCGTTTCTCACCAAAATATCTCATCACCGACATTTAGAGTAAAAAGAAATCCAAAAATAGTGCACAATGCTATACGGGCATTTTCACAAACACATAGCATGCATGGTAGGTAAGCTATTGAAAATAATAAGTGGAACATGCAAGCAACCCTTTTAAAAATTAACATAAAATTGCCAAATAAGTTCTTAATAATCCACAAGCAAACCATAGTGAATAATAATGACCCTACTAAATATCTAACACCAATTAAATGAAAAATAAAGAAAAAGAAAAATATAGATAATACAAGTAAAAAAAAAGAAAAGAAGAAGAGAACATAAATTAAGAAGAAGAATAGAAAAGTAAAGAGGGAAGAAGAAAAGAAAAACCTTGTTAATGGTGATGAGAGAGAGAATAGAAAGTGAGAAAGAAGGAAGGAGGAAGAGAGGGAAAGAAAATAATGAGGGGGAAAAAAAACGTAGGATTTGGGGAAGGGAAAGATAAGATATTTGGCAAATTAGGATAAGCTGTGTGGCACAGGCGACGCGGACGCCTGGGGGACGCGTTCGCGCGACTTGCGCTTAAATGAATTGACGTGGTCGCGTCGGTCACGCGGACGCGTGACTCGTTTGTGCTACTGGCGCGAGGGCAGCCTCACACTTGCACAACTCTCTGTTCAAAACTTATTTTTGCCAAAATCCGGGGTGACGCGGTCTCGTGATCGACGCGAATGCGTGAGTAGCCACTATAGGGATATGACGTGGACGCGTGAGCCATGCGTCTGCGTGGTAAGGTTTGTGCGTTCAGCACCAGTCCAGTACCACTCTAGCACAACTTTCGGTCGTGCACCCTTTCTTACGTCGATTTCCAGGTCACGCGGCCGCGTGACTGACGCGGACGCGTCAGCGACGCGGTCGCGTGGAATGAGTTGTGCCAAAGGCACGCCTCCAGCCACGCTCCCGCGTGACTCTCTGTTCGATTAATTATTCTCTCTCAGCCACATGCGACGCGGACGCGTCGGCGACGCTGTCGCGTCGCGGCTCTCCCTCTCTTTTTTTCTCTTAAATTAAAAATATGCAAATGCAGATATAAACTAAATATACTAATAAAAAGAAGAGTTATTGTATAAGAAAACTAAGAATAAATAAAGGAACGATCATACCATGGTGGGTTGTCTCCCACCTAGCACTTTGCTTTAACGTCCGTAAGTTGGACGCTCCACTAGCTCAGTCTTCAGCTGTGAGTGGATCCTCCAAGAGGAAGATATCTAACTCCTTGTTTTTCGTCACCTTCTCACCATGATATAGCTTTAGACGATGTCCATTCACTTTGATGAGTTCAGAGCTTGAAGGGTGACTTAAGTGAAAAACTCCGTACGGCTCAGCCTTCTTTACTCTATATGGACCTTCCCATCTTGATCTCAACTTACCTGGCATGAGTCTCAGTCTAGATTTGTAAAGGAGGACTAAGTCCCCAGGTTAGAACTCTTTCCTCTTGATGTGTTGATCATGTACAGCCTTCATCTTTTCCTTGTACAGCCTTGAGTTCTCATAAGCTTCTAGGCGAAGGCTTTCCAATTCTTGCAATTACAACTTCCTTTTAGCTCCGGCTTTCTCAAATCCCATGTTGCACTCTTTTACTGCCCAGAAGGCTTTGTGCTCTACTTCAACTGGGAGATGACAGGCTTTTCCATAAACTAAGCGAAAGGGACTCATCCCAATGGGTGTCTTGTATGCTGTTCTGTATGCCCAAAGTGCATCTTGTAGCCTGGTGCTCCAGTCTCTTCTATGAGGTTTGACTATCTTCTGTAATATGCACTTTATCTCTCTGTTAGACACCTCGGCTTGTCCATTAGTCTGAGGATGGTAGGCTGTTGCTATTTTATGAATTATCCCATGCTTCTTCAGTAATCCTGTTAGTCTCCTGTTACAAAAATGGGTGCCTTGATCGCTCACGATTGCTCGTGGTGATCCAAAGCGACAAATAATGTGGTTTCTCACAAAGGAAACAACAGTGTTAGCATCATCAGTGCGGGTAGAAATTGCTTCCACCCATTTGGAAACATAATCTACAGCTAACAATATATAAAAATAAGTAGTAGAATTTGGAAATGGACCCATGAAGTCAATGCCCCAAACATAAAAAATTTCACAGAAAAGCATAATTTGTTGAGGCATTTCATCCTTCCTGGATATATTACCAAATTTTTGGCATGGGAAACAGGATTTACAAAATTCAGCAGCGTCTCTAAAAAGAGTAGGCCACCAGAATCCACAGTCTAAGATTTTTCTAGCTGTCCTTTGAGGGCCAAAATGTCCTCCACTCTCAGATGAGTGACACGCCTCTAAGATGGACTGAAATTCTGATTGAGGTATACACCTTCTAATTACCTGGTCAGCGCCACATCTCCATAAATATGGGTCATCCCATATATAATATTTAGACTCGCTTTTCAGCTTGTCTCTTTGATGCTTAGTAAAGTTTGGAGGAAAAGTGCAGCTAACTAGATAATTAGCTACAGGTGCATACCAAGGGACTACCTCAGATACTGCTTGCAGGTTATCAAAAGGGAAATTATCAGCTATAGGAGTGGATTCATCCTTAATGTGCTCAAGGCGACTCAAGTGGTCTGCCACTAAATTCTAGTTTCCACTCCTATCCTTTATTTCTAAATCAAATTCTTGTAGTAGCAGTATCCAACGTATAAGCCTTGGTTTGGATTCCTTTTTAGCTAATAAATACTTTAGAGCTGCGTGGTCTGAATACACTACTACTTTAGTACCAAGTAAATAGGCTCGAAATTTATCCAGAGCAAAAACAATAGCAAGAAGCTCTTTCTCAGTAGTAGTGTAATTAGACTGAGCAGTGTCTAAAGTTTTAGACACATAAGCAATTACAAAGGGGTCCTTACCTTCACGCTGAGCCAGCGCTGCTCCTACTGCATGGTTGGAGGCGTTGCACATGATTTCGAATGGCTGAATCCAGTCAGGTCCTCTCACAATTGAAGCTTGAGTCAGGGTAGTTTTCAGTTTATCAAACGCTTGTTTGCAATCCTCACTGAACTCGAACTCAATATCTTTCTGCAGTAATCTGGATAAGGGAAGTGCTACCTTACTAAAGTCCTTAATGAACCTCCGGTAAAAACATGCATGGCCAAGGAACAAACGGACTTCCCTCACAGAGGAAGGGTAAGGCAAACTAGAAATAACATCCACTTTTGCTGGATCTACAGAAATGCCAGTATTAGATACAACATGTCCTAGTACAATCCCTTGTTTAACCATAAAGTGACATTTTTCAAACTTTAATACAAGGTTTGTACTGACACATCTATCTAATACTCTAGATAAACTATCTAAGCAAAGGCTAAAAGAATCACCATAAACGCTAAAATCATCCATAAAAACCTCCATACAGTCCTCAATAAGATCAGAGAAAAGACTCATCATGCACCTTTGGAAAGTAGCTGGTGCATTGCACAAGCCAAAGGGCATTCTCTTATAAGCATAAGTCCTAAAAGGACATGTAAAAGTAGTCTTTTCCTGATCTTCAGGAGCTATATGAATTTAGAAATAACCTATGTAACCATCTAAAAAGCAATAATGCGATTTACCTGACAGGCGGTCCAGCATTTGATCAATGAATGGAAGAGGATAGTGATCCTTACGAGTGGCCTGGTTTAGGCGCCTGTAATCAATGCAAACCCTCCAAGCGTTCTGTACTCTGGTTGCTATGAGCTCTCCATGCTCATTCTTCACTGTAGTGACTCCAGACTTCTTGGGCACCACTTGTACTGGGCTTACCCATTCACTGTCTGAGATGGGGTAGATGATATCTGCCTCTAGTAGTCTGGTCACTTCCCTTTTGACAACCTCTAAGATAGTGGGATTTAGTCTTCTCTGGGGTTGACGAACAGGCCTAGCTCCCTCTTCTAAAAATATTCTGTGCTCACAAACTTGAAGGTTGATGCCTACTATGTCTTCCTAACTCCACCCAATTGCCTTCTTGTGCCTCCTCAGCACACTAAGTAACTGCTCTTCTTGTTGAGAAGTGAGTTCCCGTGCAATGATAACTGGAAACTTCTGCTTGTCCTCAAGGTAAGCATATTTGAGGTGTGGAGGGAGGGGTTTTAATTCTAACTTCGGCTCATGGCTAGGCTCTGGATTGTCTGGAGTTGGTGACAATGGTAAAGTACTTTGGTTGTCCTCTAAAAGTGTCCCCACACTCGGACCTTGTCCTATGTACTTCTCTTCTAACTCCTCCTGGTGAATTTCAGCTACGGTTTCATCTATGATGTCACACTGGAGGATAGAATGATCTTCTTGAGGGTGCTTCATAACTCCATTCAGATTGAAGCTTACCACTCGGCCGTCTATTTCAAAAGAGTATGTTCCTGAAAAAGCATCCAATTTGAACTTCGAGGTCTTCAGGAATGGTCTTTTGAATAGGATTGATGATGGCTTCTCTGAGTCATTTTAGGGCATCTCCAGGATATAAAAATCAATGGGGAATGTGAGCCCCTTAATGCCCACTAATACATCTTCAGCAACTCCAGCCACTGTAATAATGCTTTTATCTGCTAACACAAAACGAGTTGTCGACCTTTTTAAGGGATGGAGCCTCAAAATATCATATATAGACAAAGACATTATACTCACACATGCTCCTAAATCACACATGCAGTCAGAAAATACTACACCACCAATAGTACAATTAACCATATATGGACCTGGATCACTACACTTTTCAGATATACCTCCCATTAAAGCAGATATAGAACTACCTAAAGGAATAGTTTCTAATTCATTAATTTTGTCTTTATGTATACATAAATCTTTTAGAAACTTTGCGTATTTAGGTACTTGTTGAATAACATCAAAAAGGGGAATAGTTACCTCAACCTTTTTGAATATTTCTACCATTTTGGGATCAGGTTCCAACTGCTTCCTGGGCTTCCTTGCAAGTTGTGGAAAGGGAATAGGAATGGTGTTTTCTACAGTGTCTGCGCCCTTCGGTGCTTTTTCCTATGATTGAGCTTCTTCTTCTTCAGCCATGTCCTGTATGTCCTCTTCCTCCTCAACATCTTCTATTTCCACTACCTCTTCAGCTGAGGCGTGTTCTGGTGGGCTTGGCTCCTCCTGATTCCTCTCTTGCAATGTGGTTCCGGACCTTAGGGTGATGACATTAATGCCACCCTTTGGATTGGGTAAGGGTTGAGAAGGAATTCCACTGGAGCTTGCCTGTTGAGTGTTTGAAGTATTGGGTGGTGCCAGCTGAGAGATGAGAGCTTGTATAGCGGACGCTAGGCCCTTAAGTGAACTTTCCATGTTCCTTTGTCCTTGTGCAATGGATTGAAGAGTATCGTCACTCGGAGAGGACTTAGATTGAGTGACCTGCGAAACTTGTTGTTGGTTGTGTTGTGGTCCTTGGGACTGCCTCAGGTGAGGTGCTTTGTAAGGCTGGTTCTGGTTCTGCTGCCTGTTGTTGTTATTATTCCACCTCTGATATCCTTGATTGTCTCTGCCTCCTCTGTTATTGTTGTCCCTCCAATTCTGGTTAGAATTGTCCCTCCAATTCTGGTTAGAGTTGTCCTGCCATCCATGGCTGTAACTGCCACTTTGATTGTACCCTTGGTTGGGGCGGTCATAGAAGTTATGAGTGGCTGCTACAGTGTTGTCTTCCTGCTGGAGCTGCGAACATTCATCAGTATAATGGCTGTAATCGGCACAGATCTCACACACTCTCTGTGGGACTAACTGTTGGCTTTGCTGTGCTTGTTGTTAACTCAACTGCATCTGCTTCAGTAAGTTGGTCATTTCACATATACTCTGAGCCAGAGCAGTAGTTTCTTTGCTAGAAGATACCTCTGCAACAGCCTTTGAGCGGCTTTGTTTCTGCCTGTGATTCCTTGCAGACTCAGCCAAGTCGCTGATCAATTGCCATGCCTCATCAGTGGTCTTGTACTTTTTCATAGACCCATTGCTAGCACTTTCCAATGTGGTCTTATCTTGGGGCCTCACGCCCTGTGTGACGTAGCCGAGCAACACTATCTTGTCAATCATATAGTGGGGGCATGCTTCCAGAAGGTTGTTGAAGCGCTCCCAGTATTCATAGAGAGTCTCGGATTCGTCCTGAATAATTATGGAAATGTCTTTCCTCAGTTTATCAGTAACTTCAGCTGGGAAGAATTTTTCCAAAAATTCTCTTCTAAGCGTATCCCAGTCAGAAACGGTTGCTGCGGGTTGAGTGTAGTACCACTCTCTTGCTTTTCCCTCAAGAGAGAATGGGAAAGCTTTCAATAGAATAGAAGTTTCATCTGCACCATCACACCTGACAGTAGAACAGGCTGCTTGGAAATCCCTCAGGTACTTGATAGGCTCTTGAGCAGGTAAGCCATGAAACTTAGGCATCAAGTTGAGCAGTGCAGTCTTTATTTCAAAGTCTGTAGCCACTGCTGGGTGATGCGCTTGAAACTGTTGCATTGTAAAATCAGGGGCTCCAGCCTCCTGGATAGTAATTCTCCTAGGTGCTTCCATGTCACCTACACGTAAATCAACCGAATCAGCAGAAAGGGAGCTTGTTTCTTCCTCAAGTGACGTTTCAGATTCGCCCTCAGAGAGGACTAACCGACGCTAAGCTTGCCTTATTTGTGAGATAGTTCTTTCAATCTCAAGATCAAATATTGGCAAGCTTGGATCAGGAAGTGAACGTGTCATTTAACGAAAGAAACATGTAGCTCATAGTATCAAAAATAAAATGAAATGCAAATAAATAAATTCCAATCAATAACTTAGCACTCTATTACAACTCCCCGGCAACGGCGCCAAAAATTGACGTGGAAGAAATTGGCAACTTAAGAAATTTTTATAAGAGATACGTTGCAAGTATAGTTCTTAACCAACCGAAAATCCACTTATCAATTTAGAAGGGTTGTCACAAAATTAAAATAAAAATCAAAATACTGGGAGTATGAATCCCAGGTCGTCCCACAATGAGTTGCAGAAAGATGTGCTATTTTATTAATCAGATGTTTTCAAAAGTGGTTTGAGTTGATAAACAGGAATTTAAATTAGAAAATTTATGTAATTTTAAATAAAATCCTTGACTGGGAATAGATTAGTTGGAAGCCCTATTCTTGTTGGAGTACTCTCAAGATTACTTGATAATTGAAAGTTGTTCTGCTTAGTTACCCTTTACTAGGTAGAGGGAAGTTAAGCAAGTTGGAAAGCTGTTTCTAGTCACAAGTCCTAATCCTCTCCCTTGGGAAGGACTAGTGTCAATAACTAGAGGGCGATCCAACAATAAACCCAATTATAATTTTTCTCTTGAGTAATCCAACTCGAGGGTTCCTTTCAATCATCCCCCAATCAAGTTATGGAACTACTCGCTCATTATGAATGTAAAATTCACAGAATAAGGAAGGAAAATACTGAAAGTCATAATAAACAATAATCAAAAGAATCAATTAGAAAATTCTAGAAATAATCCAAAAGTAACTCTGAGTAAATAAAGAACATGAAAGAGTAAGTGACAGGTAAGGAAACAAACTAGAATGGCGAAGTCTTGATGCAGGTAATAACTCTTCTCAATGTTCCAATCCAAAAAGCAATAAAATCAAATCGTAAGAATTATGAATTTGTAGAGAAAAAAACCTAGAGGAGAGGTAAAATCAGATCTAAAACTAAAACTACGTGGAATGAATGTTGTCTTCTGTCTCTGCATGTTCCCTGGCTCTAATATGCTTTTCTGGGCCAAAAACTGGGTCAAAACAGGGCCCAAAATCGCCCCAGCAAATTCTGCAGATTTTGCAGATCGCGCATGTCACGCAATCGCGTCATCCAGGCGTTCGCGTCATCCAGCGTTTTGCCTAGCGATGCGTGTGCATCGTCCATGCCTTCGCGTCACTGGTGCAGTTTCCCATCCGCGCGGTCGTGTGAGCCATGCGTCCGCGTCACTGCAATTTCCCCTATATCGCGCGGTCGCGTGTGCTAGGCGCCCGCGTCACTTCTCGCTGGTCATCTCCTTAATTTCTTGTGTTCCTTCCATTTTTGCAAGCTTCCTTTCCAATCTCCAAGTCATTCATGCCCTATAGAGCCTAAAATACGTAACACACAGATCACGGCATCGAATGGAATAAAGGAGAATTAAAATACAAAATTAAAAGTCCCTAAGAAGCAAGTTTTCAACCATAAAGTATTTTTAGGAAGGAATTATAAATGCATGCTTATTTAATGAATAAATGGGTAAAGATTTGATATAACCACACAATTAAACACAATATAAACCATAAAATAATGGTTTATCAGGGAGTGCTCGGGTCGCATGCGTACTCTCGCGTATACGAGTTTTCAAAATTGGGTTTTGATGCCAAGGCATCTTAGCCTAGTTTTACTAGCCTTTTTCCTTTGTTTTTAATAGGTTTTATACATTTTCTTGGGTTACAAGTAAGCCATTTAGGTGGAAATTCATGTGTATTTGGATACAATCAACCATGAGTAAATTGATGCATTTTCATGAGGTTTTGGGCTATAATTGCTTATATGTCAAGGATGAGAAGAAGTCTCATGATTTTAGCATAGCTTTGATGCATTTGTTGATTGATGACAGGTGACCAAAATTCTTGGAGGAAGGTTGAAGAAAGGGGATGGCAGCAATGGAAATGAAGGCAGCAAAACCACCCTGGGAAGAGCTCAAGTTTGTGCCAACGTTTGCCTCAAATTTGAGGTCAAATGTTGGTTTAAGAAGAACCCAGGAGATGCCAAAGTTTGCACCAATGTTTGACTCAAATTTGAGGTCAAAAATTGGCTCAAAAACACACCCTAGAGAAGCCAACATTTGCACCAACGTTTGCCTCAAACTTGAGCTCAAACGTTGGTTCAACAACAAGCCCTGGAGAAGCCAAAGTTTGCGCCAACGTTTGCCTCAAACTTGAGGTCAAACCTTGGCTCAAAAACTAACCCTGGAGGAAGCAACGTTTGCGCCAACGTTTGCCTCAAACTTGAGGTCAAACGTTGGCTCACAAATACACCAGAGGGGACTTAACGTTTGCGCCAACGTTTGCCTCAAACTTGAGGTCAAACGTTGGCACAATTACACAATCAGGGGGATTAAAGTTTGCGCCAACGTTTGCCTCAAAATTGAGGTCAAACGTTGGCTGCAAAATGGCCTTGGAGGGAGCACGTTTGAGCTCACGTTTGACCTCAAACGTGAACTCAAACGTGAGTGACAAAAAAGCACCGTTCTGCATAATGATTAACATGCAAACGTTTGAGTCAACGTTTGCCTCAAACGTTGACTCAAACTTGAAGGCTCCAAAGTCCAAATTACAAAAGGATTTCTTCTCAAGTCCAAGAGCAATTAACTGAGGCTATCTTCAATCCAATTCCATCAAGACCAAGGGCCCAAATTCAAGGCTTCAAGACCATTAGAAGAAAGTGTATAAATAGAAGTTAGTTTGATTTAGAAAGCACGGCAACTTTTACTTTTGAACTTTTACCTCTTTTAGAATTTTTTCTGTAACTTTGATTTTGGATCTTGGAGGAGAATTGAATTCTCTTTCTCTCTGGATTTCTATTTTTCTTTTCTACAAAGCTTTACTTGAGTCTTGGGTGTTGAGAATTGAGGAAATTCTGTCTCAATCTCACCTTGAGATCTCTCTCTGTTTTCATTTCACTGCACCATTGGAGAAATTGAGATTTGAATTTATTTCTTCTACTGTTTGATTTTAAATTCACTTGCAATTGATTTTTGAATTGGATCAAGGAAGGTAGTGAGATCTAGATTTAGTTTTCTAGTCTCTTGACCCCTGAGATCTGGAATTTCCTTTCCGTTCATCTGTTGAGGCTTCTTCAAGCCAAATTACTTTTTCTGTTTGAGATTTACTTCAGTTTAATTCATCTTTTATTTTCCTGTCCAGTGTAATTTACTTTTCTTTGTTTAATTTCTGCAATCCCAATTCCCAATTCCTTTTATAATTCAAGCAATTTACATTTCTTGCACTTTAAGTTTCATTCATTTACATTTCTTGCAATCTAAGTTTCTACAATTTATATTACTTGCACTTTAAGATTCAACTTTTTAACTTTCTTTGCCCTTTATTTTACAGTCAATTATCCCTCTCCCTTTACAATTCAAGCAATTTAGCTTCTGTTGGATACAAATCACTCAAATCAACTCTTGTTCGCTTGACTAAATCAACCACTAAACTAAAATTACTCAATCCTTCAATCCCTGTGGGATCGACCTTACTCACATGAGTTATTATTACTTGATGAGACCTGGTACACTTGCGGGTGAGTTTTGTGTTGTATCGTTTTCCACACATCAAGTTTTTGGTACCGTTGCCGGGGATTGATTAGATTGACAATGATTAAGTGAGGTGGTGATCTAGATTAAGCAATTTTTTTCTTTATTTTTGACTAACACATTAACTGTTTGAATTTTTGCCTAAGCTAACCTAAACTTCACTATAGCAATGGATTGAAGTGTTACTGTTTTTCTGGTTTTGTGTGATATTTATGTTTTAGTTGTATGTCAGGAACAAGGGGAGTTATACCCACTTTTTATGAACAAGACGAAAGAACCCTCAGGAGGTTAAGAAGAGCAGAAAGAGGGAAAGGCATTGTTGGAGAAGAGGACTCAGAAGAAGAATTCCAAGATATGGAGGAACACTCAATAAACCCAACAAATCCACCACCAGGAGCAGCCAACAACAACAACAATCCACCACAGAGAAGAGTTTTGGCTTCCTACACATTTGCAAATCCTAGACATTGTGGGAGTAGCATTCTTACCCCAAATGTCAATGCAAATAACTTTGAACTGAAGCCACAACTCATCACATTGGTTCAAAACAACTGCTCCTATGGAGGAGGACTGGTGCACGAAATTGTGATTCACACTTTTCACAACTCCGCACAACTAACCAGCAAGTGCACTGGGTCATCCAAGTAATACCTTACGTGAGTAAGGGTCGATTCCACGGAGATTGTTGGCTTGAACCAATCTATGGTTACCTTGTAAATCTTAGTCAGGAGATTAATTATGATTATCAGTTTGAATTGCAAAAAATAAAAGAGCATGAAATAAATACTTGTTATGCAGTAATGGAGAATATGTTGGAATTTTGGAGATGCTTTGTCCTCTGAATCTCTGCTTTTCCCCTGTCTTCTTCTTCACGCACGCAAGGTTCCTCCTATGGCAAGTTGTGTGTTGGTGGATCACCATTGTCAATGGCTACCATCCGTCCTCTCAGTGAAAATGGTCCAGGTGCGCTGTCACCGCACGGCTAATCATCTGTCGGTTCTCACTCATGCTGGAATAGGATCCATTGATCCTTTTGCGTCTGTCACTACGCCCAACCCTTGTGAGTTTGAAGCTCGTCACAGTCATTCAATCCCTGAATCCTACTCGGAATACCACAGATAAGGTTCAGACTTTCCGGATTCTCAAGAGTGCTGCCAATGGATTCTAGCTTATACCAAGAAGATTCTGATTAAGGAATCCAACAGATACTCATTCAATCGAAGGTAGAACGGGAGTGGTTGTCAGGCACGCGTTCATAGATTGAGAATGGTGATGAGTGTCACGGATCATCACATTCATCATATTGAAGTGTGAATGAACATCTTAGATAGAAACAAGCGTGTTTGAATAGAAAACATAAATAATTGCATTAATTCATCAAGACACAGCAAAGCTCCTCACCCCCAACAATGGAGTTTAGAGACTCATGCTGTCAAAGAGTACAAAGTTAAGATCTAAAAATGTAATTAGGTGCAAAATAAATCTCTAAAAGTTGTTTAAATACTAAACTAGTAACTTAGGTTTACAGAAAATGAGTAAACTAAGATAGATAGTGCAGAAATCCATTTCTGGGGCCCACTTGGTGTGTGCTGGGGCTGAGACTTGAGCTTTACACGTGCCTAGGTTGTTTCTAGAGTTAAACGCCAGGTTGTAACCTGTTTCTGGCGTTTAACTCCAATTTGTAACCTGTTTCTGGCGTTTAACGCCAGAATGCAACATGGAACTGGCGTTGAACGCCAGTTTACATCGTCTATCCTTGAGAAAAGTATGGACTATTATATATTTCTGGAAAGCCCCGGATGTCTACTTTCCAACGCAATTAAGAGCACGCCAATTGGAATCCTGTAGCTCCAAAAAATCCATTCCGAGTGTAGGGAGGTCAGAATCCAAAAGCATCAGCAGTCCTTTTTCAGCCTGAATCAGATTTTTGCTCAGCTCCCTCAATTTCAGCCAGAAATTACCTGAAATCATAGAAAAACACACAAACTCATAGTAAAGTCCAGAAATGTGATTTTTTTTTAAAAAATAATAAAAATATAATAAAAAGTGACTAAAACATATTAAAAACTACCTAAAAACAATGCCAAAAAGCGTATAAATTATCCGCTCATCACAACACCAAACTTAAATTGTTGCTTGTCCCCAAGCAACTAAAAACAAAGTAGGATAAAAAGAAGAGAATATACAATGAATTCCAAAAACATCTATGAAGATCAGTCTTAATTAGATTAGCAGGGCTATTAGCTTTTTGCTTCTGAACAGTTTTGGCATCTCACTTTATCCTTTGAAGTTCAGAATGATTGGTATCTATAGGAACTCAAACTTCAGATAGTGTTATTGATTCTCCTAGTTCAGTATGTTGATTCTTGAACACAGCTACTTTATGAGTCTTGGCCGTGGCCCTAAGCACTCTGTTTTCCAGTATTACCACCGGATACATACATGCCACAGACACATAACTGGGTGAACCTTTTCAGATTGTGACTTAGCTTTGCTAAAGTCCCCAATTAGAGATGTCCAGGGTTCTTAAGCACACTCTGTTTTTGCTTTGGACCTCGACTTTAACCGCTCAGTCTCAAGTTTTCACTTGACACCTTCACGCCACAAGCGCATGGTTAGGGACAGCTTGGTTTAGCCGCTTAGGCCAGGATTTTATTCCTTTAGGCCCTCCTATCCACTGATGCTCAAAGCCTTGGATCCTTTTTATTACCCTTGCCTTTTGGTTTTAAGGGCTATTGGCTTTTTGCTCTTGCCTTTTGGTTTAAAGATCTTTTGGCTTTTTCTGCTTGCTTTTTCTTTTTCTTGCACTCTTTTTTTTTCACATTTTTTTTCTACAAGCTTTGTTCTTCACTGCTTTTTCTTGCTTCAAGAATCATTTTTATGGTTTTTCAGATTATCAAATAACATTTCTCCTTTTTCATCATTCTTTCAAGAGCCAACAATTTTAACATTCATAAACAACAAATTCAAAAGACATATGCACTGTTCAAGCATTCATTTAGAAAACAAAAAGTATTGCCACCATATCAAAATAATTAAACTATTTTAAAATTTGAAATTCATGTACTTCTTTTTCTTTTTCAGAAAACATTTTTCATTTAAGAAAGGTGATGGATTTATAGGACATTCATATCTTTAAGACATAGATACTTAGATACTAGTGATCATGTAATAAGACCCAAACATAAATAAACATAAAGCATAGTAAACGAAAAATAGAGAAATAAGAACAAGGAGATTAAGGAACGGGTCCACCTTAGTGAGGGTGGCGTCTTCCTCTTCTTGAAGAACCAATGGTGCTCTTGAGCTCCTCTATGTCTCTTCCTTGTCTTTGTTGCTCCTTCCTCATAGCTCTTTGATCTGCAGTCAAATGCTCTACCACTGAACTATGGACCCTTGAGATGAACCTCTCCATCTCTCATGACTCGGGGGTGAAAGCAACTGCCTTCCTTTTCCTCTTTCTAGAGACCCAAAATCTCATTGATATGGTGGCTAACAACCAATATTTCTTTGCTCACCAAAGGCAACGCCAACCATCACAAAGGAAAGGAGTGATGGAGTTGGAAGGAGTGGACTCAATCCTAGCTCAAAACAAAATGATGCAGCAACAGATTTAGCAACAATTTGAGCAAATGGTCAAGAGGATTGATAGCCTCCAAGTTGCAGCAGTAAATACAAGTCAGCCATCAACCACATGGGGGCAAGGTGAAGAAGCTTGTGAAGATCAACCGCAAGAACAAGTGAATTACATGCATAATCAAGGCTCTGGACACAATGAGATTTATGGTGACACGTATAACCCATCCTGGAAGAACCACCCCAACCTCAAATGGAGAGACAATCACACTCAGACTCAACAGCCATGGCAAAGGAATTCAAACCAAAACAGTTAGAAAAACACAAACCACAACAACCAGCAGAATAACAATCAAAATGCATACAGAAAACCACAAAAAACTTACCCCAATTCTAACCATCATCCATCCAATAACCAAGCCATCAATCAAAACACTTACCATCAACCCTCAACACCTCACAACCAACCAATCTCACAAGTCTCTCAGAGGATCACCAATTTGGAGCTCTTAATAGAGAAAATAATGAAGCACCAAGAGATGACAACAAAGAACCAGGAAGCTTCCATGAAGGATATGGAGAGGCAGATTGGACAGCTTTCCAAGAAAATTGCTATTGAGAGACCATCAAGCTCATTACCAAGTGACACCATTCCTAATCCAAAAGAGGAGTGCAAAGCTATACAGCTAAGGAGTGGGAAGACATTGGTGGACAACAGAGAAGTAACCAAGAAGCCTAAGAAAAGCAACAAAGAGCCAACAGAGAAAGAGGAAACCAGCAACAAGGATGTGACAATAGGCAAGCAGGCTCAAGAAAAGGAAGACCAACCATAAATCTCAAGAAAGGGGAAGGAAGCAATGGAGGAATCAACTAAGGATCACAGGCAGGGAGTGAACTTCACACCTTCATTGCCATATCCCCAAAGGTTCAACAAAGAGACAAAGGATTGATAAACCCCGATTTTGTGGTTTATCTTGTGCTTATTTTGGGGGATTTTATCACCTTTTCTCACATTTATTCAATAAAAATAGCATGGTTTTGTAATTTTCCCTTGAATTGTGCTTAAATGTGAAAACATGCTTTTTAGGCCCTAAAATTGGTAATTTTAATTCACTTTAATTCTATTCGATGCCTTGACATATTTGTTAAGTGATTTCAGGTTCATAGGGAAAGTATTGGATGGAAAAAGTGAGAAGAAAAGCATGCAAGCGGGAGAACAAATGAAGAAATGAAGGAATCGGAAAGTTGTCAAGCCCGACCTCTTCGCACTCAATCGACCATAACTTGAGCTACAGAGGTCCAAATGAGGCGGTTCCTATTGCGTTGGAAAGCTAACATCCGGGGCTTCAAAATGACATAAAATTTGCTATATGTTACTTCGCGCTGAGGGGCGCGCATGCGCACTTTGCGCGTGCGCGCCGATTCTGCCATGGCCCACTAAAGTGAATTCGCCCCCAGCGAATTCTGAAACACTTTGGGCCCAACCCAACTCATTTCTGATGCTATTTCAGCCAAGGATTGAAGGAGAGTCAAGACACATAGTCATAATTTAGTTATTCAAGCATGTTTTAGGGTAGAATTCTAGAGAGAGAGACTCTCTCCTCTCTCTAGATTTAGGATAGCAATTAGGATCAAATTAGGTTAATCACTCTCAAATTTCTCTTTCAATTCTTGTTTTGATTTCAATTCTCTTTATAATTTAGTGTTCTATTATCTTAATCTTCTTAGTTTCTCTTGTTAATTTCCATTTATTTTGCCATTTTTATGTTTATGAACAATTGTTGGATCTTAATTTCTTTTAATGCAATTTTATGTTTCCATATTTCTTTTATGTTGATCTTGATTGTTATTATGATTTCTTGCTTATGTTAGTTGTGGTCTCTTTTTAATTCTTGCATTTTGTGATGTTTACTTTTCTTGCACTCTAGGTGTTTGTTAAAATGCTTCCTCTAGTTTTTGAGTAGTTTTCTTTGCTCTTGGCCTAGGCTAAGGGAATTGAGTGACCTTGAGTCATTGGGTCTCATTGAATTGGTGAATTGAGAACCCTGTGTGATCAATTTGAAGCTCATTAATGCTAACCCACTACTAAGCTAATTAGTAGATAGGTTAGGACTTATGGGTGGATGTGATCAAGCCTATTTGACGTACTTCAAGCCTAGGAGTAGATATTACGTACTTAAGGCTTTGGAAGTAGACTTAATGGGTTGGCCTCTCATAATTATCAATATTTGGTATGTAGGCAAGGATGGTGATCTCAATTACCTATGTCTAGACAAGAGTTCTTACTATTTCTTTTATTAGTTCTTGTTGTTTTACTTTCTTGTCATTTATGTTTTCTTGTCAAATATCAAATCTATGAATTCTCACTTTGGCTATGAGTGTGATTACAACTATGTTGTAGGAAATGGGAACTTCAATGAAGATGTGCATCAAGAATGGGATAACCAAAGGTGGGAGGAGCCATATGCATATGATCAATCCTCTTGGCAACAACCTCCACCAATTCACTATGAAGAAGAGCCATTCTATGATGCATACAATCCAATGGTTATGGTGAATCCCCTTGTGACTTCCAAGAACCACCACCATATGCCTATGAGCCATATCCTCAACATAGCCATCAACCATACTCACAAGCCCCTTCTTACCAACTATCTTCACATGACCCTAATCCATATCCATCCTACCAACAACCATATGAGCCATATGAGCCACACATAGAGCCACCACCATTCCAATATCAACAATTTCAAGATGAAACACCTCCAATGTATGAAAATTTTCAATCACAAGATGAATACCACTTTCCACCACAACCTCCCATGGAAGAATACTCATGTCCTTCAATCCAAGAATCATATGATCCTACTCATGATATCCAAGAAGAACAAGAGCCAAGGGATCATTTCAAGGAGACATTGGATCAATTTCAAGCAACCATGGAGTGTTTTGTGCAACAAATGGAAAGAATGGGAAATATTGAACCACCACAACCCTACCAAGAAGAACCACCTTCCAACTACAATACCCTTCCCTCAAACAATGAACCCCCTCTTCCACCATTACCTCCCGATGAAGCCCTCGTGCTAGAATTGAGAGATCTTGAATCTCATCTCTTAAGGCGACACGAGGAGGATGGAAAGAAATTTGAGGAGTTAAGAGCAAAAACGGCTATCATGGTAGAAGCCATTAGCAACATAGTCTCATCCCGCCTAAGCCTATGCGATCAAGGCACTTCCACTGTAGAATGGGGAGAAGCAACCAAGGAGCTTAGCGAGGGAGTGAACTTGAAGCTCCAAGGTGAAGAAGAGGAGTTAAAGCAAGTAATGCAACAAGAGGAGGAAGTAGAGATTATTGAACAAGAGGAAGAAGTGGTTGAAGACTTAGGAGATGCGGAACCACCTTGGGAGTCTAGGATTGAAGAAAACCCCTCCAAGATGATTGAATTTGATGCTAAGGAGGAATGTACACAACCTCCAAGGCATATCTCTTGTGAAGAATTGTATGGGATAGAGCAAGAATTGAGTTCCCTTGATGATGAAGATCAAGCATCAAGTCCTAGTGGTGAAGAATCCTTTGAGCATGAAGAACTTTCTCCCAAGAAGATGGAAAACAATGTGGAGGTAAATCTCTCTTGTCCTCCCATTTGTGATTTAAGTAAGGGAAAATGTTTAGATAAAATTATTGAACAAAGGATTGAAATTAAGAGATCTTGTGGAGAGGTAAAAGTCCTTAGAAAAAGGAGGATGGGAATTGAATACGCCTTGTCAAGACCCTTGGAATCACCTTTGCCTAGGTTGCCATCTACACCTTCATTTGAGTGGATGAAACTCATTTCTATTATCTTTATTATCCCACTCGAATATGGCTTGCTCGAAATGGATGGTCAACTTAGGATGCTTTATGGGATGAAGCGTAAAAGAAAAATGCTTTGTGGTTGGCGTTACAAATCAAGGCTTATTATGGTTGAAGCTTCAAAGAGCAAGGGTTGGACTAATGCTCAATTGGATGGGTCTAGGAGAATAGATTGGTGCTCCTATGAGAATTCATCTCTCTTGCCACCTAGAGGAAATCACCATGATCAACTCAAGGACGGGTGTGAAAGCAAAGTGTGGGATCCCAGATCGCACAAGGAAGATCAACTTTGGGAGCCTATGGTTTGTGAAGAACTCCATCAAAGCTTGGAATTATTAACTTTGAATGATGAAGCACAATGGAAGTCCAAGCATTGGTGGATGTTCCAAGATGGATTCAAGCACAAGCCACCTTGATGAAGAGCTCCCCATAAGTCCAACTTAAGGACAATAAACAAAAGTGCTAGGTGGGAGACACCCCACCATGGTAAACTTGATGTGTATTTTTGCGGAAAACGAATTTTCCAACACACGAAACTAACCGGCAAGTGCACCGGGTCGCATCAAGTAATAAAACTCACGGGAGTGAGGTCGATCCCACAGGGATTGAAGGATTGAGCAATTTTAGTTTAGTGGTTGATTTAGTCAAGGGAATCAAGATTTGGTTGAGTGATTTGTGATTAACAGAATTTAAATTGCATGGAAAGTAAAGGGAATGGGTAAATTGCATGAAATTAAAGAGAACAGAAAATAAAGTGCTGAATCTTAAAGAACAAGAAATTAAATGGCAGAAACTTAGAACGTAAGAAATGTAAATTGCAGAATCTTAAAGTGTAAGAAATGTAAATGGCTTGAATTGTAAAGGGAATTGGGAATTGGATTTGCAGAAATTAAACAAGGAAAAGAAAAATTCAACAAACAGGAATGTAAAGATGGATTCAATTAAACCGGATCTTAAATGAAAAAGAGAATAAGCTTGGTGTAACAACGAAACAAGGAAATTGAAATTGAAAGCTATAGATCTCAGGACTCAAGAGACTAGATAGCCAAGTCTAGATCTCACTGCCTTCCTAGATCCAGCAAGAACAATTGCAGAGGAAATGAAGAGATGTAAATTGCAGAGAAAGTAGAAGAAGAAGCAATTAACAGAAATGGAAACTCAATGCTGAAAATGAAACAAGATCCCAAGGTGAGATTGAAACAGAATTTCTTCAATTCTCCACCCAAGATCCAAAACAAGAAAAGTAAAGAGTGCTGAGCAAGAATAAGGAAGAAGAGAGATCAATTCTCCTTCCCAATTCTCTAGAATTCTAAAGCAACAATTCAAAAATGTAAAGGTGAGCTCTCTGTAAGTGTTCCAAAATTCTCTCCAAAGAAAAGCTCTCCTTTAAAACTTAAATCCTAAGCTATTTATACACTTTCTTCAAATGGTCTTCAAGCCTTGAATTGGGCCTTTGCTCTTGATGGAATTGGGTTGATAAGAGTCTCTGTTGATTGCTCTTGGAGTTGGAGAGAAACCCATTGTGAACTGGGTCAAGAATCATAAAAGTTTGAGTAAAAGTTTGAGGCAAACTTTTACTCAAACTTTTTATACCAGATGGCTTCACTTGCTGCTACCAACGTTTGGGCTAAAGTTTGAGGTCAAACTTTTGCTCAAACGTTGGTCCCCTTGTGTATATGTGTGGCGCCAACGTTTGCCAAAAAGCTTGAGGCAAACGTTGGCGCAAGCTTTTCTCCTCCAGGGTGTGCAAGTGTGGCGCCGACGTTTGCCAAAAAGCTTGAGGCAAATGTTGGCGCAAGCTTTTCTCCTCCAGGGTGTTGTTTTTGTGATGCCAACGTTTGCCAAAAAGTTTGAGGCAAATATTGGCTCAAGCTTTCCTCCCAAAAGTTTGAGCTAAAGTTTGAGGCAAACTTTGGCTCAAGCTTTTTTCCTCTGGGGTGTTTTCAATTCTTCCAAAAGTTTGAGCTAAAGTTTAAGGCAAACTTTGGCTCAAGCTTTTTGTTCTCTCTTGCTCCTAGCCATTCCTTCTTTCTTCAACCTTCTTCAAAACTCTTTTCACCTATCATCAATCAATCAAAACAATCAAAGCTATGCCCCAAATCATGAGATTGTGTTTCTTTCATAATATATGACAATTATAGCATAAAATCTCGTGAAAGTGCATGAATTCACCCATGGTTGATTGAACCAAAGGAAACATGGAAATCTACCCAATTGGCTTGCTTATGGCTTAAGAAAGTGCATAAAATCAATTGAAAATAAAAGAAAAAGACTAGTAAAAATAGGCTAAGATGACTTGTCATCACAACACCAAACTTAAAACTTGCTTGTCCCCAAGCAAGAAAAGAATTATGCTCAAAGGTTCTTCCAATCAGAATGGATTTGAAAAATTACATGTACTATCCTGTGAGTGAAGTGATCTCAGAGCCTTGGGCCATGTTCTTTTTTGTTTTTGTATTTTCTTTATTTTCTTTTGTTTTGTTTGCTGCTTCTCGGATCAATAAATTTTTGAGAATCTCCACAATAATTCTTTGAACTTCATGTCCTGCCTATGAGCTCCCATGCAAGTTTTCATAAGCATGCAACCTCAATACATAATCATACAACTAGAACCACCACTTCTCCTAATCTTTTGCTTGCCTCAAAATTGTTTAATTCCTCAACCCTTCTTTTCAAAGAACTTTCATGTGATGCATATTTATTTATTTATTTTTTTTTGAATTATTGAGTGCAAACAAGTTTTGGAGATAGTGTTGTAAATGATCAAGCATCTTGCTTATTGAATTGCAGAAAAACTATATTAGACAGAAGGACAGGTAGGGGTATAATATAACTTTCAATCACAGCAATATCTGATAATGAATAATACAACCTTTTGGAGTCTAATTGCTGTCCTCTTCCTCATCATCATTGCTAGTCTTCACATTCCTCTTTCATCTCTTTGATTGATGATGCTAAATCTTCCCAAAAGTTTGTATGGTACTCTGTAGTGATATTTGAAAGTTGCTTGTTCCCCAAGCACTTAGAAACAATGGTTAGCATGCATGATTTATTTGTGGGCCTTTGTACTTACTTTGGTGTGGGAACACCAAACTTAGTACCTTGCCAATGGTTATTGTTCATCAAACTAACCAGATGTGAAACTCTTTTTCTTTGCTAAAAGTAGTAAAACTGAAAACTAGGAAACAGCAAAAATAGTTAACTAGTTTATTTAAGTGCTTGAAGCTAGCATGATGCAGAAGATGAGAATATGTTTTATGATGAAATTTTGGTGTAACACTAAACTTAGAATCCTTCATTCTCCCTTATATTGTTTTGGTGTGTAACACCAAACTTAGCTTCTTGCAATATAGATGAAGTTAATTAACCTTTTTATTAAAATAACTATGGAAAGAAAACTACCTCAGGTTGGGTTGCCTCCCAACAAGCGCTCTTTTATTGTCATTAGCTTGACATCCTTCATCCTTTGATCATGGAAGTTGAGGCTTCTGTTGCCTTTGGTTTCCCCCTCTCACCGTGGGCTTTTCCTTGATGATTGTTTCTTTTCCCGTAGCCTTCTCACTTTTTTCCATAACTGCTTTCCCTTTCAACCCAGCAGCTTTTTCACTGTTCTTTGGGTCATCTTCAGTGGCCCTTAGGGATATATTTGCCTTTCTCTCGCCCAATTCAGCAAGGTTTTGAACCAGTTGTTCCATTTGCCTTTCAACTCTTCTGAGTGAGGCCTCTTGGTTCCTGCTTATCATCTCTTGATTTTTCCTTATTTCTTCCTGCTCTATTGTTATCATTTCTTGAACTTTCATGAATCTTTCCATCATCATTTCTAGAACATAGAGTCTTTGAGAGTTTGGAATTGGTTGTGGTTGTGTCAACTGTGATGGTTGATGAGAGCCATTTTGGGCGAGTTGTGAGGTAGGATGGGGTTGGAAGTGTGTGCATTGGGGTGGTGCGTGATGGTTGTTGTTGTGGGGGTGGTTTTTATACTGGTTTTTGAAATTGGGGTTGTTGCAGTTGAAGTCCCTTGGTCTTTGATTTTGGTTTTCAACCCCCCTCCAGTTGGATTGAGTTCTCCAGGGTAGGTTGTACACATCATTCTGAGTCCTACGTTGGGACATGCTTGAGGAACTGTTTGGAGAGTGTGATCGTTCATGACTTTGTTGCTCATAGTTAATTACTCCAAAGCCGTTTTCAGGTTGATTCCAACAATGGGGATTTTGAGGTGAGTTCTGTGCATTTGCCACAGCATGTTGCAGTTCATCTACTTTTCTGTTAATTAGCTCCAATTGTTGCTTAAGCTGTTGATGTATCTGCTCGCTTTGAGCCATGATTGCACGAATACCTTCAATTTCCTTCTCTTGTGCGAATGGTTGCACTCTTGCCTCTGGTTTAACAGTTCTCTGAGGTGGTTTCAGCTTGGCTAGGAGTTCACTCATTAGTTCTTCCCATCCGATGATGTTTCCTTGTGGGAAAGCTTCAAACCACTGAGCAATGTCGTTCATGGTGATGAGTGGTTGCTTGTCATCTAAGGTGGGGATATCACCCCCCTACTTACTGGAATTCGTTGAGTTCCCCTCCATGATCTGCACAATCACAAACTGTCCAAATGAAGATTGAATATATTCATGCCCAAAATGTGATCAGAAAATTAGCTGACACAATGTATCAAACAGTTGATCGGCTTGAAAGATTAATAAAAAAAAATTGCTTCTCTCTTATATTCAACAAGAAAAAGCATAAGAATCACACAAATCCAGAGAAACCACGAAAACTTCAATCTATTGCTAGAATGAAGTTTTAGTTAGCTTAAGCAAAAATTCAAACAGTTAGTGGGTTAGTCCAAAGTTAGAGAAACAGAAAATAAAAATGCTAGATCTTGATCTCCACTTCACTTAATCATTGTCAATCTATTTCAATCCCCGGCAACGGCGCCAAAAACTTGATGTGTATTTTTGCGGAAAACGAATTTTCCAAACACACGAAACTAACCGGCAAGTGCACCGGGTCGCATCAAGTAATAAAACTCACGGGAGTGAGGTCGATCCCACAGGGATTGAAGGATTGAGCAATTTTAGTTTAGTGGTTAATTTAGTCAAGCGAATCAAGATTTGGTTAAGTGATTTGTGATTAACAGAATTTAAATTGCATGGAAAGTAAAGGGAATGGGTAAATTGCATGAAATTAAAGAGAACAGAAAATAAAGTACTGAATCTTAAAGAACAAGAAATTAAATGGCAGAAACTTGGAACACAAGAAATGTAAATTGTAGAATCTTAAAGTGCAAGAAATGTAAATGGCTTGAATTGTAAAGGGAATTGGGAATTGGATTTGCAGAAATTAAACAAGGAAAAGAAAAATTCAACAAACAGGAATGTAAAGATGGATTCAATTAAACCGGATCTTAAATGAAAAAGAGAATAAGCTTGGTGTAACAACGAAACAAGGAAATTGAAATTGAAAGCTATAGATCTCAGGACTCAAGAGACTAGATAGCCAAGTCTAGATCTCACTGCCTTCCTAGATCCAGCAAGAACAATTGCAGAGGAAATGAAGAGATGTAAATTGCAGAGAAAGTAGAAGAAGAAGCAATTAACAGAAATGGAAACTCAATGCTGAAAATTAAACAAGATCCCAAGGTGAGATTGAAACAGAATTTCTTCAATTCTCCACCCAAGATCCAAAACAAAAAAAGTAAAGAGTGCTGAGCAAGAACAAGGAAGAAGAGAGATCAATTCTCCTTCCTAATTCTTTAGAATTCTAAAGCAACAATTCAAAAATGTAAAGGTGAGCTCTCTGTAAGTGTTCCAAAATTCTCTCCAAAGAAAAGCTCTCCTTTATAACTTAAATCCTAAGCTATTTATACACTTTCTTCAAATGGTCTTCAAGCCTTGAATTGGGCCTTTGCTCTTGATGGAATTGGGTTGATAAGAGTCTCTGTTGATTGCTCTTGGAGTTGAAGAGAAACCCATTGTGAACCGGGTCAAGAATCATAAAAGTTTGAGTAAAAGTTTGAGGCAAACTTTTACTCAAACATTTTATACCAGATGGCTTCACTTGCTGCTACCAACGTTTGGGCTAAAGTTTGAGGTCAAACTTTTGCTCAAACGTTGGTCCCCTTGTGTATATGTGTGGCGCCAACGTTTGCCAAAACGCTTGAGGCAAACGTTGGCGCAAGCTTTTCTCCTCCAGGGTGTTGTTTTTGTGATGCCAACGTTTGCCAAAAAGTTTGAGGCAAACGTTGGCTCAAGCTTT
Organism: Arachis ipaensis; assembly: GCF_000816755.2. Classification (NCBI taxonomy): domain Eukaryota; kingdom Viridiplantae; phylum Streptophyta; class Magnoliopsida; order Fabales; family Fabaceae; genus Arachis; species Arachis ipaensis. Next base: position 72,899,976 of record NC_029789.2, on the reverse strand, counting down.
TCTCCCAAAAGTTTGAGCTAAAGTTTGAGGCAAACTTTGGCTCAAGCTTTTTTCCTCTGGGGTGTTTTCAATTCTTCCAAAAGTTTGAGCTAAAGTTTGAGGCAAACTTTGGCTCAAGCTTTTTGTTCTCTCTTGCTCCTAGCCATTCCTTCTTTCTTCAGCCTTCTTCAAAACTCTTTTCACCTATCATCAATCAATCAAAACAATCAAAGCTATGCCCCAAATCATGAGATTGTGTTTCTTTCATAATATATGACAATTATAGCATAAAATCTCGTGAAAGTGCATGAATTCACCCATGGTTGATTGAATCAAAGGAAACATAGAAATCTACCCAATTGGCTTGCTTATGGCTTAAGAAAGTGCATAAAATCAATTGAAAATAAAAGAAAAAGACTAGTGAAAATAGGCTAAGATGACTTGTCATCAAAACTCTTTCCTTTTTCTCTTTTGTACATATTGGTAAAATATGTTTAATTTCATGTTTTGTTTGATTAGTTGAGTTTAATTGAGAGTCTAGTAGGTTAAATCAGGTTTTATGATGTTTTGGTAGCTGTTTGGAGGTTTGGAATGCTTGGTTTGGTGTAAAAACATAGAAAAATTTTGAAAAATAGAACACCAACCCGCGCGTGCGCGCACCTGGCGCGTAGGCGCGCCTCAAGCATTTTCGACCATCCACGCAGACGCACCATGTACGCGTACGCGTGGATTGAACTTTTCCACCCCTCCATACATTTTCCCAAGAGTTGTGCCTGGAGTGTGCCAACTTTGTGTCCAAAGGCACGCGCACGCGTACTGTGCGCATACGTGCCACTCTCGAAATAACCCACCGACGCGCAGACGTGCCGTACGCGTCCGCGTCGCTTCTATTTCATCCATCCACGCTTGCGCGCACATTACGCGCACGCGTGGACTGCCCTGTTTCACCCACCTTCTTTTCTTCTCCTCTTTCCATTTCTTTCCTTCTTCTCTCTTCTCTTCTTTTCCTTCCACCCTCCAATCATCATCCAACACTACCAAACATCATGTAATACCATTTCTTTAGTTAGTTAGTTTGTTTAATTTTTGTTTTCCATTATAAATGTTGGATTACTAATCTTGTTTACTGTTTACTGCTGCTTATTGATAGGATGTTGGTTTAACATCATTGTTGTTATTGTCATTGTTGGATTTCTTTGTTGAGGTTATATTTGGTTACTTGGTTTGGAATTTTTCATGTTTAACACTTTTGAATACCAAGTACTGGTTACATTGCCTTCATGCATCTTAATTCTTTGAATTGCATGTTTTGGCCACCATGCATTCATCATCTATTGTTGGGCAATTGTACATTATCAATGCATTCTTTTTAGGATGCTTGTTCTAATTGATCATCACCTATTTCATGAATTGAGATTGTGGAATTGTGAAATCTGATCGAAAGCTTACCTAGTGACGTATTTTTGAGCTTTTCAAGCTTTGTGGACTATGCTTGCTATGTGATTGATTTTATTTTACTTCTACATCCTTTTCCTAAGTTCCATAGCATCCATGTGTTTCACCTCTATGTCACTTAGGTGTTGCAACATCTTCAACATGTGTCATTGATTGTTGTGTGAAGCTCATATACCATTTTGTTCACTAAGTTTACCTACACATCAATCAATGTTCATGCATTATCCAATTTCACAATCGCTTGATTTTTGCTTGAATGCTTTTATGCTTCTTCACTACTTGTTGGATTGTTTTAGCCTACAAGTCTTTTAAAGTATCTCAAGCACACAAGAATGAGTGAAGTGCATGTTTTCTTTTGTATAATTGTGACATGATTTTTAAATACTAGGGTGTGAGTTCTAAACCGCATGCAAGTTAGGACCCACACACTTATTTTTCATTAATGTCACACTAATTCACTCACTCAATTCTAGTGATTTACCTCATTCCAACAATTCACGCTTCCTTGCTTTTGTATTCTCTCATCTTACGGTGTTTATTTTGTTTTTCATGATTGATGCACCATAAGCAAAAATGGAAGCAGAAGGAAGAACAGGCAGCACCGGTTGACCTACCAGCTGAAGGTAGTAACTCGGAAAGTAGCCGTACCCCCTTTCTCATTTAGTGCACCGAGGACGGTGCAAAATTTTAAGTGTGGGGAGGTCGTCTGACCACTCGGCGTCTTTGGGTGACAAGTTTCTAATTCCAACACTTTTGCATTCCATTTTAGGATTTTTAGTTGTATTTTCGTATTTTGCATATGTATATATTAAGCTTAGTCAAAATCATGATATCTTCCAAGTATTTTATCTATAGGGCACCCCAATTGAAAAAAAAAATTTTTTTTAGAACTTGCTTGAATTATATACTTTGTGGAACATGATTTTTGAGCTAAGAACACAAGCATGTGAGATTTGAGCCTAATTGTGTGGTTACATCATATATATAACCACTTATTTTCATTCTTGTGTGCATTATTCTCTTCCTATGATTGTAATCTTTGATTTGTTTAATTCTATATGTCCATTATTTTGTGTATACATGCATTTATATGATTGAGGCCATTGTTCAAATAGCTCACTTACCCAAATAGCCTACCTTTTATCTTCCATTGATAACCAATTTGAGCCTATGCTTAACCCATTTGTTCTTAATTGTAGCACATTACAAGTCTAAGCGAAAAACAATAAATATCTCTTGATTTGGATCTTTGATTAGCTTAGGCTAGTGAGAGTGTTCATCATTTAATTTTGGGAGAGTTGGGAACATTGGGTAGAGATAAAAGTGTGTTTGTGTTTTTGTTGAAAAATTTTTGGGAATTGGGTACATACTCATGTATTAATCATGTGTAAACCATACGCATTGATGTTCTTGTATACATTTTAGCTTGAAAAAAAAAGAAATATATAGAAAAGAAAGAAAAGAAAGCAATAAGAAGGGGACAAAAATGTCCCAAAGTCAAGGTTCAATAAAAGTCAATGCATATGGGTGGTGATCAAAAAGAGAATGCATGAGTGTGTGAAAAAGTGAAGAATGGGTAGTTAGGTTGTTTAGAATTGTATAGGTTATCACAGGTTAGGTGGGAAGTTTAAGTTAATCAAAGATTCAAATCTCAAGCCCACTTGACCATATGCATCCTACCTTGACCCTAGCCCCATTACAACCTATGGGAAAGCCCTCATGATATTTGTATGCATGCATAAAGTAATTGTTGATTGTTAGATGAAAAACAAACCTTGGAAAACATGATTAGGGGATGATTGAGTGAATCAACCCCATACACTTGAGTGACTAGAGCGGATACACATCCGGTGAGGGTTCGACTGCTCAATTACATGTTTTCACCCATGATCATGTCTTTTCTTGCAAGTTTGTAAAATCTTCTTAATAATTCAATTCAATTGTGGGTTGAGTTTTGACTAAGTGGATGCATTCATGTAGATAGATTGCATATGGATAGATTGCATTTAGTTAGTTTGCATTGAATAAATGTTGATACCCCTTTGCTTCTTTCTTGATTTTAGCATGAGGACATGCTTAGTTTAAGTGTGGGGAGATTTGATAAACCCCGATTTTGTGGTTTATCTTGTGCTTATTTTGGGGGATTTTATCACCTTTTCTCACATTTATTCGATAAAAATAGCATGGTTTTGTAATTCTCCCTTGAATTGTGCTTAAATGTGAAAACATGCTTTTTAGGCCCTAAAATTGGTAATTTTAATTCACTTTAATTCCATTCGATGCCTTGATATATTTGTTAAGTGATTTCAGGTTTATAGGGAAAGTATTGGATGGAAAAAGTGAGAAGAAAAGCATGCAAGCGGGAGAACAAATGAAGAAATGAAGGAACCGGAAAGCTGTCAAGCCCGACCTCTTCGCACTCAATCGAGGCGGTTGGAAAGCTAACATCCGGGGCTTCAAAATGACATAAAATTTGCCATATGTTACTTTGCGCTGAGGGGCGCGCACGCGCACTTTGCGCGCGCGCGCCGATTCTGCCATGGCCCACTAAAGTGAATTTGCCCCCAGCGAATTCTGAAGCACTTTGGGCCCAACCCAACTCATTTCTGATGCTATTTCAGCCAAGGATTGAAGGAGAGTCAAGACACTTAGTCATAATTTAGTTATTCAAGCATGTTTTAGGGTAGAATTCTAGAGAGAGAGACTCTCTCCTCTCTCTAGATTTAGGATAGCAATTAGGATCAAATTAGGTTAATCACTCTCAAATTTCTCTTTCAATTCTTATTTTGATTTCAATTCTCTTTATGTTTTAGTGTTCTATTGTCTTAATCTTCTTAGTTTCTCTTGTTAATTTCCCTTTATTTTGCCATTTTTATGTTTATGAACAATTGTTGGATCTTGATTTCTTTTAATGCAATTTTATGTTTCCATATTTCTTTTATGTTGATCTTGATTGTTATTATGATTTCTTGCTTATGTTAGTTGTGGTCTCTTTTTAATTCTTGCATTTTGTGATGTTTACTTTTCTTACACTCTAGGTGTTTGTTAAAATGCTTCCTCTAGTTTTTGAGTAGTTTTCTTTGCTCTTGGCCTAGGCTAAGGGAATTGAGTGACCTTGAGTCATTGGGTCTCATTGAATTGGTGAATTGAGAACCCTGTGTGATCAATTTGAAGCTCATTGACGCTAACCCACTACTAAGCTAATTAGTAGATAGGTTAGGACTTATGGGTGGATGTGATCAAGCCTATTTGATGTACTTCAAGCCTAGGAGTAGATATTACATACTTAAGGCTTTGGAAGTAGACTTAATGGGTTGGCCTCTCATAATTATCAATATTTGGTATGTAGGCAAGGATGGTGATCTCAATTACCTATGTCTAGCCAAGAGTTCTTACTATTTCTTTTATTAGTTCTTGTTGTTTTACTTTCTTGTCATTTATGTTTTCTTGTCAAATATCAAATCAACCCCCCCTTTTTGCATTTTCATAGCCAATAATTAAACACTTCATTACAACTCTTCGTGAGACGACCCGGAGTCCAAATACTCGGGTTAATTTTCATTTGGGGTTTGTTAATTGTGACAAAACCAAATTTTTGATGTGGGAATTGTTTGTTGGTTTGGAACTAGGCTTACAACGAAGTTATTCCTTCTATAAGAAGAAATTCTAGACCATCAAGCAAAACTCGTTCATCAAGGATCAACACTTCCACAAATTCCTTGAGGTTTTCAAGAGGATGGAGATAAACATCCATTTGGCTGAGGCATTAGAGCAAATGCCTCTATATGCGAAATTCTTGAAAGATCTCATCAATAAGAAGATAAGTTGGCAAGAGAAAGAAATAGTGCTTCTCACTGAAGAATGTAGTGCCGTGATTCAAAGGGGTATCCCACCAAAGCTCAAAGATCCAGGGAGTTTTGTAGTTTCATGTACCATAGGTAAGATGACCTTAGACAAAGCTCTCTGTGACCTTGGTGCTAGTATCAACTTAATGCCCCTCTCTATGATGAGGAAGCTTCCAATAGAAGAACTAAAACCCACCAGGATGTCGTTGGTAATGGCTGATAGATCAATCAAGACACCCAATGGAATCATGGAAAATCTCTTAGTAAAGGTGGCGGAGTTTATCTTCCCTGTGGATTTTGTGATTTTGGATACAGAAGAGGAAGAAAACAATTCAATCATCTTGGGAAGGCCATTTCTAGCCACTGCCAGAGCCATTATTGACGTAGAGAAGGGAGAAATGATCTTCAGGGTGCACAATGAGCAATTGGTCATTAATATCTTTAAATCAATGCAACACCCCCTGAACAAGAGAACTACATAAAGGTGGATATGATAGAAAGTATGGTAGAGGAAATGTTAGAGGCCACCTGTCAAGAGCAACAGGAAGAAGAAGTGGTAGAAATCTCCATTGAAGATAAGGAGAAAGAGAAGCCAAGACAGGAGTTGAAGCCCCTTTCACCTCACCTCAAATACATATTTCTTGGAGAAGAAGAGACCCTGCCAGTGATCATTAACTCCTCCCTGAATGTGGAAGAAGAAGCAAGGTTGATTGAAGTGTTGAAAGCTCACAAAACAGCCTTGGGTTGGACAATTGAAGACATCAAAGGCATTAGCCCAGCCATTTGTATGCACAAAATTCTGTTGGAAGAAGAATCAAAGCCTGTAGTTCAACCCCAAAGAAGGCTCAACCCAACCATGAAGGAGGTAGTTCAAAAAGAAGTCATGAAACTATGGAATGCTGGAATAATCTTTCCAATTTCTGACAGCTCATGGGTGAGCCCGGTTCAAGTTGTACCAAAAAAATGAGGAATGACAGTCATCACCAATGAGAAGAATGAGTTAATCCCCACTAGGATAGTGACTGGGTGGAGAATGTGCATAGAATATAGGAGATTGAACGATGCTACAAGAAAAGATCATTTTCCTCTACCCTTCATTGATCAAATGTTGGAGAGATTGGCGGGCCATGCTTATTACTGCTTCCTAGATGGATACTCTGGGTAAAATTAAATAGTGGTGGACCCCAAGGATCAAGAGAAGACTTCCTTCACATGTCCATTTGGAGTTTTCGCCTACAGGAGGATGCCCTTTGGGCTGTGCAATGCCCCAGCCACCTTTCAAAGGTGTATGCTTTCTATTTTCTCTGATATGATGGAAAAATTTGTAGAAGTCTTCATGGATGATTTTTCTGTCTTTGGCAATTCATTTAACACTTGTCTGCATCATTTAACTCTTGTTTTGAAAAGATGCCAAGAAACTAACCTAGTGTTAAATTGGGAGAAATGCCATTTTATGGTTCCTGAAGGGATAGTTCTTGGGCATAAAGTGTCAGGCAAATGTATAGAAGTTGATAAAGCTAAAATAGAAATTATTGAAAAACTTCCCATACCTGTCAATGTGAAAGCAGTAAGGAGCTTTCTTGGGCAAGCTGGCTTTTACAGGAGGTTCATCAAAGATTTTTCAAAAATAGCAAAACCATTGCGCAATTTGCTAATGCTTGATAGCCCTTTCATCTTTGATGACATTTGCAAACATGCCTTTGAAACCTTAAAGGGAAAACTCATTACAGCACCAATTATCACACCCCCTGATTGGAAACTACCTTTTGAACTTATGTGTGATGCAAGTGACCTTGCTATTGGTGCTGTGTTGGGACAAAAGAAAGACAAGCTGCACCATGTCATATATTATGCCAGCAAAGTGTTAAATGAAACACAGAAAAATTATACCACCACTGAGAAAGAGCTTTTGGCAATTGTACATGCATTTGATAAGTTTAGACAATACTTGATTGGTTCAAAGGTTATAGTATATACTGACCATGCTGCTCTCAAGTATTTAATGTCCAAACAGGATTCAAAACCAAGGCTTATTAGGTGGGTGCTGTTGCTACAAGAGTTCGATATTGAAGTAAGAGATAGAAAGGAGAGTGAGAATCAAGTAGCAGATCATTTATCAAGAGTGCCACAAGAAGTCAACCAGGATAGACCACAGCAAGTGAATGAGAATTTCCCTGATGAGCACATTTTTCAAGTTCAGCAAGCACCTTGGTTTGCCGACATAGCAAACTATAAAGTGGGAAGGAAGATACCTCAAGAATTCTCCAAGAAACAGGTGAAGAAGCTAATTAATGAAGCAATAAGGTTCTTGTGGGACGAACCTTTCTTATTCAAGAGATGCTCTGATGGAGTAATTAGGAGATGTGTCCCTGAAAACGAAATGAGAGATATATTGTGGCATTGCCATGGTTCGGCCTATGGTGGACACTTTGGACCAGAAAGAATAGCTGCAAAGATACTGCAAAGTGGCTTCTATTGGCCAACTATCTTCAAGGATGCCAGAGAGTTTGTTCACCAATGTAATGAATGCCAAAGAGCTGGAGGGTTAACAAGAAGGAATGAGATGCCTCAAAATTTTATTCTGGAAGTGGAGCTGTTTGATCTATGGGGGATCGATTTCATGGGATCCTTTCCCCCTTCCTACTCTATTAGATACATCTTGGTGGCAGTGGAGTATGTTTCAAAGTGGGTAGAAGCCATAGGCACAACCACCTGTGATGCACAGATTGTCCTTCAATTCCTTAAGAAGCACATTTTGACTAGATATGGGGTACCCAAGGGTCTTGTTAGTGATGGTGGTGGCTATTTCTGCAACAAACAGATGGAGAAACTCCTTCACAAATATGGAGTAATTCATAAAGTAGCCACACCATACCACCCTCAGACTAATGGTCAGTCTGAATTAGCAAATAGGGAGTGAAGAAGATCTTAGAGAAAACAGTGGGAATCATAAGAAAAGACTGGGTTAGGAAGCTAGAAGATGCACTCTGGGCATACATGACAGCTTTCAAGACTCCCATTGGAAAGTCCCCCTTTCAGCTATTGTATGGCAAGTCTTGCCATCTCCCTGTAGAACTTGAACACAAAGCTTTTTGGGCTACTAAACTCCTCAAACTTGATTCTCAGGTAGCACGGGAGAAAAGGTTATTACAACTAAATGAGTTGGATGAATTTAGGCTAGAAGCCTATGAAAATGCTAAGATATACAAGGAAAAAGCCAAGAGGTGGCATGACAGGAAGATCTTAAAGAAGGAGTTCAAACCAGGACAGCAAGTACTCCTGTATAACTCAAAGCTCAAGATTTTCCCTAGCAAACTTAGGTCTAAGTGGACTGGTCCATACTTGGTGACAAAGGTTTTTCCTTATGGAAGCCTTGAATTACTAGATGAAGCAACAAAGAGTCATTTCATAGCAAATGGTCACAGAGCAAAGCTTTACTTAGGAGGGCAATGGGACAAGGAAAAAGTAGTGCAAAATTTAAACTAAGCAAGTAGGAAGGATGTCAAGCTAGTGACAATAAAGAAGCACTTGTTGGGAGGCAACCCAACCTCAGGTAATTCACTTTTCATAGCTATTTCAATAAAAGGGTTAATTAGACTTATTTATATTGCAAGGAGTTAAGTTTGATGTTGCACACCAAAATAAATTAAGGGAGAATGAAGGATTCTAAGTTTGGTGTTCCACCAAAATCTCATTTAAAAGCACATCCTCACCTTCTGCATACATGGCTGCTAGCTCCGAGCAATCAGATAAACCAATTAACCAATTGTTCACTTTTTAGTTTTTCCAGTTTATTATTACCTTTAGCAAAGACAAAAGGATTTCACATATGGTTAACATGTTGCATCAGAAGCATTGGCAAGGAATTAAGTTTGGTGTTTCCACACCAAAATAAGTTTGAAAGCCATCTTAAATTCATGCATATTAACCATATACTTAAGGGCTTGAGAAGCAAGCCACTTTTGAGAACTATGCAGGAAAACATTCAATCGGTGGAGGGAACCTGCATCATTGTCCAAAGGAAATGCAACAAGGAGAGATGATGATAACAGAAAAAGAGCAGAGAAAATATTCCCAACAGGTTGTATTGATACTTAATGCTTGCTGCTTTGAAGTACTTTAATTTGGAAATTCTTATATGTCTTATTAAAGTATTCATTTGGTTGCAAGTAAAATTGTTTGTCAAGAATGTTGATATACATAATAATTATCATCCTTCATTACCTTGAATTTTATTTTGTTTCCCATGTGCCTTAATAAAAGAGAAATGCTTGAACTAGGAAGTAAATATCCAATGTTGCATAAATAAGAATGAAAGTTAGTGGTGGTATTTGTTGATTTAATGTATGGTTCATAAAATAAATGCTGCATAATGATATGTTCTTTGAAGTGTGAACTGGTTTGTTGTTATGAAGGCTTGTACCATTTAGGATCCCTTGAGAATGAAATAACAGAAAGAAAAAGGAAGAGAAAAAAGCCAAAAGTGGCAAAGAAAATAAACAATAAGGCTAGGCACCAATAGCTTGGACCCTAGGACACATGCCTATGGTGTTTTTGTATTAGGATATGCTTGGACAAGTTCTGAGGAGTATTTCAAAACTTGGCCACTTAGATCAACTGATTTGGGATTGCTAACTGAAAGTCCACAATAAAGAGCAACCTAGCTACAAAACACTTAGTTATCCAAAGAGATGCTGGGCATCAATGATCCTAGGAAGAAAAGGGTGAGCCATGTGTCTGTGGTGAAGGAATGTTGAGCAAAAATTAAGCCAAAGGCTGCTGCAATATTCGCCACCAAGCCTTTAAAGAATAATAAGCTCTCTGAGCTAAACAAAGAAGGAAAAGTTAGCAAGGGAACAAGCCAAAGTAAAGCCTTATAGCAGCAAACTTAGTAAATCTTTAAGGAAACATCTCTTATGTAACAGCAAACAATAAATGAACCACCATTGTCTGCATAAAAATCCTATGGACTGAATTCAACTATATGCTCAATAAGGATATACACACTTCTCTGTTTCATATCATTCTCTCTTATGTTTGATGCTTGCTTGGGGACAAGCAAGATTTAAGTTTGGTGTTGTGATGCCAAGGCATCTTAGCCTAGTTTTACTAGCCTTTTTCCTTTGTTTTTAATAGGTTTTATACACTTTCTTGGGTTACAAGTAAGCCATTTGGGTGGAAATTCATGTGTATTTGGATACAATCAACCATGAGTAAATTGATGCATTTTCATGAGATTTTGGGCTATAATTGCTTATATGTCAATGATGAGAAGAAGTCTCATGATTTTAGCATAACTTTGATGCATTTGTTGATTGATGACAGGTGACCAAAAGGCTTGGAGGAAGCTTGAAGAAAGGGGATGGCAGCAATGGAAATGAAGGCAGCAAAACCACCCTGGGAAGAGCTCAAGTTTGTGCCAACGTTTGCCTCAAACTTGAGCTCAAACGTTGGCTCACAAATACACCAGGGGGGACTTAACGTTTGCACCAACGTTTGCCTCAAACTTGAGGTCAAACGTTGGCACAATTACACAATCAGGGGGACTTAAAGTTTGCGCCAACGTTTGCCTCAAACTTGAGGTCAAACGTTGGCTGCAAAATGGCCTTGGAGGGAGCACGTTTGAGCTCACGTTTGACCTCAAACGTGAACTCAAACGTGAGCGACAGAAAAGTACCGTTCTGCATAATGATCAACACGCAAACGTTTGAGTCAACGTTTGCCTTAAACGTTGACTCAAACTTGAAGGCTCCAAAGTCCTAATTGCAAACAGATTTCTTCTCAAGTCCAAGAGCAATTAACTGAGGCTATCTTCAATCCAATTCCATCAAGACCAAGGGCCCAAATTCAAGGCTTCAAGACCATTAGAAGAAAGTGTATAAATAGAAGTTAGTTTGATTTAGAAAGCACGGAAACTTTTACTTTTGAACTTTTACCTCTTTTAGAATTTTTTCTGTAACTTTGATTTTGGAACTTGGAGGAGAATTGAATTCTCTTTCTCTCTGGGTTTCTGTTTTTCTTTTCTGCAAAGCTTTACTTGAGTCTTGGGTGTTGAGAATTGAGGAAATTCTGTCTCAATCTCACCTTGAGATCTCTCTCTGTTTTCATTTCACTACACCATTGGAGAAATTGAGATTTAAATTTATTTCTTCTACTGTTTGATTTTAAATTCACTTGCAATTGATTTCTAAATTGGATCAAGGAAGGTAGTGAGATCTAGATTTAGTTTTCTAGTCTCTTGACCCCCTGAGATCTGGAATTTCCTTTCTGTTCATCTGTTGAGGCTTCTTCAAGCCAAATTACTTTTTCTGTTTGAGATTTACTTCAGTTTAATTCATCCTTTATTTTCCTATCCACTGCAATTTACTTTTCTTTGTTTAATTTCTGCAATCCCAATTCCCAATTCCTTTTATAATTCAAGCAATTTACATTTCTTGCACTTTAAGTTTTAATCATTTACATTTCTTGCAATCTAAGTTTCTGCAATTTATATTACTTGCACTTTAAGATTCAGCTTCTTTACTTTTTTTGCCCTTTAATTTACAGTCAATTATCCCTCTCCCTTTACAATTCAAGCAATTTAGCTTCTGTTGGATACAAATCACTCAAATCAACTCTTGTTCGCTTGACTAAATCAACCACTAAACTAAAATTGCTCAATCCTTCAATCCTTGTGGGATCGGCCTCACTCATGTGAGTTATTATTACTTGATGCGACCCGCTACACTTGCCGGTGAGTTTTGTGTTGGATCGTTTTCCACACATCAGGTTTCACGTACATAGGCCTTGCCCCGTGTATGCAAGATTACAAAACAGTGAGCATAGCTCGCGTCACGCGTGCAGGTCGCGTACACGACACTCCCTTTTCCTCAAAAGTTGTTAAGTCATTAGAAATCAATTTTATACACCTAACTTCTGACATTCATAACTTCCTCTACAAAACTCCAATTTTCACATACTTTAAACCATATTAAAGCTCTTGAAATTATCTTTAATTTGAAACAAATTTCATTCAAATCCAAAATCTGAGGCTTAAGTTATGATCCGCTGAAGTTGATTAAAAATCACTTTTTGCCAAAAATACCAAATTCCCTATGCTTTCCAAATTCTTAATTCTATAGCATAATTCTATAACCAAAACAACCCCAAAATTATATCTACCTATTTCCAACCACTTCTCATCCTCAATACATACTAATATCGCCAATACACTCAAATTCTTCATTTTAATTACAATCATTGTTCATCAATTTCATCATCTCTACATACTGTCATTATCAATCATCAACAGTTGTCAATAATCAACACATTTTTATCACAAACTCAACACCATATTCACTACACTCATACATGTACATAATAATTTCATCAATCCAACTACACCACATCAATTCAACAAATATAGCATCAATTAAATCCACTAAATACGCACCAAACACATAATTCAACTTATTCTAGGTTGTCTAGCCTAAGTTTTCACGCAACATTATATATTATCTATGAGAAACTAAAACCATACCTTGGTTGATTCCTCTTTATGCTTGGAATACCACAAATACACCGTTCCAAAAATGTCCAAAGCTCCAAATGTACACCAAATAGAAAATTCAGCCACAAAGAATCAAACTCAAGCTTGCAATATTCACTCCCAAGCCTCCAGTTCCATCAATTTACCTCCACAACACATAATTTAATCTAATACCATACAAATATTACTAAATCAACATGGGCTTTGTGATGAACGAAATTCTTATGCCGGTATAGAAATTAGCAATGAATCCAATCGTGAATATAGTCTAACTGATAAACCCCATTTTTAGGGTTTATCATGTATAGGATTTAAGGGTTCCACAATGATCTTCCGCACTTATTCATATAAAACTGCATGATTTTGTGTTCCCTTCCCAACTTTGCTTCATAAATGAAAATATGCTTCTTTGGCATCAAAATTGATATATTGTAATCCTCCTCTATTACCATTCGATGCCTTGATCCATTTGTTAAGTGGTTTCAGAAGTTACAGGGCAAAAATGGCTGAGAGGAGTGAAGGAAGTATGCATGAATGGAAGGAGCATGGAATAAAGCAAATTTTGGAACTTGGGCATGTGCGTGCACGCGCACCGTGCGTGTACGCACGGATGTGTACCCCCAGAGCCGGCTGAGTGGAGCCGAGACGAGGAGCTGGCGTGCCTATATGGCTGGGCCATATTTCCTATGACGCCCGCACGCACTATGCGCCTGCGCGCGGATCGTAGAAGACCCCAGGTGCGCGTACACGTACAGTGCACGTACGCGCCGATATGCGCACGTGATTTTTAAAAGGAAAAACGTGCCCAGCAATTTCAGGGGATCCCAGGCCTAGTTTTAGAGCAGAATTTTGGAGGGAAAAGCTTAAGAAGACCAAGGATTAGGAGTGTTAGGACAATGAGTCATAATTCTAGATATTTTAGGGTGTTAGTTACATTTTGTTTTTAGAGAGAGAAACTCCAACTTCTCTCTAGGATTTCACTTCCTCCATTGCAATTCTCCTTTGATTCGTTGTTGAGATCCATTGCTAATTCACTTTTGTTTTGATACAAGTTGTAGATCCACTCTTCTTCTACTCTTAAATGATGTTCTTTTGATTCAATCTCTTAGATCTAGATTTGTTTGACTTTATTGCTTTGAATTTGGATTAATGAATTGTGGAATTTCATTCAATTGCTTGATTGTTGATGATTGTTTGGATTAGATAGCTTTAATTCAATTTTCTTCTCTCAATTACATCATGTCTTCTATGGTTGCCTACCAATTGTTTGTGATAATGACAACCCTAGCTATGGAGTAGATTTCTCTTACATGGCTTAGGGGTTGAGTTATTGGAGACACTTGAATAGTGGATATCAATTATAGATTATGAATTGAGAATTACTAATTGACTTGGAGTGCACTAAAGCTAGACTTCCCTAGGGTGAGACTAGGACTTGTGGCTCAAGTTAGTTACTCTCACTTGACTTTCCTCCATTATTAGGGGGTTAACTAAGTGAAGCAACAATCAATTCTTATCATAATTGAAGGAAACTATAATGACGGAACTTTCAATACTTATCCTAAGCCAAGGCCTTTATCTCAATTAATTATTGTTTGCTTTTGTTAGCTTGAATTCTTGCACCAACTCTCAAAACCACAAAAGATTTCCTAATCAATGATGTACATTCTAAAACAATTCCTAGGGAGAATAATCCAGGATCAACACTCTCGGTCATAGATTTTAGAATTGTTTGATGCGATATTTGCGTGTTGGTTAGACTATACACACGATTGAATTCATTCCTAATTTCTAACTGGCATAAGAATATTCGGTTCATCAAAATGGCGCCGTTGCAGGGGAATTACTTATGTGTGCCATTCTATTGGTTAGTGTGAATATGTTAATATGTGAATACTTGCATTTCTCTCTTGATTGTTTGTTTGTTTGATTGTTAGTTAGGATTAGTCTTCGCTTAGATACCAATTAATGTCATGAGCTTCTTTTCTCCTTCATTGTATGACGCGTTCACTACCAAATCCGAGCTTAGCACCATTTGATTCGGAAATTGAACGAACTTTGCTTCATATTAGGCAAGCTCGGAGGTGGTTTGCCTTTGAGAAAAGTGAAAAGGTTTTTACCAATTCACCAACTATATCACCGTCATCCAACAAAGGCACTAATTACTCTTCCGTTGATACTACTAATAGTTCTTCTTTTGATCTAGGTGTTGATGATATGGCCGCTCCAAGGAGAGTTACTCTCAAGAAAGCGGGTGCACCGGATTTTGTTCTTCAACCTCTCCATGTACTTCATCCCAACTTGAATGCAAACTTTGAACTCAAGACTGCTCTCATCAATCTTTTACCAAAGTTCCATGGACTTCCCGCACAAGATCCAATTAGACACCTTAAGGACTTTCATGGTGTATGCTCGACCACTAGGCGGGAAGGATCCGATGAAGTGGCTATATGGTTGTTTGCCTTTCCCTTCTCTCTTGAGGGAAGAGCCAAGGAGTGGTTTTATACCTTACCTAGTGATGTTGTGTCCGATTGGGACTTGCTTAGAAGAGAATTCCTTGATAAATTCATGCCCGTAGAAATGACGGACAAGCTAAGGAAAGAGATCTCATGTATTGTACAAGGCGAGATGGAAACTTTATATGAGTATTGGGAGCGATTCCGTAAACTTCTTGACTCATGCCCCAACCACATAATTGACACTCAAGTATTGCTTAGCTATGTGTGCCAAGGCATGAGGGAGCAATATAATAATTTATTGGATGCTTCAAGCAACGGTTCTTTGTCAAAGTATAGGACGGAGGAGGAGGCATGACAACTCATTACCGACTTGGCCGAGTCCACTCAACATGCTAGACGGAGATTCAACCGCCCAAAGGCCGTGAATGAAGTCTCTTCTAGTGGTGAGACCGCTACCCTTACTAAGAACTTGTGTGAAATGACAAGTCTTCTAAAGCAACTCCAAGTGAATCACCAACAACCTCCATCCCAACAAGAACCACCACCTCCTCAAAACCAACAATGTCAACAATTGGTCACCCAAAAAGTGTGTGGCATTTGCTCATGCTACTCCCACTATACGGACAAATGCCCAAGTCTCCAAGAAGATAACACTCTAGCGGCTACCCACAACTTTTATGATCGCTCCTACTATGAACGTGCTAATCAAGGATACCATTCACAAGGGAGCAATTACAACCAAGGGTACCCCCAACAAGGAGGCAACTATAGCCAAGGGAGTAACAACTCTAATCAAAGGTGGAGGGATAACTCCAACCAAGGTTGGCGGGACAATTATCAACAAGGAGGAAGGGACAATGGAGGCAACCAAAGATGGAACAACAACACTGCACAAAACCGATATTCACAAAACCCTCTAAACCAACAACCAAACCAAGGAAAGAACTATCAAACCTACATACCACCTCATAGACAACCACTTCTACCCAACCAACCCCAAGCACCACAAATCACATATCCTTCCACTTCTCCAAATCAAAATGACACACTCCAATCCATACTCCAAGGGCAAAAAGAAATCCAAAATACACTCAACTCAAGTCTTAATGGTCTTACTTCCACCCTCTAAGCTCTCATTGCTCGCATGGAGCTACCTTCTACCTCTATTTCTCAAGCCTCACCCTCTAGTGCCATACCTTCTCAACCCCTACCCAATCCCAAAGGTAGCATCAATACCGTAACCTTGAGGTCTGGAACTCAATTGAAGGAAAGGGACTCAAAGGCACTTAGTCCAATGATAGTCACTCAAGAGAAGAATGGAGTTGAGATAAAAGAAGTTGAAGAGGAGGAGGAAGCACAAGTGGTAGTTGAAGATGAAGACCCTCAACCAAGGAATGAAGTCCCTAGAAAGGAGCAAGTCTTAGAGGAAGTGGCTCAACCAATTCTATTTCCTACATTGGCAAGAAAGGCTAAGAAGCGTATGGAACTTGACCCAAAAATGGTAGAGATGTTCAAGAAAGTGGAGGTAACTATCCCCCTCTTTAATGTTATACATCAAGTGCCTAAATATGCAAAATTTCTTAAGGACTTGTGTATGAACAAAGATAGAATTCATGAGTTGAAAACCATTCCATTGGGTAGTTCCATTTCGGCTTTAATGGGAGCCATTCCGGAAAGGTGTGTTGATCCAGACCCTTGTTTAGTCTCTTGTGTCATTGATGGAGTCCAATTCATTGATTGTATGTGTGACCTCGGTGCATGCGTTAGCATTATGCCTCTTTCTGTTTATCATCTATTGAAGCTCCCACCGTTGAAGCGGTCGGCAGCTAGGTTTGTCTTGGCGGACAAGAGCATAATAACCGTGACGGGTATTGCAGAAGATGTGTTGGTCAACATAAAGGGTTTGATATTTCCAATTGATTTCCATATTATTGAGATGCCACCAAGTGAATCCGAGAGGGCATCATCCATCCTACTTGGGAGGCCATTTTTAAGGACCTCTAGATTCAAGTTGGATGCCCATTCGGGAACCTACTCATTTGAGATAGATGGGAGAGTTGTATGTTTTAGCCTAGAAGAGGCAATAAGGCACCCACCGGAGAACCATTCCATATTCTGGTGTGATCAAATTGACAACATTGTGGCCGAAGTGCATTATGCAAAGCTAGAAGAGAAACATATGATTGAAGAAGATAGTGAAGATCCAAGTGAAGAAGTTTAAATAACAAGCCAAGAGCAAAAGCTAGAATTGAAGCCATTACCACCCCACCTAAAGTACTCATACCTTGATGAAGCCCACAAGTTCCCGGTGATCATAGCAAGGGAACTAAATCCTCAACAGGAAGAGAAGTTGTTATGTGTTTTGAGGAAGAATAAAAGGGCAATAGGGTGGAGCTTGACGGATCTAGTGGGGATAAGTCCCCAAGTGTGTGAGCACCGGATCTTTTTAGAGGAAGAAGCTAGACCCGTAAGACAACCTCAAAGATGATTGAATCCTACCATTTTGGAGGTTGTCAAGAAGGAGGTAACACGGTTACTTGAGGCGGACATCATCTACCCCATTTCGGATAGTGAATGGGTGAGTCCCGTTCAAGTTGTGCCAAAGAAGTCCGGAGTAACCACAATCAAGAACGAAAGCGGGGAGCTCATAGTAACACGGGTGCAAAACTCTTGGCGAGTATGCATAGACTACCGAAGGTTGAACTCGGCCACTAGAAAAGATCATTTTCCACTTTCGTTTATCGATCAAATGCTCGATCGATTATCCGGTAAATCCCATTATTACTTTCTAGATGGCTATTCGGGGTACTTTCAAATACACATTGCTCTAGAGGACCAAGAAAAAACAACATTTACTTGCCCTTTTGGAACTTATGCCTACAAGCGTATGCCATTCGACTTATGCAATGCACCAGCAACTTTCCAAAGGTGCATGATGAGCATATTTGTGGACTTTCTAGAGCAATGCATGGAGGTATTCATGGATGACTTAACGGTATATGGTGATTCTTTTGATCATTGCTTGGATAATCTTGAAAAAGTTTTGGAAAGATGTACTAAAACCAACCTTGTCTTGAATTTTGAGAAGTGTTATTTCATGGTTAAGCAAGGCATTGTTTTAGGACATATTGTTTCCAAAGATGGTATTTCCGTAGATCCAGCAAAGATTAATGTTATATCTAGCTTTCCTTACCCCTCTTCCGAGAGGGAAGTCCGTTCTTTCTTTGGACATGCAGGATTTTATCGAAGATTCATAAAGGACTTTAGTAAGGTAGCATTACCTCTATCAAGACTGTTGCAAAAGGACATTGGGTTTGATTTAAGCAAGGAATGCATGGAGGCTTTTGACAAGCTCAAAGTAGCATTGACCCAAGCTCCCATTGTGCGAGAGCCGGATTGGAGTCGGCCATTCGAAATAATATGTGATGCTTCAAATTTTGCCGTGGGAGCCGCGTTAGCACAACGCGAGGGTAAGATTCCATATGCCATAGCCTATGCATCAAAAACACTAGATGGAGCCCAATCCAACTACACTACCACCGAAAAAGAACTTTTGGCCATAGTTTTTTCCTTGGACAAGTTCCGAGCATATCTACTTGGTTCGAAGGTGGTGGTGTACTCGGATCATGCGGCGTTAAAGTATTTGTTGGCTAAGAAGGAATCTAAACCGAGATTGATTAGATGGGTTTTATTGTTGCAAGAGTTTGACTTGGAAATTAAGGATAGGAGTGGTACGTAAAACCTAGTGGGGGACCACTTAAGTCGCCTTGAACACACAAAAGGCGATACCACTCCTATTAATGATTCTTTTCCCTTTGAGGGCTTGCATGCAATCTCGAAAACCATTCCTTGGTATGCACCAATCGCCAATTACTTAGTATCTCGCTCCTTCCCTCCTAATCTCTCCAATCATCAAAGGGATAAGCTAAAAAGCGAATCCAAATACTATGTGTGGGATGACCCATACCTTTGGAGATGTGGGGCGGATCAAGTAATTCGGAGGGGCATTCCAAAAATCAAATTCCACTCAATCTTGGAAGCTTGCCACTCCTCCGAAGGAGGAGGCCATTTTGGACCTCAAAGAACGGCAAGGAAAGTCCTAGATTGTGGATTTTGGTGGCCAACTCTTTTCAAGGACTCTTCTTATTTTTGTAAATCTTGTTCTCAATGCATTAGATTTGGTAATATCTCCAAGAAGGACGAAATTCCCCAACAAACCATGCTATTTTGTGAGATTTTTTATGTGTGGGGAATTGACTTCATGGGGCCCTTCCCAAATTCTAATGGTTTTCTCTACATTCTACTTGCCGTTGATTATGTGTCCAAATGGGTGAAAGCAATACCCACCCGGACGGATGATGCTAATGTGGTCCTTTCCTTTGTGAGAAACAATATCATTTGTCGATTTGGGTCACCGCGAGCAATCGTGAGTGACCAAGGTTCACATTTTTGCATTAAGAAAATGGAAGGGCTAATAAGGAAATATAGCATCATGCATAAAGTAGCCACGGCCTACCACCCACAAACAAACAGCCAAGCCGAGGTTTCCAATCGGGAGATTAAACACATCTTGGAAAGGATTGTGAAGCCTAATAGGAAAAATTGGAGTTCTAAGCTCACCGATGCATTATGGGCCTACCGAATGGCATACAAAACGCCAATTGGCATGAGTCCCTTTCAGTTGGTGTATGACAAGGCTTGCCACTTACCGGTGGAGATAGAGCACAAAGTATATTGGGCCATCAAAGAGTACAATCCAAGTTTGGGTGGAGCCGGAGTTGCAAGGAAGCTACAACTAGCGGAGTTGGAATGTTTGAGGCTTGAAGCTTATGAGAATTCTGGACTTTACAAGGAGAAAATGAAAGCCGTGCATGATAGGAAAATAAGAGGCAAAGAATTTAAAGCCGGTGATCTAGTCCTCCTTTACAATTCTAGATTGAGATTGTTACCCGGAAAACTAAGGTCAAAATGGGAAGGCCCATATCAAGTAGTGAAAGCGGAACCCTATGGGGTTTACCATTTGCGCCATCCCTCAACTCAGGATATCTTCAAGGTCAATGGGCATCGTCTCAAGTTGTATCATGGTAAGCAAATGAAGAGCAACAAGGAGATTGAGGTATTCCTTTTGGAAGATGCACCTCTTGACAAAGAGCAATGAGCTAGTGAAAGTCCAACATAAGGACATTAAACAAAAGTGCTAGGTGGGAGACACCCCACCATGGTGAGATCTATCCTTTTTACCCTTTTGTATATAGTTCTTAAACTCTTGATTGTTTTGTGATTGCTTAGCTATAGTCTTATTTGATTAGAGTAGATTGTGAATACTTTGGATAATTTGTTCATGAAGACTTACATTGATTTTTCAATGGATGAATTGATTTTGTGGTAGGTGAACACCCCTTTTATCAGTTTTGTATTGAGTTTTGGGGGTTTTTTGGCCTCTTTGGCTTATTTGGCCATTAAATTCATGATAATTAGGCATTCTTCATGTTCATTCAAAAAAAAAGGGGGGGAGGGGGGGCGCGAGTCCGCACACTATGCGCGTACGCGCCCATACGCTTTTGCAGCTCTTGGGTCATTTTCCAGAGAGTTGTGCAAATTCTCGGCCAATTTTGGGCCTTGGACACAACCACCGTCGCGCGTGCGCGCACCTGGCGCGTTCGTGCCCATGGCCATTTGTGCAACAGCGCGCGCACGCACACTAGCCGCGTCTGCGCCAATGATGCGAAATGCATCCCTGAGCAATTTTCCCGAGAGTTGTGCCAAATTTGTGCCCAATGGCCCAACTCGACTCGCGCATCAGCGCACAAGCCACGCACGCGCACCTCAAGCACCATGCATATCAATGCGCCAGCGCATCGTGCGCGCCCGCATCGATTGTAAAATTCCTCTTCCAGTACTTTTTCCCGAGAGTTGTGCCAAAGTTGTGCCCAACTTGTGCTGCAGGCACAACTCAGCTGCACGCGCTTGCGCACATGACGCTCGCGCGCACGCCTGCACTTCACCACTCCACGCGTCCGCGCACTAGCCGCGTCCGCGCACCTATTGTTTTTGCCCATGCACGCACCCGCATGCATGGCGCATGCATGCTGGTTTCGCGAACCACCTACATTAGAGCGCGCCCTTTTCTTTCAATCTCTTCTTACCTTCTTCCAATCACCATTCTTCCTCACTTCTACCCCCCTCTACCATTTTATCACCTCTCTTCCACCATCACCGGCGGTAACCACCACCTCCGGCGGTCCCGCACCTCTCTTGCTCCTCTCTTCTCTCATACTCTTCACCATCTTTTCTCTCACTTCCATACCCCAATTCTCTTCTTCCTCTCAAGGTACTTCTCACTTCTACTCTTGTTTAGTTTTCTTTTTCCTCTTCCTTTCCTTAGTCACATTCCCCTACTCTTCCTCTTAGTTAGTTTTCATTCATGTTTACTTGGTTTGTTAGATTTTCTTTCTCTTTATTTTTTTCTTATGGGTGTTAAAAGTAAGGATTACTCTTGTTTTGTGGAGTTGGATGCTCTTAATTGCTTTCTCTTGCAATGTATGGTATGCTTTGGTGATTAATGATGCTTTGTGGGATGTTACATTGCCACCCTTCTCTCATTTTTATTATAAAAAGGGATGCACACCAAGTGTTTGATGGAAGGCCCACATGACTTTTTGGAGTTACCTTGACTTAGTGTTTTCTATTTTGGTGTTCTTTCTCATTCACTTGCTTGTTCATATGTGCATTGAGCTTACTACATTTCTTGCTTCATTTTCGCATGCTCATCCCCTAACTCTCACTTCTTGTTATTGATGTTAAGAGTGTATGCTTCTCATGCTTCTTGTTTGCATGCATATATCAGTCATACATCACATGCTAGTGCTTAGCCACGATTTTCATTGTTGCCTTAGTTACATGTTGCAGCTGTCATGTATCTAAGCCGCTTATTCTTTTATGCTTTATCACTTGCATGATTATTCTTTCTTGGTGCTTCTTTAAGTTTAATTTTGCCACCTTTTCCTCTTTTCTAGGATGGTTGTCAAGAAAGACAAAGGGAAGGCACCCAAGAAGGCACCTTCACGGTCCACTAACAAAGCATAACAAGCACCTTGATCCAGGAGCGTTGCTAACATTGATATTTTAGAAAAGGACAATCCGACAAGGGATCCGAACAAGTTCCCCAACTGCTATTATGAACTTGTCTACCACTTGATCAAACCAAAGAACTATTATGCGGAGCCTTATCTAGCCCCTCCGGCTCATGTAATTCCGCTCATCATGCCCTGCATCAAGCAACGGCAATGGGAGTTCCTATTGAGGAAGCCACTGGAAGCAAACTTGTCCTGGGTGGTAGAATTTTACACTAACTACCACTCCTCCTCCCTTGCATCGGTATTTGTGCGCCGAAGGCAAGTTCCTGTCACGGAGGAGGCCATTCAAAGTGTGCTTAAGACCGGACCGTTAGCAGAGGGGATTGATGAATATCAAGAGATTTTTTCGGCACGGTGCAAATATGCGTTTGATTGGAATGCCATCCTCAAGGTCATTGCTATACCCGAATCATTCTGGATTCGAGGAAGGATGAGGCCGAGGCCCAAGGGCATTGACGCACATTTTCTCACTAGAGAGGCTCAGGCATGGGCACAAATTCTAGCCCATTATGTGCTCCCTAGTACCCATGGCTCATCCATCACTGCCGAGTTAGCCATGTTGGTTTGGTGTGTCCTCACAAAGAGACCGGTGCATATTTGACAGGCTCCCAAGGGTGTATTGGTAAAGATTTTCTCCAATAAAACCTCGTTGCAAGTATAGATCTACCAACAACAATCCTCGGGGGTCAAATTTAGAGAGGGATTTGGTTGTCACAAGTTCAACCCCAATAGAAATAACCGAAGTATTCAAACCTCGGGTCGTCTCACAAGGAATAGGCAAACATGTGCTTCAACATTGGTTAAAAATCCGTGGTTGTGAGTTATGAGCATGAAAATAAATGGAAATCTTAACAAGCAAGTAATCTTAAATTGCAACAAACTAATTCAACTATCTAAGCAAAACATGAGCAATTCCAATGAACAAGCAACATTCCACTTAATTCTATTATAAACCAAGCAAGTAACTGTAAGTAAAGCAAATAATTTGGGAAAATTGGTTTTCAAATATGAATAATAAAAGTAACTCTTGGCTAGGCATGGGAATTGGGGTCACGATCCTTGTCTAACAATCGTATCTTGACAATTATGAGGAACCAAGCTCATTAAGTCTACCCTCAAAGTCTTAAGTACATGATATCTACTCCTAGACTTGAAGTACGTCAAATGGCTTTGATCACATCAACCCATAAGTCCCAACCTACCTACTAATTAGATTAGTAGTGGGTTGGCATCAATGAGTATCAAATTGACCACCAAGGGCTCCCAAATCATCAAATCCATTAGACCCAATGACTCAAGTTTACCCAATTCCCTTGACCTAGGCCAAGAGTAAAGAAGACTACTCCATAATCAAAGTAAACAATTCATCGAACACTTGGTAAGTATTAACAAAAGACATGTTCAAAATAGCAATTAAATTGAAATCTACAAGTACCCACTAACAATTATCAACATACAATCATCCAAACAACAAAATTAAACATAGAAATTATCAATGTAACATCAACAAGTCAAGATTCACAACATTCATGAAATGGGTATAAAATGACAATTGACAAGAATTCATAAAACTATCACTAGATATAAGCAAAATCGTAACAAGGAATTCAAATTGAACAATTAAAACTAGTAAGTAACAAGATCCAATTCATAAATCAACAAGGGAAGATCAAATTAAAACTAGATCTAGAGAGGAACAAGGATTTCTCTCTCTAGAATAACCAAAGAACCAAAAACTAGCTAAAATTATATCTTAGTGTAAAAATGATTGATCCCTCCTTTTCCCCTAGCATCCTTGGGTCTTTTCCATGCAGAAACAGCTTGAAATTGGGCCTGATGAGCCTCAGAAATCGCTAGGCACGATTTCCTTAAATGAGGTCACGTGCAGCTTCCCACGCATGTGCGCCATGCGTGTGTGCGCGCCGATTGCTTTTGCGATCCACGCGTGCGTGCCAAGTGCACGTGCGCATCGATAGGAATCTTCTGATCCGCGTGGATGCGTCCATCCTTGCGCGCCACTTTTAGCCAATTCCATCCACGCGTCCGCGTCGAGTGCGCGGGCGCGCCGATGCTGCTTTTCCCAAGATTTCAATTCTTCATGTTCCTCCCTCTTTGTACATGCTTTCTCCCTCTCTTCTAAGTCATTCCTACCCTATAATTTCTGAAATTACTCAACAAATTCATCACGACATCGAATGGCAATAGAAGAGGATTAAAATATGGCAATTTTAAGGCAAAATAAGCATGTTTTCCATCATGGAGCATGGTGCGCAGAAATTGTGATTACACTTTGGTTATGTAAAATTCATCGCTCTTTCTTTCCCTGGTAATGGCGCCAAAAACATGATGCCAATACCATGGTTCACAACTTCGCACAACTAACCAGCAAGTGCACTGGGTTGTCCAAGTAATACCTTACGTGAGTAAGGGTCGAATCCCACGGAGATTGTTGGTATGAAGCAAGCTATGGTCACCTCGTAAATCTCAGTCAGGCAGGTATAAATTGATAATGGAGTTTTCGAAAACAATTAATAAAACAGGGATAGAAATACTGATGTAAATCATTGGTGAGAATTTCAGATAAGCGAATAGAGATGCTTTCGTTCCTCTGAACCTCTGCTTTCCTGCTATCTTCACCCAATCAGTCTTACTCCTTTCCATGGCTGGCTTTATGTGATGCATCACCATTGTCAATGGCTACTTTCGGACTTCTCTCGGGAAAATGATCCAAATGCCCTGTCACGGCACGGCTAATCGTCTGGAGGCATCACCCTTGTCAATGGTTTATATCCTATCCTCTCAGTGAACATGGTCAACGCACCCTGTCACGGCACGGCTATTCATCTGTCGGTTCTCAATCCTGCTGGAATAGGATTTACTATCCTTTTGCGTCTGTCACTACGCCCAGCAATCGCGAGTTTGAAGCTCGTCACAGTCATTCAATCATTGAATCCTACTCGGAATACCACAGACAAGGTTTAGACCTTCCGGATTCTCTTGAATGCCGCCATCATTCTAGCTTACACCACGAAGATTCTGGTTAAGAGATCTAAGAGATACTCATTCAGTCGAAGGTAGAACGAAAGTGGTTGTCAGGAACGCGTTCATAGGGAATGATGATGATTGTCACGTTCATCACATTCAGGTTGAAGTGCGAATGAATATCTTAGAAGCGAAATAAGATGAATTGAATAGAAAACAGTCGTACTTTGCATTAATCTTTGAGGAACAGCAGAGCTCTACACCTTAATCTATGGAGTGTAGAAACTCTACCGTTAAAATTACATAAGTGAAAGGTCCAGGCATGGCCGAGATGGCCAGCCCCCAAAACGTGATCACAGGATCAAAATACGATCCAAGATGTCTAATACAATAGTAAAAGGTCTTATTTATAATAAACTAGTCACTAGGGTTTACACAAATAAGTAATTGATGCATAAATCCACTTCCAGGGCCCACTTGGTGTGTGCTTGGGCTGAGCTTGAGTGTTGCACGTGTAGAGGTCCTTCTTGGAGTTGAACTCCAGCATTTGTGCCAGTTTGGGCGTTCAACTCTGGTTTTGGATCCTTTTCTGGCGCTGGACGCCAGAATTGGGTAGAGAGCTGGTGTTGAACGCCAGTTTGCATCGTCTATTCTTGGCCAAAGTATGGATTATTATATATTTCTGGAAAGCTCTAGATGTATAATTTCCAACGCAATTCGAAGCGCGCCATTTCGAGTTTTGTAGCTCTAGAAAATCCATTTTGAGTGTAGGGAGGTCAGAATCCAACAGCATCAGCAGTCCTTCTTCAACCTCTGAATCTGATTTCTGCTCAAGTCCCTCAATTTCAGCCAGAAAATACCTGAAATCA
>NC_029789.2:72871230-72873543 GCF_000816755.2 Arachis ipaensis | reverse complement strand
CGCTCATCACAACACCAAACTTAAATTGTTGCTTGTCCCCAAGCAACTGAAAATCAAATAGGATAAAAAGAAGAGAATATACTATAAATTCCAAACTATCAATGAAACATAGCTTCAATCAGATGAGCGGGACTTATAGCTTTTTGCCTCTTGAATAGTTTTGGCATCTCACTTTATCCATTGAGGTTCAGAATGATTGGCATCTATAGGAACTCAGAGTTCAGATAGTGTTATTGACTCTCCTAGTTCAGTATGATGATTCTTGAACACAACTATTTTATGAGTCTTGGCCGTGGCCCTAAGCACTTTGTTTTCCAGTATTACCACCGGATACATAAATGCCACAGACACATAATTGGGTGAACCTTTTCAGATTATGACTCACTTTTTCTGCTTGCTTTTTCTTTTTCTTTCTATTTTTTTTCGCCTATTTTTTTTTCTCTACAAGCTTTGTTCTTTGCTGCTTTTTCTTGCTTCAAGAATCATTTTTATGATTTTGCAGATTATCAAATAACATGTCTCCTAGTCATCATTCTTTCAAGAGCCAACATATTTAACATTCTTAAACAACAACTTCAAAAGACATATGCACTGTTCAAGCATTCATTCGGAAAACAAGAAGCATTGTCACCACATCAATATAATTAAGCTAAGTTCAAGGATAAATTCGAAACTCATGTACTTCTTGTTCTTTTGAATTAAAACATTTTTCATTTAAGAGAGGTGATGGATTCATAGGACATTCATAACTTTAAGACAAAGTTACTAACTACTAATGATCATGTATGAAGACACAAACATCATAGAAAACGAAAAGCAGAGGAAATAAGAACAAGGAATGAATCCACCTTAGTGATGGTGGCGTTTCCTTCTTGAGGAACCAATGATGTCCTTGAGCTCTTCTATGTCTCTTCCTTGTCTTTGTTGTTCCTCCCTCATTGCTTTTTGATCTTCTCTTATTTCATGGAGCATGATGGAGTGCTCTTGATGTTCCATCCTTAATTGTCCCATGTTGGCACTTAATTCTCCTAGGGAAGTGTTAATTTGCTCCCAATAGTTTTGTGGAGGAAAATGCATTTGAGGCATCTCCGGGATCTCATGGTGATGAGCTTCCTGCGCCTCTTGAGCTCCATGAATGGGCTCTCTTGCTTGCTCCTGATGAGAAGGAGTGAGTGGAGGTAGGTGGGGATCTTGTGGGGTCCACAAATCCTGAGATGATCCTGTGGGGTCCACAGATCCTGAGATGATCCTGTGGAGTCCACAGATCCTGAGGTGTTCAAGGATTTACACCCTTGCACCAAATTAGGCATGCAAAATGCCCTTGCACGCAACTCTGGGCGTTCAGCGCCAGGTTGGTGCCCATTTTGGGTGTTCAACGCCCATTTGTTGCCATTTCTGGCGTTGAACGCCAGAACCATGCTTGTTCTGGGCGTTCAGCGCCAGGATGCTGCCCATTTTGGGCGTTCAGCGCCAGAACCATGCTCTGTTCTGGCGTTGAACGCCAGGCAGGTGCTTCCTCCAGGGTGTGATTTTTCTTCTGCTGTTTTTGATTCCGTTTCCAATTTTTACATTTATTTTGTGACTCCATATGATCATGAACCTAAGAAAACATGAAAAACAAAAATATAGTTAGATAAATAAACATTGGGTTACCTCCCAACAAGCGCTTCTTTAATGTCAATAGCTTGACAGTGGGCTCACATGGAGCCTCACAGATGTTCAGAGCATTGTTGAGGCTCTCCAACACCAAACTTAGAGTTTGGATATGGGAGTTCAACACCAAACTTAGAGTTTGGTTGTGGCCTCCCAACACCAAACTAGAGTTTGACTGTGGGGGCTTTGTTTGACTCTGCTTTGAGAGAAGCTTTTTATGCTTCCTCTCCATGGATGCAGAGAGAGATCCTTGAGTTGTAAACACAAGGTTGTCCTCATTCAATTGAAGGATTAATTCTCCTCTGTCCACATCAATCACAGCTCTTGCTGTGGCTAGGAAAGGTCTTCCTAGGATGATGGATTCATCCTCTTCCTTTCCAGTATCCAGTACTATGAAGTCAGCAGGGATGTAAAGGCCTTCAACCTTTACTAACACGTCCTCAACTTGTCCATAAGCCTATTTTCTTGAAGCTTACACCCCCAGTTTCTCTATTACAGAGAGGGGCATGAGGTTTATTCCTGAACCAAGGTCACACAGAGCCTTAAAGATCATGGTGCCTATGGTGCCTATGATTATGAACTTTCCAGGATCCTATCTCTTCTGAGGCAATGTCAGTTGATCAAGATCACTTAGTTCATTGGTGAACAAGGGAGGTTCAT
>NC_029789.2:72866268-72870104 GCF_000816755.2 Arachis ipaensis | reverse complement strand
AGCAGCTTGCACCCTATAGATTCCCAGTTTCTCTATTATAGAGAGGGGCATGAGGTTTATCCCTGAACTAAGGTTACACAGAGCCTTAAAGATCATGGTGCCTATGGTACAAGGTATTATGAACTTTCCAGGATCCTGTTTCTTCTGAGGCAATGTCAGTTGATTCAGATCACTTAGTTCATTGATGAACAAGGGAGGTTCATCTTCCCAAGTTTCAATACCAAATAATTTGGCATTCAGCTTCATGATTGTACCAAGAAACTTGGCAGTTTGCTCTTCAGTGACATCCTCATTCTCTTTAGAAGAGGGTACTCATCAGAGCTCATGAATGGCATAAGGAGGTTCAATGGAATCTCTATGGTCTCTAGATGAGCCTCAGAGTCCTTTGGTTCCTCAGAGGGAAGCTCCTTATTGACCACTGGACGTCCCAGGAGGTCTTCCTCCTTGGGACTCACGTCCTCTCCTTCCCTTACAGGTTCGGCCATGGTGCTTATGTCAATGGCCTTGCACTCTCCTTTTGGATTCTCTTCTGTATTACTTGGGAGAGTACTAGGAGGGATTTCAGTGATCCTTTTACTCAGCTGGCCCACTTGTGCTTCCAAATTTCTAATGGAAGACCTTGTTTCATTCATGAAACTTGCAGTGGCCTTTGATAGATCAGAGACTAAGTTTGCTAAATTAAAAGTATTTTGTTCAGAGTTCTCTGTCTGTTGCTGAGTGGATGATGGAAAAGGTTTGCTATTGCTAAACCTATTTCTTCCACCATTATTGTTAAGAACTGAAAAGGATCTTCGGATGGAAGTCCATGAAACTTGCAGTTCTGCTGCATCAGAGAAACTAATTGAGGTTTCAGCTCAAAATTGTTTGCTCCAATGGTAGGAATGGAGATGCTTCTTCCATGTAAATTGGAATTAGGTGCAGTAAAGTCACCGAGCATCCTCTTTGCATTATTATTATTTTCGGCTGCCATCTCCTCTTCTTGTTTGAAAATTTCTGAAAGGTTATCTCTGGATTGTTGTAATTTAGCTTCTCTAAATTTTCTCTTCAGAGTCCTTTCAGGTTCTGGATCTGCTTCAACAAGAATGTTCTTGTCCTTGCTCCTGCTCATATGACAAAGAAGAGGGCACAGAGAAAATAATAATAATAATATGGATCCTTTATATCACAGTATAGAGGTCCTTGTGTTAGTAGAAGAAAAGAAGAAGAAAATCTGAACTCAGAGAGAGAGAGGGTTCGGATTTTTGGTGATGTGAGAAAGAGATGTTAGTAGATGAATAAATAAATAGAAGGAGATGAGGGAGAAGGATTTTCAAAAATAATTTTTTTGAAAAAGAGTTAGTGATTTTCGAAAATAGTTTTGAAAAAGGTTAGTAGTTTTTCGAAAATTCAAATAAAAAAAATAATTAGTTAATTAAAAAGAAATTTTTGAAAAAGGGGGGGGGGATAATTTCGAAAATTTGAGAGAGAGAGTTAGTTAGGTAGTTTTGAAAAAGATAAGAAATAAACAAAAAGTTATTTAGTTAGTTGAAACAAATTTTGAAAATCAATATTGAAAAGATAAGTTAGGAAGTTAGAAAAGATATTTTGAAATCAAATTTTGAAAAAGATAAGATAAGAAGATATTTTTGAAAAGATATGATTGAAATTAGTTTTGAAAAAGATTTGAATTTTTAAAATCACAATTAATGACTTGATTCACAAGAAATCACAAGATATGATTCTAGAACTCAAAGTTTGAATCTTTCTTAACAAGCAAGTAACAAACTTGAAGTTTTTGAATCAAAACATTAATTGGTGATGTTATTTTCGAAAATTATGTGATAAAAATAAGAAAAAGATTTTTGAAAAATATTTTTATAATTTTCGAAAATAACTAAAAAAAATGAAAAAGATTTGATTTTTTTTTTTAATAAAGATTTTGAAAAAGATAAGATTTTTAATTTGAAAATTTGATTTGACTCATGAAAACAACTAGATTTTAAAAATTTTTGAAAAAGTCAAATCTAATTTTCGAAATTTTAAGAGAGAAAAAGGGAAAGATATTTTTTTGGTTTTTGAATTTTTAATAATGAGAGAGAAAAACAAGTAAAATGATGCAATGCATGAAATTTTGAGATCAAAACAATGAATGCATGCAAGAATGCTATGAATGTCAAGATGAACACCAAGAACACTTTGAATGTCAAGATGAACACCAAGAACATGTTTTTGAAAAATTTTTTAATGCAAAGAAAACATGCAAGACACCAAACTTAGGATTCTTTAATGCTTAGACACTAAGGATCCAAGAATGCATATGAAAAACAAGAAAAGACACAAAACATGCAAATGCAAAGATCAAACAAGAAGACTTACCAAGAACAACTTGAAGATCATGAAGAACACTATGAATGCATGAATTTTCAAAAAATGCAAGATACACATGCAATTGCCACCAACTTATAACATGACTCAAGACTCAAACAAGAAACACAAAATATTTTTGATTTTTATGATTTTATGATTTTTTTTTGTATTTTTGAAAATTAATTGAAAAAGGAAAACAAGGATTCCAAAATTTTTAATATGAATTCCAGGAATCTTGCATTCTTAGTCTAAAGCTTCAGTCCAGGAATTAGACATGGCTCACTAGCCAGCCAAGCTTTCAATGAAAGCTCCGGTCCAAAACACTAGACATGGCCAATGGCCAGTCAAGATTTAGCAAGATATCAGAATATACTACTCATTACTTATCAAATATGTAAATTGCCTCTATTCTGATGGTTTGGAAGCCTCAGTCCAAAAGAATTTAGACATGGCTTTGCAGCCAGCCAGGCTTCACATGCTTCGTGAAACACTAGAATTCATTCTTAAAAATTTTGAATAAATTTTTTTTCGAAAACAGGTGAGAAAATTTTGAAATATTTTTGAAAAATTTTTGAAAAGAAAACAAAAAGAAAATTACCTAATCTGAGCAACAAGATGAACCGTCAGTTGTCCAAACTCGAACAATCCCCGGTAACGGCGCCAAAAACTTGGTGCGCAGAAATTGTGATTACACTTTGGTTATGTAAAATTCATCGCTCTTTCTTTCCATGGTAATGGCGCCAAAAACATGATGCCAATACCATGGTTCACAACTTCGCACAACTAACCAGCAAGTGCACTGGGTCGTCCAAGTAATACCTTACGTGAATAAGGGTCGAATCCCACGGAGATTGTTGGTATGAAGCAAGCTATGGTCACCTCGTAAATCTCAGTCAGGCAGGTATAAAATGATAATGGAGTTTTCAAAAACAATTAATAAAACAGGGATAGAAATACTTATGTAAATCATTGGTGAGAATTTCAGATAAGCGAATAGAGATGCTTTCGTTCCTCTGAACCTCTGCTTTCCTGCTATCTTCACCCAATCAGTCTTACTCCTTTCCATGGCTGGCTTTATGTGATGCATCACCATTGTCAATGGCTACTTTTGGTCTTCTCTCGGGAAAATGATCCAAATGCCCTGTCACGGCATGGCTAATCGTCTGGAGGCATCAACCTTGTCAATGGTTTACATCCTATCCTCTCAGTGAACATGGTCAACGCACCCTGTCACGGCATGGCTATTCATCTGTCGGTTCTCGATCCTGCTGGAATAGGATTTACTATCCTTTTGCGTCTATCACTACGCCCAGCAATCGCGAGTTTGAAGCTCGTCACAGTCATTCAATCATTGAATCCTACTCGGAATACCACAGACAAGGTTTAGACCTTCCGGATTCTCTTGAATTCCGCCATCATTCTAGCTTACACCACGAAGATTCTGGTTAAGAGATCTAAGAGATACTCATTCAGTCGAAGGTAGAACGGAA
>NC_029789.2:72838044-72866217 GCF_000816755.2 Arachis ipaensis | reverse complement strand
TTTGTGGAGTTGAACGCCAGGTTTTGATCCATTTCTGGCGTTCAACTCTGGTTTTTGATCCCTTTCTGGCGCTGAACTCCAGAATTGGGCAGAGAGCTGGCGTTGAACGCCCATTTGCGTCGTCTCTTCTTTGCCAAAGTATAAACTATTATATATTTCTGAAAAGCCCTGGATGTCTACTTTCCAACTCAGTTGGAAGCGCGCCATTTTGAGTTTTGTAGCTCCAGAAAATCCATTTTGAGTGCAGGGAGGTCAGAATCCAACAACATCAGCAGTCCTTCTTCAACCTCTGAATCTGATTTCTGCTCAAGTCCCTCAATTTCAGCCAGAAAATACCTGAAATCACAGAAAAAACACACAAACTCATAGTAAAGTCCAGAAATGTGAATTTAATATAAAAACTAATGAAAACATCCCTAAAAGTAACTAGATCCTACTGAAAACATACTAAAAACAATGCCAAAAAGCGTATAAATTATCCACTCATCAGAGCAATATTGGGAAGTGAACAAAAAAACCATGCATTTCTTGATGTGAGAAATATTGATAAAATTCCCCAAAATAAGCACAAGATAAACCACAAAATCGGGGTTTATCAAATCTCCCCACACTTAAACCAAGCATGTCCTCATGCTTAAAATAAAAAGACCAAAGATCATGATGGGAAAGGGTTTATGAAATGCAAACTACCTAAATGGATGCATGCAACTAATGTAAAATCATCTACCTACTTGGTCAAGAGTAAATCTATCCTCCAAGAATACATGTGAGCATATAGGGTGAAAATAGTATGTGATTCATGAATCCTACCAAATTGAACATCACCATGGAATGCATATGACTTGCTAAACGAACGCTTGTGAAAGCCGGGAACAAGCATTGAGCATCGAACCCTCACCGGAAGTGTATCCGCTCTATTCGCTCAAGTGTATAGGGTTCTGGCGTTAGAGATTTTTGCCAGTAAAGAAGTTCATAAAAATAGTCGCGTTGTAGATATAGTCTCTAAACCAACAAAAACCCCTTCGTACAAACGTTTTGGTTGTCACAAGTAACAAACCCCTTAAAAATTGTTAACCGAGTATTCAAACCTCGGGTCGTCTTCTCAAGGAACTGCAAGGAAGTATGTTCTTATTATTGGCTATAAAGGTTGTAATCGGGGTTTAGAAGGTGAGAAGCAAGTGATTTGAATGACAAGTAAAGTAGATGGCAATTAAAATAAATAAATACTGTAAAGCAACTTCTGGCAAGATAAGAGAAATTGGAAGTCCAACTTAGTTATCTCTCTCAACAATAATGAAAGTCGAATCTAAATTCCACTTAGTTAACCTTTACTAAAGCAAAGGAAAGTCAAGGGACTAATTAGTTTGACCTTCGAATCCTAGTTATTTCCTAAGAAAAAGTTGGGATTATTGAAGTTCAGTTCAATTAGCAAGATAGCGATTATCAGTTATGTTGAGTTTGATAATGTTGAGTTACTGATTTCTTAACCAAGACCAAAAGGGGAAAAAGTAAAATTGCTGGAATAAAAAATGTCCTTAGATGGAAAGCAATGGTAACACAAATTAAAGAGAAAGCAATCAATAACTAAAATACCTCAAATAATCATTAATTCAAATAACAATCTGTAACATGGAATAATTCATAAGCCAATTGGGCAACATCTGTAGATACAAATAAAAGCATTAAAGTAAAAGTAGCATAGAAACACAAATTAAAGTAAATATTAAACCTGGATCGAGAGTCACTCTTAAAAACTAAGAGAAGTCCTAAATCCTAATCCTAATCCTAAGAGAGAGAGGAGAGAATCTCCCTCTCAAACTAAATCTAAATCATGGAAAGTAAAAATTGGCGAGCTCCCCCTGAATGGATGCGTTCCCCCACTTTATAACCTCTGATCTAGGCCTTCTGGACTTGGATTTGGGCCAAAAAGGGCTTCAGAATTCGCTATGAGCGTTTTCTGTAATTTCTGGTGCGTGGCCTCTGTCACGCGTCCGCGTGGGTCACGCGGTCGCGTCATTCGGAGCTTTTCTTGCCACGCGGTCGCGTCAGTCATGCGACCGCGTCATGTGCGTTCTGCTTAAGGCGCGCGGTCGCGTCAGTCATGCGGCCGCGTCGCTGTTGATTCGCGCTTGGCATGCGATCGCTTCGTCCATGCGATCGCGTGGATGCCAGTTTCTTCCACTACAAGAAACATCGTTAAAATCGACGGCCAAATCAACGGCTAGGCCGTCGATAATATTAAAAATCGACGGAAAAATGGACGGCGGCGGTGGTCGCTATAAAGCTTGTCGATTTTTTAAAATTCTAATAAAATCGACAGAATGTTAAACCGACGATATATTTTAAATAAAATCGACAATTCTGACGTCGATAATATGAGGTTAAGGTTTTCAAATATGAAGTAAAAGCGATGCGTCTGTCGTCGATAATATTTAATAAAATCGACAAACTAACTGTCGATTTTGGATTTATTAAAATGGACAAGCAAACCGTCGATTTTGGACCTATTAAAATGGACACAATAACCGTCGATAAAATTATAAAAAGATTGACAAGTTCTCCGTCTAATTTTTATTTTCTTTTGTCTATTTTGAATTCAAAAATCGACA
Source organism: Arachis ipaensis (assembly GCF_000816755.2). Lineage (NCBI taxonomy): Eukaryota > Viridiplantae > Streptophyta > Magnoliopsida > Fabales > Fabaceae > Arachis > Arachis ipaensis. The sequence goes on along the minus strand of NC_029789.2, from coordinate 72,863,608 downwards.
TTAATGTCCTCGATTTTAATAGCTACAGTTTTTTTTTATTTGAAAAATAATAGTCAATTAAATATTAAATAATGAGACAAATAAACTTTTAAATACAAAAATAAAATTTATAATAAATATTAAATAATGAGTTTACATACTTATCAAAACAATAATAACTAATCCTCTAACTTAAAGATTTAAAACAAGATAAGTTACTAAACTCCATTAATAATACAAAATATTCAAAACAAAGTAAATAATCCTACTCGTACTCATCTAAATAGTCCTCATCTGAGTCATCGAGATCGTCAGAATTATCCTCCATATGAGCGCCCTGTGACTGTCCTAGGGGCTGCAAGATAGGTGGGAGTTTTCTTCTTGGGGCTGCGCTTTTCTGGGAGCTTGGAAAAGTAAAAGGAGGAGGTGGAGGGACACGTGATCCAGAACTACTAGGACCCATGGCCCTCACATACTCAATCAAGCTGCTAAGTTGATGACTAAACTGATCCATCTGTGAGTTACTGGTGTTGAGATCCTCACGCAAGGATTCAACCGTCTGTTGCCACTCTCTTTTCTCCCTTTGATAGCGGTCTTCAAGCTCTCTATATTTAGCGGCATGTTGTTCAACTTCCCTATTGAGTATTATAATTTGTTCTCTAAGATCCAAAACATCAGTGCTGGTGGTCGTGGTTGGCCCATCAACCCGAGGTCGCACCATAGAAGAGTTCCTTACCTCACCCATGCCATATACCCTACCTCTTCGTTTTCCACCCACTGTCTCAATCCATATGCTTTCCTCAGAGACAGGCGGTGGATCAGTTACACCAGCCTCTATAGCAGCCTGTCGCTTTTGCTCAGCCTGAAACATGCGCTCTTGAAATGTCTCCTACAATGATTGGTAAACTACTTTAAGTATCAATAATAATGCAAAAGTTAAGAACATATGTGACAAAAATAAGTCCAAAATTACAATGAAGGAAAGTATTAAGTCATTTCTTTTTGCACATTCTAAGTTACACAAAAAGCAATTACAATGAAAATAGGTAAGTTACCTTTGCCATTCGGGAGTGTTCATCAACCCATTGAGTCCTATCCTCTTTGCGAGTATGGGTGTGCTCAAAAAACTCATCCATTCACGATGGTCTTCCAAGCAATTGATTCTACATAATATAAGTAATAATCAAAAGAAAGAAGTTGATATTATTGTCAAGGTTTAGAAAAAAACTCAATTTTTTTACAAGAGTACACAACTAAAGTTCAGAACGTTAATTGATAGAGTGGCGCCTAGTAACAGGTTTGGGGTATTTTACAAGAGAAGAGATAAGTAACTCTACTCTATTAGCTGATAGTTAGCAATTCTAGCTTGGTTTAGCCGGCTGTTGGTTTTATGCTTCTCTGTTTTGTCAATTATGTTAGAGCTGGAGAGAAACTCTCTCTCTCAGTTGGTAGTTTCAACTGTCTAAGAACCTTCTAGGGAGTGCGATTTGTAATCCCTTTTCAGCAATAAAGTCCTAACGTTCTGCTAGCTACTGGTTCTATCACAATGCTACTAATTCTACTTGCTTGTTGGATTTAAGGTCCTTAATTATGACTTCATGAAAACTACTATAATTATCAGCTTTTATATCAAGGTGTAGGAACAAAATATGGGACAGTTAGTTGAGTGACTAATCTCTGGAACTTCACAAAACAGTGAGACCAGGTAGGCCCATTCATACATATAACATTATTTATAATCTTTGATTGTTAGCATCTCATCCATCATCAGAGTTGTAGATGTCATTGTTTCTATCTCTCAAAATCTATCAAAAAATTAAATAGAACAAGAATGTGTCTCTCCAATAAAAATCTTACTTCAGCTAGTTGTTCAAGCTAGGACAAACATACTAAGGAACAATGAGAAAAACAGTGCATCAAACCAGATTACATATTTTTTGTATGAAGTATTCATAAACATCAACAAACCAGATTCTAAATCATTTCAATCTCATATCTAATTCTAAATGCAGGTGCTAACAATTTGAGTTGATAAACAACTTACCAAGCATAACCTCGCTTTTGGAAAGGTGGTGCCTCCTGCAGTGTGAAGAGAGGTACCTCGAGTTGATTTTCTAGCAGCTGTATTTCTCGCCTGTAATTGTCTATAGGCATCAGTGTCCCAATGTCTCATCAATTCACCAAGAACTTCTGGTGGGATCCAATATGGACGGGCTCCTTTTTTGCGAATGGCATGGAGCATACCTCATAGGCGCTTGGCTGCCCTAAACCTCCAAGCTTGATAGATGTCATCCTCTTCCGTATCAAGAATGTCAAAGCATTTCTATTTTAAAAAAAATAACATCTTGCTATTATATAACATACTATAATATATAAGATTCTAAAATACTTAAAATAAGATAGATAAAATTTACCCTCCATTCTGTCCACCATATTTTTCGAGTATCATCATCTGCCTCATCAAAACTCAGCCAAGACTTGTTGTAATTTTCCTTAAAAACCTGAGAAATGCGCTTCAAGCCAGGCTTAGGTGGGTGCCAACTACATCAATAATTCCAAGGTATATCTGTTCAGTGTGATGGGCAGTTTTCATAATCATAGGAACAGTGTAATTGAAAAAGAAAAATGAAAAACAGCTTTTAAGTTTGAAAGAAGACTCTTGAATTTCTAGTAAAAAAGTGTGACATCCCAGCAACTTCTTACAATAAAATCTCATAATATATAGAAAGGGACATTAGCTGATATCATCAATGATTAGCAGATGTTTATATCAGCTAGCCTAGATTCTAACTAATTATAAAGACATATTATTTCATAAAAATGAGACATGCTATTCATAAAATTTAAAGCAAATAACAAACCATTTGGCACCATCGTATCTAAGTTTAGGAGCACTTGTGGCAGAGTGACCAGTGGCAGTGGATGTTCCTGGACCCTGAGTATCTTGGGTACCAGTAGATGTGGTTTGTTTTTCCCCACAAGATCCTGCTCGACTGGGAGCTACGATAGCTGGATCACTCTGCGCACCATGTGAGGCAGTGTTGGGATGCTCATTGGCTTGTTGAGCGGATGATCTTGGTGCACCCGGAGTAGGCATCATGTGTATCTGAGGCTCCTGACGAGAGGGGGTAGTAGTAGCAATAGGTGGCGGTCTCCCACTAGTCGAAACAGTCGTGCCTGATGATGACCCAACGAGAGTGTATGGATCTGCATGTAAGTCAAGCGGGCGACCGGTAGAAAGCCTAGGCCTCCCCTTTCGGCCTCGACCACGGCCACGATCTCCGTCTTTACCAGAGATATGTACAGTAGCTGGATCACCCTTTTGGCCTCGGCCTCGGCCACGGCCATGACCACGACGGCGATCTCCGTCTCTACCAACCATATCCTGTACACATTGAAATTAGGTTTAATAGAGTGGAAATTATTTTTTAATTAAAAACTTGTCTCTTCAATGAAATTAACTTTTCACCAAAAGAAAAATTTCCCTATATAATATGGCAGCTTGTATTTTTATGTGTGTGTGTGAAATAGTAGTAATATGGCAGCTTGTAGTAATGAAAGAAATTTTTGGTCAACGTAATTGCATACAGCTATGTGATTATAACTGGCTAGTAAAGGGCACGTTAGTATTAATCATTTTTGTAGGTAATAATTATCTGCTTTCTTCTGCCGTTTATTAGTGTCACCATTAGTCTAAACCTTATACATTATGCAAACTTCTCAATTAGTATGCCCAAGTACATAATGAGTGTTGCACCAAAGGAAGAAAAAGAAAAAAGTACAATCATGATTATTTTCCAAGTGTTCAATATATGAGTAAGAATTTATTTACCCCAGCCATAAGATTGTTAAATAATATTTTTATAAATGATAAATTACATCAATCCAATTTATTCAACTATTGAATCATGTTATTTATCGTAATAATCATGCTATTACTTGTGTGGTGGTGTGTATTATGACAAAAAGTAGAAAACAATACACAATACATATGTACACAACCAAATAAAATAAATAAATAGCAATATTTAACACAAATTTAGATATTATAAAAATAAATTAAAATTTTATAGCAGCAAATCGGCCAAAATTTCAATGCAAAATACTAAAAGAAATTTAAAGTTTATTTCATCGATATAGTGGTACAATCCAACAATAAAATTAACAAATATGCCTAAAATTCTTTTTCCATTTCCACATATGATTCCCAAAACAACCCACTGTCAAATTAAATCAACATATAAAGCAGTACTATACATTTGTGCTCTTCCCCACCCACACATCTATTCACGTGATCAAATGTAAAGAAAGGAATATGATTCTATGTCTAAACAATATAAATGATCAATTAGCCACTAATAATTCAGATTGTTACACTACTTATAAATGTTTTACTTCACATGACTCTTGTCTTCCGTTCAAGTTTAAAGGTTTAACATTTGCCATATAAAGATTTGCAACACAACACCAACATGGAACATATAGAAATGAATCAACTGATATCCAAAACCAAAAGGTTAAGGACAAATGATTAGTGATATTCTATTAAGTATTAACGACATTTTTTCCAGAATATAGACACAAGTCAAATGCCTCAAAGCTCATTGGTGTAAAATAACCAATCCAACACTAGTTTACTGCTGAAAAAAATGATTTTTGGACATCAGAGCTCTGTTGTCATAGATTTTAACATGAAAACCTTATACTTCCCTATACGTACACAGAGCTCTGAGCACCTAAACTGAACTCTGCCTAGAACTTTAAACACCTTAATGTTGAAAAATAGAAACCTAGCTCTGAACTAATGAAACTTATCTCACATCATATACCAGATCTTCATTGTTATATGCCCTTCTAGTCTTCATTATGCTATTTCACACACACACATATATATAGTAGTAGCTATAATTACTCTCTTCAATGTACTTTTTATTTTTTACCTTGTATTTTTATATTCTTCTGACATAACATGGATTGCTGGCAGCCTGTCACACGCATGCACAAACACTAGCTAATACAAAGAGGCAAGGGAAAAAAAGAAGGAGGAAAACCTCTGAAAAGCAATAAGATTGAGAAAGTGATATACCTGGGCAGATGAAGTCCCTGCTGAATCCAATGTTTTACCCTGTAAAGAAGTAAAATGCTACATGAAGGTTAATGGAGGTAACAGATGCCTAAACAAACAAAACTTGAAGGTATAACAATAAAATTGAAAGAAATGTTTCTAGCTGACTTCATCAAATTGAAATAGACAGCATAATGGACCTGTAGAGAAGTAAAATGCCACATGAAGGTTAATGGAGGTAACAGATGCCTAAACAAACAAAACATGAAGGTATAACAATAAAATTAAAAGAAATGTTTCTAGCTGACTTCATCAAATTGAAATAGACAGCATAATGGAATAGTGTAAATGGATGCCACTGTAACTTCATTAAGAGAAACACTCACAGTTAACAATTAATTTTCCATAACTAACTTATTTGAATATGGATGCATGCCAGCTTGTATGGCAGAGGCTTCTTAATCACTTAGTAACTTGCATGAATTCAAATGCATGCTTAAGCATTTACTTTTCCTCCAACGCTTACCTAATTTGTTAGCACAGCAAATAACTATGGAATATGAGGCATGAATCATTCTTTTTATATTAAATCTTCATTAAGGTAAGTTAGAGTTGAACTGTATTGATACGTGCTTCAAAGTATTCTCCACCCTATTCCAAAAGCAAAGAAATCAAATTATACGGAACAATATATACATAAACATAGAATTCAGATGACAATAGAACATAGAACCATGGTCACGAACTTCATATAAATAACTCCAAACAATAAAATTCCAGATAAAACATGAAAGATGCAAAATCAGGCAATTAAAAATGAAACCTCAAAGCATGCCGGAATCGTTTCCGGGAGGAGGATCAGTCCGGGGAGCTAGAGGTGGGCCGGGGGAAGCGGCGCGGCAGCTGAAATGGCGTCGCCGGAGGAGGACGGTGGTGGAGAGTGGGTGAACAGAAGGAGTGAGTGAAGGAGAGAAGAGAAGGAGGTTCACGGAAGAAGAAGAAGGGGTAACCGTGACTGAGGAACGACGGCAGTGGAGAATGACGGCGGCGCAACCGTGAATTTGGGAGAATTGTGTCTCTGGTGATTGGGGAATTTGGGGGAATTGGGTTATGAACTTTGGACGCGGGAGTGGGCGCGGGTATTTGTGATTTTAGTGATAAAAATCGACGGCAAGTTTTGTCGATTTTAATTTAAAAAAAGCAACACTCTAGACGTCTATTTTATATCTTAAATCTACACCGTCAACTTAGTTGCAGGAAGTGATCTAGATCGTTTATAATTATCGACGGCAAGTGTTGTCGATATTTTAAATAACAAAATCGACACCATGTGTGTCGATTTTAAAATAAAAGTATTTCCATCTACTTGTTCGTCGACAGTGTGACGATAGTAGTGTTTAAGTTAATTTTTTATAAAAATATCGACGGCCTGGCTGTCGATTTTAATATTTTATTTTTAATTACGTTTTTTTCTCAATATCGACAGCAAGCTGTCGAAAAATATCGACGGCAGAAACAGCCGTCGATTTTTGGCGTCGAAAAAAAGGCTTTTTCTTGTAGTGTTCAGAAGCTCCGTTTTGTGCTTTCCTTCCATTTTTGTATGTTTCCTTTCCATCCTTTAAGTCATTCCTACCTTAGAAGATCTGAAACTACTCAACACACTAATCACGGCATCGAATGGAAATAAAGGTAATTAAAATAATTAATATTAAAGCACAGGAAACATGTTTTTCACATACATCACATAATAAGGAAGGGAAAGTAAAACCATGCAATTAATATGAATAAGTGGGTGAAGGATTGAATAAATCACTCAAATTAAGCACAAAATATATCATAAAATATGGGTTTATCAGGTTCGTCACTCAATCTTCTCCTAATCATGCTTTCCAAGATTTGTCTTTCATCTAACAATCAACAATTACTTAATGCATGCTTACAAGTATCATGAGGTCTTATTCATGGGTTGTAACGGGGCTAGGGTGAAGGTAAGGATGTATATGGCCAAGTGGGCTTAAAATTTGAGTTCTTGATCAACCTAGGATCCACTAGACACATAGAACAACCTATACAACTACAATACATTACCTAGCTACCCTTGAGTTTTACTCTTTTTGCATACTTATGCATTCTTTTCAATTCACACCCCTATGCATTGTTTTTGTTACTTTATCTTGGGACATCTTTGTCCCCTTTCATTGCTTTCTCTCTTTTATTATTATTATTTTTTTTTATTATTATCCCCTTTTTCTTGGGGTTTCTTTGTGAACAAAAGTTTCACTGCATACAGTTTTATCATTCAACATATGAGTATGTTCCCAAATCCTAGAATTTTTCAATTACACTACAATTACACACCTATATATCTACCCGAATTTCCCAAGTATACCCTCCTATTTGAATGACACACATCCTAACTTACCTAAGCTAATCAAAGATTCAAATTTAGGGACATTCATGGTTTTTCACTTAGGGTTGTTTATGTGTTCTATTTAAGAACAAAAGGGTTTATCATGGGCTCAAAATTGGTTAGCAACGGTAGATAAAAGGGTTAAGGCCATTTGGGAAAAGTGACTATTGAAATGATGGCCTCAATAATGTAAATGCATTCATACACCAAGCAATGGACATATAGAATCAGACAAAGCAAGGATCACAATCATAGAGAGAGAGATATGCACACAAGAATGGAAATAATGGTTAAAAGATGTAACCATGCAATAGGCTCAAAACTTTCATGCTTGTGTTCTTAGCTCAATCACTATGTTCCAAAATACATTCTTAAAGCAAGTTTACTGCAAAAAAATTTTCAGAATTTTGGTAGGTCACCCAGGACATAGTTTCTTGAAAAGGAATTTATTGTTTTAACCAAGTAACTCTATAGAAACTAACTATCATGCAAGGGTATTTACAAGCAAAACTAACTACACATGCAATATACTAACTTCTAAGCAAAAGATAAATCCATGGGTATTGAGGGGAAGAGAATGTTACCCATGGAGATCGGTCGAACGACCTCCCCATACTTTAGAAATTAGCACGGTCCTCCGTGCTACGAATAATACGCAAGGGACGGTCAGGACCAGAACCTTCACTATCCCCATCATCAGAGCTCCCATCACTTGGGTTTGAGGTGGATGTGAACATTTTGGGTTCCTCCATGCTAGGGGTAACACAATGCAGAAGCTTATTGATGTAAGTGTACCGGCGGTGGTTGCGCCGCTCATATCTATCAAGCTTCCGGTGAAGATCTTCTATCCTTTGATGTGTGGATCTCAGTAGTGGTGATGATGAGCTAGATGGAAAAAGAAGTGGCGGGGCCATGTCGAGGCTTGGTTTGCTCATGGGAAGGTGTAGGTATTTCCCGCTTGGGACCACATCACCCTTAGCCGGAACTATGATCTTTTCGTCCTTGGCTTCCCAAGAAACACCCGCAGTAGTAACTAAGTCATACACCAATACTGAAAATGGCAAATTACCCTGGTCGAGAACTTGACTAATCGCTTGCTTGACAAGAAGCGGAATATTCACCGGCCTCTCCGTGAGAACACACCAAACAAGCAAGGCGAGGTCTACCGTGAGGGACGACTTGTGGGTGCTAGGTAGCACATAGTGGGATAGGATCTGGGCCCAAGCTCTAGCTTCCACAGTGAGGAAGCGAGCGTCAATGCTCTTGGGCCTCATCTGGAGTTGACCTTGGGTCCAAAATGTCCCTGGCTCAGCAATGACTCGGAGAATCGAGTCCCAATTGAATCCATACTTCACTCGCTGACGTAAGACTTCTTGGTAGCCATCCATGTCACTTGGCACTAGTAGGACATTAAGCACTTGCTAAATAGCCTCTTCTGAAACTGAGACTTGCTTTCGGCGCATGTATACCGATTGAAAAGAGGGTAGATGGTAGTTAGTGTAGAATTCTTCCACCCATGAGAGGTTGATTTCCCTTGGTTTCCTCAAAAGAAACTCCCATCCTCGTTGTTCAATGCACGGCAAAATATAAGGAGCGACCTTGTCCGGCGGAGTGAGTAGATGCTCAGGATGATAGTTCCTTACAGCTACGGAGGGGAACATAAGTTCACAAAAGCGGTTGGGGAACCTTGAGGAATCTTTTGCCGGTTTGTCCTTGTCATTCTCATCAAAAGGAGCGGGTGTCTTCCCTTTTTTGTGGCCGGTTTCCTTGAAGCTATCTCCTTGCCTTTCTTGGTGGCCATCCTGAAAAGGAAGAGAAGGAAGAAAAACATTAAACCCAAGAATCAATTTGACAAAAAACATGCAAGTGACTTGTGGTGCCCATGATGAATGTAAAAGCAAGGGTCACAACACTTGGCATGGGATGCAAGAGGAAGTAAAGCATACAATGGCATGAGAAGAGTAGTCTTAAGCATCCATAATAAAGAGGAAGTCATGTTCAATTAATATCTAATTGGCAAGTATAAACTTTAAGCACAAAAATTAGACTCAATGCATTTAAGAGAAAGTAAGTGAATGAGGAGGGAGCACCAATTTGAAAAATATATGACTAAAATGAACCAAAATGGTATATGTGCATTTCCTCGAACACTTGGCGTGCAATAATCAAGCAATGAGCAATTATGAGATACTAAACCAATTCAAAGCCCAAAATAGAACATCAATCATCACATAAACATCACAAAATGGGAAAGATAAGAAAAAGAATGACAGAAGATCTATTAATGCAAATTAAGCTCAAATTCAACATCCATGGAGAAATAAGGAAAAAGGAAAGGTAAGCAAACAAAAAGCAAGAAACATCATCATGCAAGTAAAAGGAAAACTAAGTAAAGCAATAAGAAGCATCTAACTAGAGGAAATAATGCAAGAGAAAATAAAGAAGAGAAGTAGAAGAAGTGAAACCTTGAAAAGTATGAAGGAACAAGGTTGAATCTTCTTTTGTGAAGATGAGAAAGAAAATGGGAGAGGTGTAGTGCCACCGGAAAAAGTTGGTTGTCGCCGGTGAGTGGCCGGAGACAGTGGTGGGGGGTAGGAAAGAAGAAGAGGAGAAGGGAGATGATGGAGGGAGAAGGAAAAGAAACTAAGAAAGAAAAGGGTTTGAGAGAAAGAAAAACAGGGCAAGGTGCGAAGTATAAATCTGACTCGCGCAACCGGCGCGCGCGCGCAAGGTGCGTTGGCGCGTCAGTGAGGATGCTAGCAGAGGACGCGTGCGCGTCAGTGGTGCGCGCGCGCGAGGGGAGTTGTGCCTCAGGCATAGAAGTGGCATAAAGTTGGCTCAAGTCTCTGGTTTTTGTACCAGAGTGAATCAGTAAGGCAGGCGCACGGACGCGCACCTTGCGCGGACGCGTGCTTGAGCTATTTCGCAACTGGCACAGACGTGCACAATGCGCGGACGCGTCAGTTTTGGCACAAGGTTGGCCCAATTGTGGCACAACTCTCTGGTTTTTGTACCAGAGAGTCCACATATCTCCATCGGCGTGCGCGCGCATCTCCATCGGCGTGCGCGCGCAGCTCCATCGGCGCGCGCGCGCACCGTGCGCTGGCGCGTCGATGGTTAATTTGCAAGGGTGCGCACAGGCGGCATGTACGCGGATGCGTGGGTGCCTGGCGCGAGTTGGGCACGAAGTGGGCATGACTCTCGGGTTTGTGGCCCAAGAGTGGAATTTCGCCACTGGCGTGCGCGTGCACTGTGCGCTGGCGCGTCAGTGCCCTTCTTCAAAGAAATATTTTTGTTTACTTTATCTTTTTCACATCCTATCTACATGAACATTCTACATATCCAACAAAATCAATAAGGCTAGCATTCTTATGCACTCAATCAATCATCAAAAGATCACAAAATTCACAAGAAACTAAAGATACGAACAAGATGGTATAAACAAGGAAGATCTTACCACGGTGGGGTGCCTCCCACCAGGCACTTTTCTTTAACGTCCTTAAGTTGGACGGTCCTTTTCTTAAGCTTCCTCTCTCCTTGGTGCATCCTCCAATATCTACACCTCTAGCTCTCTTGGGGGCTTGCAACCATGATACTTCTTTACTCTATGTCCATTCACTTTGAAAGTTGCTTCACTTCACTCTTGGGATCAAACAATTCCACCACTCCGTAGGGCTTCATCTCCTTCACCTTCAAAGGTCCTTCCCATCTAGAATGGAGCTTGCCAGGCATAAATTGGAGCCTTGAGTTGTAGAGGAGGACCTCATCACCTTCTTGAAAGTCCTTCTTCCGGATGTGATGGTCATGAAATGCCTTAGTCTTTTCCTTGTAAATTCGGGCATTCTTATATGACTCGTTCCTCAAACACTCAAGCTCTTCTAGTTGTAACTTCCTAGCTTCACCTGCCTTGGCTAAATCCATGTTGCACTGCTTTACCGCCCAATAGGCTCGATGCTCAATCTCCACCGGAAGGTGGCACGCCTTACCGTAGACGATCCGGAATGGACTCATCCCTATCGGAATCTTGTAGGCCGTTCTATACGCTCATAGTGCATCTCCTAATCGGAGGCTCCATTCCTTTCTTTGTGGATTGACCACTTTCTCCAAGATTCTCTTGATTTCCTGGTTGGACACTTCCGCTTGTCCATTTGTTTGCGGATGATAAGCAGTAGCAACCTTATGCGACACTCCATAGCGCTTGAGCAATGCTTCTACCTTCCTGTTACAAAAGTGGGATCCTTGGTCACTCACGATTGCTCGTGGCGACCCATAACGGCATACAATATGATTCCTAATGAAAGAAACAACAGCATTGGCATCATCAAGGTGGGTAGGTACGGCCTCTACCCACTTTGACACGTAGTCAACCGCTAACAGAATATATAGATACCCACTAGAGTTGGGAAACGGTCCCACAAAGTCAATGCCCCATACATCAAATATCTCACAAAACAACATAAGTTGCTGAGGCATTTCATCCCTTTGGGATGCGTTTCCTGACTTCTGACACTGATGGCAAGACACACATAACCGGTTAGCATACTTGAATAAGGTTGGCCACCAGAATCCACAATCCAACACTTTTTTAGCGGTCCTTTGTAGGCCAAAGTGGCCACCACATTCGGATGAATGACAAGCTTCAAGAATTGGTTGGAATTCAGACTCCGGGACACATCTTCGAATTACTTGGTCTACGCCCCTCTTCCACAAGTGAGGATCAACTTGTCCCTTTGGTTTTTCGAAAAGTTGGGAGGGAAGATTCTTGCAACCAAGTAGTTCGCCATTGGGGCAAACCAAGAAAAGCTATCCGACACAGCATGCAAACTATCCAATGGGAATGAGTCATTGATCGGAAATGGATCAATTTTTAAATTCTTAATGCAGCTTAAATGATCTGCAACCTGGTTTTGAAATCCACTCCGGTCCCTAATCTCAATGTTGAATTCTTGCAAAAGCAAGATCCAACGTATGAGTCTAGGCTTTGACTCATTATTTGTCAATAAGTACTTTAAAGCTGCATGATCCGTGTATACTACTATCTTTGAACCTAGCAAATAAGATCTGAATTTATCTAAAGCATGAACAATAGCTAGGAGTTCTTTTTCAGTAATGGTATAGTTGGATTGTGCCGCATCTAGTATCTTAGAAGAGTAAGCAATGACATAAGGGAGTTTACCATTGCGTTGTGCAAGCGCGGCACCCACAGCATGGTTTGACGCATCGCATATTATCTCAAATGGCAACGTCCAGTTGGGGCCTCGCACAATTGGTGCCGTGGTAAGAACTCTCCTTAGCTCTTCAAAAGCTTTTACACATTCACCATCAAACTCAAAATCCACATCTTTTTGGAGTAGGCGTGACAATGGCAAAGCAATCTTGCTGAAGTCCTTGATAAAGCGCCTATAAAATCCTGCATGTCCCAAAAACGAGCGGACCTCCTTCACGGATGAGGGGTGAGGCAAAGTGGTGATAACATCGACCTTGGCCGGGTCTACAGAAATGCCTTCATGAGATACTACATGTCCTAACACTATACCTTGTTGTACCATAAAGTGACATTTTTCAAAATTTAAGACAAGGTTAGTGTCAACATATCTAGCTAGGACCTTGGCCAAGCTCTCTAAACAAAAATCGAATGAAGTACCATAAACGCTGAAGTCGTCCATAAAGACTTCCAGGCAATTCTCCATTAGATCGGAGAAGACACTCGTCATACACTGCTGAAAAGTAGCAGGTGCATTACATAGTCCAAATGGCATCCTTTTATAGGCAAAGGTGCCAAACAGATAAGTAAACGTGGTCTTCTCCTGATCTTCAGGAGCAATATGTATCTGGAAGTAGCCAGTAAATCTATCAAGAAAGTAGTAGTGAGATTTACCTGCCAAGCAGTCTAGCATCTGATCGATGAAGGGTAAGGGGTAATGGTCCTTCCGTGTGGCGGCGTTCAATCTTCTGTAGTCAATACATACTCGCCACGCATTTTGTACTCTTTTAGTGACCATTTCATCGTCGTCCTTCTCGATCGTTGTGATGCCCGACTTCTTGGGGACAACTTGAACCGGGCTTACCCACTCACTGTCGGAAATTGGGTATATGATATCCGCATCCATTAATCGGGTGACCTCTTTCTTCACTACATCGAGGATAGTTGGGTTGAGCCTCCTTTGCGGTTGCCTAACCGGCTTAGCTCCATCTTGGAGAAATATCCTATGCATGCACTTGCGGGGGTCAATTCCCACAATATCCGCTAGGCTCCATCCTATTGCTCTCTTGTACTTTCTGAGAACATCTAGGAGCTTTCCCTCTTCTTCACTTGAGAGCTCACTAGCAATAATGACCGGAAACCTTTGGTTATCCTCTAAGAAAGCATACTTTAAATGAGATGGAAGGGGCTTTAATTCACTTTTTATCTCAAGTTGAGGTTCCTTTTCATCAATCTCATGGGATTCATTCTCGACAACTTCTTCATGTTCATCTTCTTGGTCATCCGTCTCCTCAACAATGGGGTAGCACAACTTGTCATGGTCTTCTTCTTGCACTTCCGCTACCACTTCATCAATCACATCACATCGGAGCACGGAATGTTCTTCGGGAGGATGTTTCATGGCTTCCTCTAAACTGAACTTGATAGTCTTGTCTCCAACCCCAAAGGAATATATACCGGTGAAGGCATCTAACTTGAACTTGGAGGTTTTGAGGAAGGGTCTACCAAGTAGAACGGAGGATGAGCTTCTATTTTCTGTTGGAAGCATTTCAAGGATGTAAAAGTCAACCGGAAAAACCAAATCCTTAATTGCCATGAGTACATCTTCCGCTATCCCCATCACTGTGATCACACTCTTATCGGCTAAGGCAAACCTCGCCGCCGACTTCTTTAATGGGGCTAAATTCAACCGCACATAGATAGAAAGTGGCATGATGCTTACACAAGCTCCCAAGTCACACATACAATCATGAAAAGTGTATCCACCAATACAACAAGACACTAAGTATGGTCCAGGGTCACCATATTTTCTTGGAATAGGTTCCATCAAGGAAGAAATTGAACTACCCAAGGATAATGTCTCCAATTCTCCTATCCTATCCTTGTGTGTACACAAGTCTTTCAAAAATTTTGCATACTTTGGAATTTGTTGAATAGCATCAAGGAGTGGTATGGTTACCTCAACCTTTTTGAACACTTGAAGCATGTTCAAATCAAACTCCGGTGTCTTCTTCGCCTTCTTCACCATGGAAGGAAATGGAATAGGAATTGACTCATCCACTATAGCTTTCCTCTTGGGTTCCTTGGGGTTTACTCCTTCTTCCTCATGCCTTTTGTCTACCACATCTTCTTCATGTGGAGCTTCAACAACTACCTCTTCCTCATGAATTTCTCCCATGACCCTTGGAGGTATCTTCTCTAATGTAGTCCCCAACCGTAGAGTGATGGTGTTGAGACCGCCTCTTGTGTTTGGTTGGGGTTGGGATGGAAGGTTAGAGGAACTTGAGGGTTGATTGGTGTTGTTATTGGGGGTTGGTGATTGGCTTGACATGTTCATCTTTGAAAGCATGTTGGTGAGGTTGGCCAATTGAGTATTCAAGGCCTCGAATTGAGCTTTGTTGCTCTCATCTCGTTTTTTTATAGCGGCTCTAAGCTCATCAACTTGATTGTTGGAAGATGGAGGAGTTTGGTTTTGATTTTGTTGTCTATGGTGTGGTGCTTGGTACTTGGTGTAGTTGTTTTGGTTTTGGTTGGAGTGGCCTTGGTTAGCTTGGTAGTTGGTGTTGTTAAGGTGGTATTGGGATGAAGATTGGTTGTTGTTGTGATGAGAAGAAGAGTTGTTCCACCTTTGGTTTTGATTGCTTCCTTGTGCATTATCTCTCCACCCTTGATGTTGATTACCACCTTAATGGTAGTTGTTTTGACCTTGAGAAAGGTAGGGTGGACGGTTGTTATAATTCACATTGGCTACCACAAGGGCATGTTCCTCTTGAATTTGATGGCATTGGTCGGTGTAATGTGTGATGCTAGAGCACAAACCACAAATTCTAGGAGGGCCTTCAAGTTGAGCAACCAGAGGTGGGGCTTGGACGGCTTGGATGGAGTAGTATTCCTTTTGATCCCTTTGGATTTGTGTAAGGATGGTGGTCATATCCCAAAGTGCCTTGGTTAGACTTGCTTCGGAGGGGGATGGTTCTACCACACCCTTGAGAGGATTACTTCTCACCCTTGTGTGTTGTGTAGCTTCGGCAACATCCTTTATCAAATTCCAAGCTTCTCCCTCTGTCTTGTTTTTCGAAAGGGAACCGCCACTAGAAGCGGTGAGCAATCTTCTATCTTCTGCACAAAGACCTCCGGTAAAGTAGCTAATGAGCAAGTGAGTGGTCATTCCATGGTGTAGACATGACTCCAATAGCCTCTTGAACCGAGACCAATACTCGTACAAACTCTCTTGATCTCTTTGCATTATACCCGAAATCTCTTTCTAGATGTAGTCGGTCTTCTCCGGTGGGAAGAACTTATCAAGAAACTCTCGTCTCAAGAAATCCCAATTAGTCATAATCTCATCCGGTAGCGAGTAGAACCATGTTTTTGCTTACGCTTCAAGAGAGAAAGGGAATGCAAAAACCATGATAGCTACATTATCGGCTCCATGCCTTCGAGCCGTAGAACAAGCAACTTGAAAATCCTTCAAATGTCGGATGGGGTCTTGACCCGGCAATCCATGATACTTAGGAAGTAGATTTATCAAGCTACTCTTCAACTCAAAGTTTGGATCAAGGTCAGGATACCTTGCTTGCAACGGTTGAAGTATGATATCCAGAGCTCCTTGCTCATGCAAAGTGATCCGACGTGGCTCTGCCATGTGTGGCTCACCTGTAGGATGCAAAGATGTATTAGTAGTGTCAACAAAAGAATAGGAAGTAGCGGACTCCAAGTCACTCTCGGTGACGTCTAGTGATTCGGTATTTTCCTCAAGAGAGGCTGAAGTACTAGGCGTATAGTCCAACCACCGTCTAGCTTACCGAGTGTGTAACAAAGTTCTTTCGATCTTGGGATCAAAATTGGCTAAGCTAGAATTCGGTTGAGACCGAGTCATCAAACTTGAAAGTCATAGCACAAATGTAAAAGAAATATAAACTATAGCTAAGTATTGAGAGAAGTAAAATATCTACAATATTCACATATTCACATAACCAATATCAAGGCATATGTTGCAACCACTCCTCGGCAATGGCGCCAAAAATTTGACAGGCTCCCAAGGGTATATTGGTAAAGATTTTCTCCAATAAAATCACGTTGCAAGTATAGCTCTACCAACAACAATCCTCAGGGGTCAAATTTAGAGAGGGATTTGGTTGTCACAAGTTCAACCCCAATAGAAATAACCAAAGTATTCAAACCTCGGGTCGTCTCACAAGGAATGGGCAAACATGTGCTTCAACATTGGTTAGAAATCTGGGGTTGTGAGTTATGAGCATGAAAATAAATGGGAATCTTAACAAGCAAGTAATCTTAAATTGCAACAAACTAATTCAACTATCTAAGCAAAACATGAGTGATTCCAATGAACAAGCAACATTCCACTTAATTATATTATAAACCAAGCAAGTAACTGTAAGTAAAGCAAATAATTTGGGAAAATTGGTTTTCAAATATGAATAATAAAAGCAACTCTTGGCTTGGCATGGGAATTGGGGTCACGATCCTTGTCTAACAACCGTATCTTGACAATTATGAGGAACCAAGCTCATTAAGTCTACCCTCAAAGTCTTAAGTACGTGATATCTACTCCTAGACTGGAAGTACGTCAAATGGCTTTGATCACATCAACCCATAAGTTCCAACCTACCTACTAATTGGATTAGTAGTGGGTTAGCGTCAATAAGTATCAAACTGACCACCAAGGGCTCCCAAATCATCAAATCCATTAGATCCAATGACTCAAGTTTACCCAATTCCCTTGACCTAGGCCAAGAGTAAAGAAGACTACTCCATAATCAAAGTAAACAATTCATCGAACACTTGGTAAGCATTAACAAAAGACATGTTCAAAATAGCAATTAAATTGAAATCTACAAGTACCCACTAACAATTATCAACATACAATCATCCAAACAAAAAGATTAAACATAGAAATCATCAATGTCACTTCAACAAGTCAAGATTCACAACATTCATGAAATGGGTATAAAATGACAATTGACAAGAATTCATAAAACTATCACTAGATATAAGCAAAATTATAACAAGGAATTCAAATTGAACAATTAAAACTAGTAATTAACAAGATCCAATTCATAAATCAACAAGGGAAGATCAAATTAAAACTAGATCTAGAGAGGAACAAGGGTTTCTCTCTCTAGAATAACTAAAGAACCAAAAACTAGCTAAAATTATGTCTTAGTGTAAAAATGATTGATCCCTCCTTTCCCCCTAGCATCCTTTGGTCTTTTCCATGCAGAAACAGCTTGAAATTGGGCCTGATGAGCCTCAGAAATTGCCAGGCACGATTTCCTTTAATGAGGTCACGTGCAGCTTCCCACGCATGCGCGCCATGCGTGCGTGCGCACCGATTGCTTTTGCGATCCACGCGTGCGCGCCAAGTGCGCGTGCGCGTCGATAGGAATCTTCTGATCCGCGCGGATGCGTCTATCCTTGCATGCCGCTTCCAGCCAATCCCATCCACGCGTCCGCGTGGAGTGCGCGGGCGCGCCGATGCTGCTTTTCCCAAGATTTCAATTCTTCATGTTCCTCCCTCTTTGTACATGCTTTCTCCCTCTCTTCTAAGTCATTCCTACCCTATAATTCCTGAAATTACTCAACAAATACATCACGGCATCGAATGACAATAGAAGAGGATTAAAATATGACAATTTTAAGGCAAAATAAGCATGTTTTCCATCGTGGAGCAATATTGGGAAGTGAACACAAAACCATGCATTTCTTGCGAATAAGTATGAGAAATATTGATAAAATCCCCCAAAATAAGAACAAGATAAACCACAAAATTGGGGTTTATCAATATTCCCCGTCTCATTCACCAAGCTATGGGCCGCATCCACGCTAAGGGGAACCTACCCTTTCCCGCTCTAGTGACCGACTTAGTTGCCGCAGCCGGTGTTCCACAAGAGACCAAGGATCGGAGGGCCATGATCCTAATAGACGGCAATGTTATTCCAAATAGGAGATACCTTTACCCTCCAGCAGACACCGAGGGACCAAACTTAGCCATCCCCAAGAGCATTCCCACCACATCAACCGCACCAAAATCATCCATGCAATGCATAGAGGACCTCCACAAGAAGCTTGATCGTTATGAGTGGCGCAATCAACGCCGATACACTTTTGTCAAAAGGCTCCTAAGTTGCTTAGCACCACCTATGGAAGAACCGGAAATTTCCACATCCACCGACACCGACAATGAAGATAGCGATAATGGAGAAGATGATAGACACTCGGGAGCCAATCAACCTCTGCGTCTCACTCAAGGCACGAAGGACCGTGCCAACTTCTAAGTGTGGGGAGGTCGGTCGGCCGACCGGTCTTCATAGGTAACACCCGAATAAATTTCGAATCACTTTTGTTAATTAGGATAGATTGCATAATTAGGATTTTCACCCTTTTTACCCCATTTGCATATTAGTTATCTCTTAATAAATCCACTTAGTTAGAGTAATGACTTCTCCCCTAGAACTAGAATTTTAGGGCAACCCTACCAATTTTGAGAATATTTTATGCTAAGCTTGTTCGAAGAATGTAATTTGGAACATGGATTTTGAGCTAAGAACACAAGAAAGTGAGTTTTGAGCCTAACTGCGTGGTTACATCTTATAACCACTTACTTCCCTTCTTGTGTGCATTGTTCTCTCTCTATGATTGTGATCCTTAATTTGTTTGACTCTATATGTCCATTGTTATATGTATGAATGCATGTGCATGATTGAGGCCATCAATTCACTTAGCTACTTACCCAAATGACCCTACCTTATAACAACCTTTGCAACCAATTTTGATCCTACGCTTAACCCGCTTATTCTTAATTTTAGCACATTACAAGCCAAAGGCGAAAAACCATGAATATCCCTATTTGAATCCTTGAATAACTTAGGCTAGTGTGTGTGCCATTCAAGTGTGGGAAGACGGGGGAGAGCATTGGTTGAAATAAGAGCATGTTGTTTTTGTTGAAAATATTAGGAAGTGGATACATACTCATGTGTTGATTAAATGTACAAACCCTATGTATTGATGTTCTTGTATAAAGTTGAAAAAAATATATATATGAGAAAAATAAAACGAAAAAAATATATACACATATATATGTATAGAAAAAAGAGAAAAGACAAGAAAAGAAAAGAAAAGAAAAGAAAAGAAAAGAAAAGAAAAAAAAAATATATATATATATAGAAAAAAAAAAGAGAAGCAATAAAAGGGGACAAAATGCCCCAGAGTAAGAGCTAGAGACAAATCAATGCATATGTGTAATGATCAAAAGTAAATGCATGAGTATGTGAAAGAGTGAGGAATGGGTAGTTAGGTCAGTGCATAATTGTATAGGATGTCATATAAGTTAGGTGGAGAGCTTAAGTTAATCAAAGGATTCAATTTTTAGCACACTTAGCCAAATATATATCCCTACCTTCACCCTAACCCCATTACAACCTAAGGAAAGACCTCATGATATATGTATGCATGCATAGAACAATTGTTGATTGTTAGAGGAAGAACAAATTTTAGAAGAGCATGAAGTAGGATAGGATTGAGTGATCAACCCTATACACCAAGCGAATAGAGTGCAAATACTTCCGGTGAGGGGTTCGAAGCTCAATTCCTTGTTCCCGGCTCTTGCGAGCGTTCCTCATGCAAGCTATGCATATTTTACTTCGATAAATAGAATTGGTGGAGTTCATACATTGCCCATCATCTTGCTCTATGTGCATATATACATGTGTATTCTAGGAAGATTGAATTGCTCTTGACCAAGTAGATAGTAGCCCACACCCTAGTTGCATTCATGTAGGTAGATTTCATCCCATGAGTCCCACTCTCTTGTGATCCTTTGATCTTTTGCTTTCCTTTAGCATGAGGACATGCTATACCTTAAGTGTGGGGAGGTTGATAAACCCCGTATTTAGGGTTTATCATGTATAGAATTTAAGGGTTTTATCAATGATCTTCCGCACTTATTCATATAAAAATGCATGATTTTGTGTTCCCTTCCCAACTTTGCTTCATAGATTAAAACATGCTTCTTTGGCATCAAAATTGATATATTGTAATCCTCCTCTATTACCATTCGATGCCTTGATCCGTTTGTTAAGTGGTTTCAGAAGTTACAGGGCAAAAATGGCTGAAAGGAGTGAAGGAAGTATGCATGAATGGAAGGAGCATGGAATAAAGCAAATTTTGGAACTTGGGCATGTGCGCGTACGCGTGGATGTGTACCCCCATAGCCGGCTGAGTGGAGCCGAGACGAGGAGCCGGCACGCCTATATGGCTGGGCCATATTTCCTATGACGCCCGCGCGCACTATGCGCCTGCGCGCGGATCGCAGAAGACCCCAGGTGCGCGTACGCGTATAGTGCGCGTACGCGCCGATGTGCACACGTGATTTTTAAAAGGAAAAATGTGCCCAGCAATTTCAAGGGGATCCCAGGCCTAGTTTTAGAGCAGAATTTTGGAGGGAAAAGCTTAAGAAGACCAAGGATTAGGAGTGTTAGGACAATGAGTCATAATTCTAGATATTTTAGGGAGTTAGTTACATTTTGTTTTTCGAGAGAGAAACTCCTACTTCTCTCTAGGATTTCACTTCCTCCATTGTAATTCTCCTTTGATTCCTTGGTGAGATCCATTGCTAATTCACTTTTGTTTTGATACAAGTTGTAGATCCACTCTTCTTCTACTCTTAAATGATGTTCTTTTTATTCAATCTCTTAGATCTAGATTTGTTTGACTTTATTGCTTTGAATTTGGACTAATGAATTGTGGAATTTCATTCAATTGCTTGATTGTTGATGATTGTTTGGATTAGATAGCTTTAATTCAATTTTCTTCTCTCAATTACATCATATCTTCTATGATTTCCTACCAATTGTTTGTGATAATGACAACCCTAGCTATGGAGTAGATTTCTCTTACTTGGCTTAGGGGTTGAGTTATTGGAGACACTTGAATAGTGGATATCAATTATAGATTATAAATTGAGAATTGCTAATTGACTTGGAGTGCACTAAAGCTAGACTTCCCTAGGGTGAGACTAGGACTTGTGGCTCAAGTTAGTTACTCTCACTTGACTTTCCTCCATTGTTAGGGGGTTAACTAAGTGAAGCAACAATCAATTCTTATCATAATTAAATGAAACTATAATGACGGAAATTCCAATACTTACCCTTAGCCAAGGCCTTTATCTCAATTAATTATTGTTTGCATTTGTTAGCTTGAATTCTTGCACCAACTCTCAAAACCACAAAAGATTTCTTAATCAATGATGTACATTCTAAAGCAATTCCTAGGGAGAACAACCCGGGATCAAAACTCTCGGTCATAGATTTTAGAATTGCTTGATGTGATATTTGCGTGTTGGTTAGACTATACACACGATTGAATTCATTCCTAATTTCTAATCGGCATAAGAATATTTGGTTCATCACTAACCGACATGCAAATATCGCATCAAACAATTCTAAAATCTATGACCGAGAGTACTAGTCCTGGGTCGTCCTCCCTAAGAATTGCCTTAGAATGCGCATTATTGATTAGGAAGTATTTTGTGGTTTTGAGAGTTGGTGTAAGAATTCAAGCTAATAAAGGTAAACAACAATTGATTAAGATAAAGGCCTTGGCTAAGGGTGAGTAATGGAAGTTTCATCATTTTAGTTTCCTTCAATTGTGATTACAATTGATTATTGCTTCACTTAGTTAACACCCTAATAATGGAGGAAAGTCAAGTGAAAGTAACTAACTTGAGTTACAAGTCCTAGTCTAACCCTAAGGAAGTCTAGCTTTAGTGCACTCCAAGTCAATTAGCAATTCTCAATTCCCAATCCACAATTGATATTCACTACTCAAGTGTCTCCAATAACTCAACCCCTAAGCCAAGAGAAATCTACTCCATAGCTAGTGTTGTCATTTCCACAAACAATTGGTGGGAAATCATAGAAGACATGATGAAATTGAGAGAAAAGAATTGAATTAAAGTTATCTAATTCAAGCAATCATCAACAATCAAGCAATTGAATGAAATTCCTTAATTCATTAATCAAAATTCAAAGTAACAAGGTCACAAATCTAAAATTCAAGTCAGTGAATCAAAAGAGCACTAATTGAGAGTAGAAGAAGAGTAGATCTACAACTTGTATCAAAGTAAAAGTGAATTAGCAATGGATCTCACCAAGAAATCAAAGGAGAATTGCAATGGAGAGAGTAAAATTCTAGAGAGAAGTTGGAGTTTCACTCTCTTAAAGAAATGTAACTAACTAGGAAAATATCTAGCAATGTGTCTAATTATCTCAATCCCCCTAATCCTTGGTCTTCTTATGCTCTTCCCACCAGAACTCTGCCCCAAAACAGGGTCTGCAACTACCTGAAATTGCTGGTCACGTTTTCTCCTTAAAAAATCACGTGTGGCCATCGGTGCGTATGCGCACAGCACGCGTACGCGTCCCTGGGGCTTTTTGCGATCCACGCACAGGCGCCCAGTACGTGCGCGCATCCAAGTATTTCTGGCCTAGCCATATAAGCGCGCCAGCTTCTCGCTTCGGCTCCATCGCACCGGCTCTGAGGATGCACATCCACTTTTACGCGTATGGTGTACGTGCACGGCCATGCCCAAGTTCCAAAACTCTAATTTTTTTATGCTCCTTCCATTCATGCATGCTTCCTTCATCCCTCTTAGCCATTTTTGCCCTATGACTTCTGAAACCACTTAACAAACGGATCACGGCATCGAATGGTAATAGAGGAGGATTACGATATATCAATTTTAATGCAAAAGAAGCATGTTTTTATCTATGAAGCAAAGTTGGGAAAAGAACACAAAATCATGCATTTTTATATGAATAAGTGTGGAAGATCATTGATAAAACCCACAAAATCTATTCATGATAAACCCTAAAAACGGAGTTTATCAACCTCCCCACACTTAAACTATAGCATGTCTTCATGCTAAAGGAAAGCAAAAGATCAAAAAATCACAAGAGAATGAGACTCTGATGCCAGGGCATTTTGGCCAGTTTCATTGACCTTTTCTTTACTGTTTTTAGGGTAGTTTCATGCATTTCCTTAGGAAATAAGCTAGTTTTGGGTAGATATTCACTTACATCTTGATTCAAGCATACATTGTACACTTTACATGATTTTATGAGGATTTTGCATGAATTTAAGGACAAATTGAATGTTGCATTTCCCATGCCTTGGATTAGAACTTTGATGCACTTTATTGCTTGATTTCAGGACAAAGGAAGCAAAGAAGAACCACATTAGTGGCTACGTTAGTTACACTAACGTTAACACTAACGTGGAATGGGAGTAACTTGCAAAGTTAATGAGAAAAGTAATTGCCAATAACGCTCTTGAAGCCATCATTGCCCACGTTAAGAGTCACGTTAACTAAGTTAACGTGAACTCTAACGTCGAAGAAAGGAAATGGAGCCAACGTTAGTGACATTCAACTTTGTCACTAACGTTGGAAGGAACCCACACAAGCCCCAATAAGCCACGTTAACTCCCACGTTAACTTAAGTTAACGTGAAGAAGGGAGGTGATAACCAACGTTAGTGACACCCAACATTGTCACTAACGTTGGAATGAGCCCACATAAGCCACTATGAGCCACGTTAACTCCCACGTTAACTTAGTTAACGTGGAAGCTAACGTGGATAAGGGAATGATGAGCCAACGTTAGTGACACTCAACTTTGTCACTAACTTTGGAGATGGCTAGCATGGCCACGTTAGAAGCCATGTTAACCTAGTTAACGTGGACTCTAACGTGAGAATTAGGGGCACATTGGAACGTTAGTGACAATGGAAAGTGTCACTAACGTTCTTGAAGGTTGGTAAGCCTACGTTAAAAGAGCCACGTTAACTAAGTTAACGTGGACTCTAATGTAGGGAAGGGGGAGAATCCTCAACGTTATTGGGATAGTTGAGTCCCAATAACGTGTGCGAAGGACATAGTGGAAACGTTAATGGCAACGTTTGTGCCACTAACGTTGAAGTTAACGTGGCTCTTAACTTTGGTGAGGAACGTTAGTGAAAAAGGTGATTGTCACTAACGTTCTCGAACCCACATTTTCACTGAACGTTAACACCACTAACTTCCTGAGCTAAAATTCTCTGCCCACTTCACACTTTCTCTTTGCAAGTAAAGCTAAGCCCAATGAAGAAGAAAACTGCTTCAAACTCAAGATCCAAAGGCCCATACCCAAGACTTGAAGAATCAACTAGAAGAACAGAAGAGTAGTATATATAGGAGTAGCTTTGAATTATTAGGAGAGTTGGAAAATATAGGGAGCCTCTGGGCATAGAATTACTCTCTGTATTTACTTTTTCTGCACTTCTAGTTTCATCATGTATTCTCCATCTTTGTTTTCATTTTCCAGAGCTATGAACAACTGAACCCCTTTCATTGGGTTAGGGAGCTCTGTTGTAATTTGATGGATCAATACAGTAGTATATGCTTTGAATTATTAGGAGAGTTGGAAAATATAGGGAGCCTCTGGGCATAGAATTACTCTCTGTATTTACTTTTTCTGC
Source organism: Arachis ipaensis (assembly GCF_000816755.2). NCBI lineage: Eukaryota > Viridiplantae > Streptophyta > Magnoliopsida > Fabales > Fabaceae > Arachis > Arachis ipaensis. The sequence continues at coordinate 72,838,415 of NC_029789.2, read as the reverse complement.
ACTTTCTGCACTTTTCAATACTAGTTCTTCTTCTATCTTTTCTCTTGATTTTACTTGAAAGCTTTCGATCTTCATCCAATTGGGTAGTTATCTTGGAAAAGAAGGAAAAGAAGCTTGGATCTCTTCTGAACCTTGAAAGAGGAATGAAGAGATCATGCTAGAAATGCTTTCTCATGCTGGACCAAATTGGGTTTGGATGGATATGTGACTATAATCCTCTCAACACTTGATTTGGGAAATGCATGTGGTATAATCAGTGACCATACTTCATCTCTTCTCATGAGCAATTGACCAAGGAATTGGCTATTGATCAAGATTTGAGAGATTGAATTACAAGAAATTGTAATTCAATCACTTAAGATTGCCAAGGA
>NC_029789.2:72828137-72835327 GCF_000816755.2 Arachis ipaensis | reverse complement strand
CAGTGTATAGGTAGGTTTGGGTTAAACCAGGTCGTACTCTTTCGTAAAGATCGTACTAGAGAAGTAAGGAGAAAGTTCCAAGTCTTCTCTAGGTTCATACTTATCGAAGAAAAGGTTCTATTGATGGGTTAACCTACTTCTAGCTTTCGAAAGTTCATTTTAGTTCTCTTTTCTATCTTCTTCTTATTACTTTTGATATAATCCTCTCAACACTTGATTTGGGAAATGCATGTGGTATAATCAGTGACCATACTTCATCTCTTCTCATGAGCAATTGACCAAGGAATTGGCTATTGATCAAGATTTGAGAGATTGAATTACAAGAAATTGTAATTCAATCACTTAAGATTGCCAAGGAGATCAATGAGTGCATTCATTGAGGAAGAGATGAAAATGAAATTGATCCAGAGAATGCAACATCTCCTAAGCCCAATGAACCCCCCATTTCTGATCTTACCCATTCTCTTTAATTTCTGTTACTTACTTTTATGAGCAATTCCCCCATTCCCATTTACAATTCTGCAATTTACTTTCAGTCATTTACTTTCAGTTCTTTAATTCTAGCATTTACTTTTTCTTCCATTTACTTTCTTGCCATTTTAGTTTCTGCAATTCTCAACTCAAATTCTGATTCGCTCAACTAGAACATTCCTCTAATTAAAGTTTCTTGATCAATCAATCCTTGTGGCATTCGACCTCACTCTATTGTGAGTTTTTACTTGACGACAAATTTGGTACACTTGCCGAAGGAAATTTGTTATGAGACAAGTTTTTCGTGCATCAGATTCATGGGAGGCAATCTACTTACATGAATGCAACTAGGGTGTATGCCACTATCTATTTGGTCAAAAGCAATTCAATCTTCCTAGAACATATATATATATATATAGGCACATAGGGCAAGATGATAGGCAATGTATGAAGTCTACCACTTCTAATCATTGATGCACGGAAAACTTGTCCCATAACAAATTTCCTTCGGCAAGGGTACCGAATTTGTCGTCAAGTAAAAACTCACAATAGAGTGAGGTCGAATCCCACAAGGATTGATTGATCAAGCAAATTTAATTAGAGGAATGTTCTAGTTGAGCTAATCAAAAATTGAGTTGAGAATTGCAGAAAATTAAATGGCGGGAAAGTAAATGGCAGAAAGTAAATTGCAGAATCTTAAATGGGAATGGGAGAATTGCTCATAAATGTAAATGACGGAAATTAAAGAGAATGGGTAAGATCAGAAATGGGGAGTTCATTGGGCTTAGGAGATATTGCATTCTCCGGATCAATCTCATTTACATCTCTTCCTCAATCAATGCACTCATTGATCTCCTTGGCAATCTTAAGTGATTGAATTACAATTTCTTGTAATTGAATCTCTCAAATCTTGATCAATAGCCAATTCCTTGTTCAATTGCTCCTGAGAAGAGATGAAGTATGGTCACTGATTATACCACATGCATTTCCCAAATCAAGTATTGAGAGGATTATAGTCACATATCCATCCAAACCCAATTTGGTCCAGCATGAGAAAGCATTTCTAGCTTGATCTCTTCATTCCTCTTCCAAGGTTCAGAAAAGATCCAAGTAGGAATAGTTTCTTTTCCAAGATCACTACCCAATTGGATGAAGATCGAAAGCTTTCAAGTAAAATCAAGAGAAAAGATAGAAGAAGAATAATGAAAACTAGTATTGATCCATCAAATTACAACAGAGCTCCCTAACCCAATGAAAGGTGTTTAGTTGTTCATAGCTCTGGAAAATGAAAACAAAGATGGAGAATACATAATGAAAACTAGAAGTGCAGAGAAAGTAAATACAGGAAGTAGTTCTATGCTATTTTCCAACTCCCGGAACTCCCTAAATAATTCAAAGCTACTCCTATATATACTACTCTTCTCATCTTCTAGTTGTCTCTTCAAGTCTTGGGCCTTTGGATCTTGAGTTTGAAGCAGTTCTTTTCTTTATTTGGGCTTGGCTTTACTTGCAGAGAGAAAGTGTGAAGTGGGCAGAGACTTTAGCTCAGGGCGTTAGAGGTGTTAACGTTTAGTGAAAATATGAGTTCGAGAACGTTAGTGACAATCAACTTTCTCACTAACGTTCCTAAGTAAAAGCTACGTTAACTTCAGCGTTAGTGGCACAAACGTTGCCACTAACGTTGCCTCTAGGTCCTTCGCACACGTTATTGGGGCTTAACTTTCCCAATAACGTTGAAAAGCCCCCTTTTCTCCTACGTTAGAGCCCACGTTAACTTAGTTAACGTGGCTCTTTAACGTGACATTGCTTAGCCATCCCCAACGTTAGTGACAATGTTGAGTGTCACTAACGTTGGCTCATCTTTTGCTCATCCACGTTAGATTCCACGTTAACTAAGTTAACGTGGCTCATAATGGCTTGTGTGGCTCCTTCCAACGTTAGTGATAATGTTGAGTGTCACTAACGTTGGCCATCACCTTCTTCTTTCACGTTAGCCTCCACGTTAACTAAGTTAACGTGGACTCTACCGTGGCCACTTATGAGTATTGGCCAACGTTAGTGATATGTTAAGTGTCACTAACGTTGGCTCAAATTTCCTTCTTCACATTAGAGTTCACGTTAACTTAGTTAACGTGACTCTTAACGTGGGTAATGATGGCTTCGAGAGCGTTATTGGCAGTCACTTTTCTCATTAACTTTGCAAGTTACCTCCCATTCCTTGCTTCCTTTGGTCCTGAAATCAGGCAATAGAGTGCATCAAAGTTCTAGTCCAAGTCATGGGTAATGCAACATACAATTTGTCACTAAACTCCTGCAAAATCCCCATGAAATCATGTAAAATGCACAATGTATGCTTGAATCCAGGTGTAAGTGAATATCTACCCAAAACTAGCTTATTTCCTAAGAAAATGCATGAAACTACCCTAAAAACAGTAAAGAAAAGGTCAGTGAAACTGGCCAAAATGCCCTGGCATCACAACACCAAACTTAAAGCTTGCTTGTCCCTAAGCAAGTACTGGAACAAGAGAATGATGAATGAAATGCCAAGAGAAATGAGTCATTCTTGTGGAAGTCATGTCACTGATTTTATGGTGGTTTCATGCATAGCAACTTAGGTTCATTCCTGGCTTTTAGACCTTTATCATGCCCTACAATACTCACTTTTCTTACATCCCATGAGACTTTTATTCATTGATCCTTTTATTGTCATTTCAGGGCTTATTGGTGTTCTTCAGGCTAAGTGCTCTGTAAAGGGGCAACTTTTTAAGATAAGCTTTCAGCCAACACTCCCGAACTAGTTGGTTCAAGGTGCTAGGTGTTGAGACACCCCTAAGGACTTACTCCCTCAAGTCTCTCCCCCATACATACACACCACAGGCATATAGTTTATTCATTTTCTTTTCTTAAGGCCTTGGTGTCCAGCACCTCTTTGGGTTACTAAATGTTCTGTGGTGAGGGTTACTCTTGATAGTGGACTTTCAGCTGATAATCCCGAGTTAGTTAACCCAAGTTACCAAGTGATAAGGCACCCCTAAGAGCTTATTCATCCAAGTAGATCCCTCACACAGGAACACCACAGACACATGCTTCAAGATTTAAAACCATTGGTGCCTAGCCTTATTGCTTAGTCTTTTTCTTTTATTCCTCAACTTTGATTGTTCTTTCCCTTTTTCTTATTAGGATTTTCTTATTTATCTAGTCTCATGGGGTGTGTCTCAAGTATAGTATTCATGACAGATAGTTGTCTTATCACCTTATGGTTGAACCAACTTAGCTAACTTTTGATCACACCAAAAACTCATGAATGCACTTCCATATTATGAACTCCACTCTGGTATTTTTAAAACACACTCATTCTCTTTTTCATTTGATTTAAAGGGACAAACATACAATTAAGTAAGGAGATGGTGTAGGAACATAAAGACTAGCACACAGAGACTTTCTTCAATACCAAAAACTTAAAAGACAGAATTGAAAAAGGTTCCAACTATGAGTATCTACTAATCAAAAGTGCATTCGGACTTCCAATTTTCAACAATTCTGAGTATAATGGAATTAAGTGACAATACAACCTTCGGGTGATGATATCTAGTTGCTCTCTTTCTTTGTCATCATCCTAGTCCTTGCTACTTCACTTCCTTGGGTGAAGATGCACTGTTTCCTCATAAGATTCCTGTAAAGTTATTGGAAGTTGCTAGTTCCCAAAGCACTTGAGATATAGTTAGCTTGTATGTGTGCTTGTGGCTGTTGAACTTACTTTGGTGTGCGAACACCAAACTTAGTTCCTTGCCCAGTATAAAACATTGCATATATGCAGAGAACCTCATATATTGTTGTTAATATAACAATTATTACTAGAGTCTAGCTACATCTAAGTGGTTTCCCTTGATTGGTTGGAGCTAGTAATGTGTTTTGGGAGTGGGGTATAATTCTAATGTCTTTGGTGGAACACCAAACTTAGAATCACACTTTCACTCTTGACTTGTTTTGGTGTGGAATGCCAAACTTAGCTCCTCGCAATACCAAGGGAAACAACTTGTGATCCTTATTGAAATATAGATGAAAAGGAAACTACCTAAGGTTGGGTTGCCTCCCAACAGAGCGCTCTTTTATCGTCGCTAGCTCGACGGTTCCTCCTTTACTTGAGGTGGTAATTTACTCTGGGGTGTTCCCCCATGTTGCCCAGATAGTGCTCGAGTCTTTGTCCATTCACTGTAAAAGTCCTTTCAGAGTCTTCATCCATGATTTCGATATGTCCATAAGGCGAAACTTTAGTGACAAGAAAAGGTCCCGACCACCTTGATTTGAGTTTTCCTGGGAATAGTCTCAATTTGGAATTGTAGAGGAGTACTCGTTGCCCCTTTTCGAAACTCCTAGGTGCAAGATGTAGGTCATGTCTTCTCTTTGCCTTCTCTTTATACATCTTGGTGTTTTCATAGGCTTGTGACCTGAATTCCTCCATCTCTTGCAGCTGCAAGATCCTCTTTGCACCAGCAGCAATGCTGTCAAAGTTTAGTATCTTGATAGCCCAGAGAGCCTTGTGCTCCAGCTCCAGTGGTAAGTGACAAGCTTTCCCATAAACCAGTTGATAAGGGGACATCCCCAGTGGTGTTTTGAATGCTGTTCTGTATGCCCAAAGAGTATCATCCAGCTTCTTTGACCAATCCTTTCTTGATGCACCCACAGTCTTTTCCAGAATCCTCTTTAGCTCTCTGTTGGATATCTCAGTTTGTCCACTTGTTTGGGGATGATATGGTGTAGCTACCTTATATTTTACCCTATATCGTAGGAGAAGAGCTTCTAGTGGTTTGTTACAAAAATGGCTCCCTCCATCACTGATGAGTGCTCGTGGGACTCCAAACCGGCTAAAGATATTCTTCCTGAGGAAGTTCATGACAACTTTGTTATCATTTGTTGGGGTTGCAATAGCCTCTACCCACTTGGAGACGTAATCTACTGCCACCAAAATGTAATTGTTTGCATATGAGGTTGGGAGTGGTCCCATGAAATCAATTCCCCACACATCAAACAGTTCCAGTTCCAAGATGAAATTCTGTGGCATCTCATTTCTTTTGGGCAAGTTTCCAGATCTTTGGCATCCATTGCAGCTCCTTACCAGTTCTTTTGCATCTTTGAAAAGGGTAGGCCAAAAGAATCCGCTTTGTAACACTTTTGCTGCAGTTCTGTCTCCTCCAAAATGTCCTCCATAACATGAACCGTGGCAGTTCCATAGGACCTCTCGTCCTTCTTCTTATGAAACACATCTTCTAAGGATCCCATCTGAACACTTCTTGAAGAGATATGGCTCATCCCAGACAAAGTATTTTGCATCATTCATGAGCTTCCTTTTTTTATGTTTATTTATCTCTGGAGGTAATGCTCCAGATGCCTTGAAGTTGGCAATGTCTGCGAACTATGGTGCTTTGTGAACTGTCATCAACTGCTCATCCGGGAAGAGCTCGTTCACACTTGTATCATGTGCTCCACCTTTATCATGAGGGATCCTGGATAGGTGATCTGCTACCTTGTTTTCCACTCCTTTCTTGTCTCTGATTTCAATATTGAATTCCTTCAACAATAAGATCCATCTTATTAGTCTTGGTTTTGATTCTTGCTTGGCAAACAAATATTTAAGTGCTGTGTGATCTGTAAAAGGGAAGGAATCTCCGAATACCGAGAAATCATCCATAAAAACTTCAATGAACTTTTCTACCATATCTGAAAAGATAGAAAGCATGCAGCGTTGTAAAGTTGCAGGTGCATTACATAGCCCAAATGGCATGCGCCTGTAGGCAAACACTCCATATGGGCAAGTGAATGAGGTTTTCTCTTGATCTCTGGGATCAACCACTATTTGGTTATATCCTGAATAACTGTCAAGAAAACAATAATATACGTGCCCTGCAAGTCTTTCCAACATCTGATCCATGAATGGAAGGGGGAAATGGTCTTTTCGTGTAGCCTCATTGAGCTTCCTGTAGTCTATGCACATCCGCCATCCTGTGACTGTCCTTGTAGGAATTAATTCGTTCTTCTCATTAGGAACCACGGTGATTCCTCCTTTTTTTGGGACAATATGCACGGGGCTAACCCAGGGGCTGTCTGAGATCGGGTAGATCACCCCTCCCTGCCATAACTTCATAACTTCTTTCTGTACTACTTCCTTCATGATAGGGTTCAACCTCCTTTGGGATTGAATGGATGGTTTGGCATCATCTTCCAGCAGTATCTTGAGCATGCATATGGCTGAACTTATCCCTTTTAGGTCAGCAAGAGTCCAACCAATGGCATCCTTGTGTTGTTGCAGTACTTTGAGCAATTTTTCCTCTTGATCTTGGCTGAGGCATGAACTTATTATCACTGGGTAACTTTCATGTTCTCCTAAGTATGCATATTTGAGAGTGGGTGGTAGTGCTTTAAGTTCAAGTTTGGGTGCTTCTGACTTTTCGTTTTCTTCTTTTGGTGCACCTTGTATATCAATCTCTGCTATTGCAACCTCTTCACTTGATTCAGATTCCTCATCTATCAGTCTCTCAAGTTCTTCAGGTTCTTCTTCTCCAAAATTCTCTTGCACTTCCTCCTCAAGTACATCTTCATGCATTCTGTTCTGGTGGGTAACTCATGGCCTTGAACACATTGAATGTCATCTTTTTATTGTGCAGTCTTAAGGTAAGATCACCTTTCACCTTTTCAATGACAGCTCCAGCAGTGGCCAAGAA
>NC_029789.2:72820606-72825772 GCF_000816755.2 Arachis ipaensis | reverse complement strand
TTCCTCTTGATCTTGGCTGAGGCATGAACTTATGATCACTGGGTAACTTTCATGTTCTCCTAAGTATGCATATTTGAGAGTGGGTGGTAGTGCTTTAAGTTCAAGTTTGGGTGCTTCTGACTTTTCGTTTTCTTCTTTTGGTGCACCTTGTATATCAATCTCTGCTATTGCAACCTCTTCACTTGATTCAGATTCCTCATCTATCAGTCTCTCAAGTTCTTCAGGTTCTTCTTCTCCAAAATTCTCTTGCACTTCCTCCTCAAGTACATCTAACCTCATGCATTCCCCCAATTGTTCTGGTGGGTAACTCATGGCCTTGAACACATTGAATGTCATCTTTTTATTGTGCAGTCTTAAGGTAAGATCACCTTTTTGGACATCAATGACAGCTCCAGCAGTGGCCAAGAACGGCCTTCCCAGGATGATGGAAGCCTTGGCTTCCTCCTGCATGTCCAGCACTACAAAGTCTGCTGGGAAGATAAAATCTCCCACTTTCACCAGCAAATCTTCTACGACGCCATGCGGGAACTTGAACGATCTGTCTGCCAACTGTAGGGCTATTTTTGTTGGTTTAGCCTCCTCTATCTTCATCTTCCTCATCATAGCTACTGACATCAAGTTGATGCTGGCTCCTAAGTCACAAAGGGCTTTCTCCACTATGATTTCCCCTATAATGCAAGGGATCTGAAAACTCCTAGGATCCTTCAATTTTTGGGGTAGTTTGTGCTGAATGATAGCACTGCATTCTTCTGTTAGTATCACGGTCTCGTTGTTCTTCCAACTTCTTTTCTTAGTCATGAGCTCCTTCAAGAACTTGGCGTAGAGTGGCATTTGTTCTATTGCTTCAGCAAAGGGTATGTTGATTTGCAGCTTCTTGAAGATTTTCAAAAATCTCGAAAACTGATTGTCATCTCCCTTCTTCTTTAGTTGCTGAGGGTATGGGACTCTTGGGGTGTCTGGTTTCAGCACTCCTCCCCCTTTTTGTGAGCTCAAAGTCGGAACTTGAGCTTCGTCCTGCTCTTCTTCCTCTTTATTTGAGTCCTCTTCTTATGGTTTTTGGGGGGTTTCCTTTAGTTCCTTCCCACTCCGAAGGGTGGTAGCCTGACACTCCTCCCTTTTGGTTGAGTTAGTTTTACTGTGAAGGTTGTGACTGGGAATTTGCTTGAATAAATAGCCAATTTGTGTTTCAAGTTTCTTGATGGCAGCATCCTGATTCTGCATATTTGACTGCACTTCCTCTCTGAATGCTTTACTGTCCTGGATGTCCTTGCATATGCCTTCAAGTAGATTTTCAATCCTTGAGATTCTTTCATCAAATGATGATAGGTCAGGTTGAGGAGGTTTGTTCTGGCCTTGATATGAATGTGGAGAGGTGTTGTTATTGGGATGTTGATATGGTCTAGAGGTGAGGTGTTGGTGGGCTGCATTGTTTGGATTTGGGCGTCTTTGATCAAGGCTTTGGTCTTGTTGATTTCCCCACCCAAAGTTTGGGTGATTCCTCCATCCAGGGTTGTAGTTCTTGGAGTAAGGATCATGGTTCTGCCTAAGTGAATTTCCAATGTAGTTGGCTTGCTCCTGACTACCCTCTGCTTCTTCATTCACTCCTTCTTGGGTTGTTGATGAAGTGGAGATTGCTGCCACTTGGTTCCTCTCCATCTTCTTGGTGAGGTCAGCCAGCTGTTGGGTAATGAGCTTGTCTTGGGCCAACAGAGCATCTACATTGTTTAGCTCCATTAATCCTCTTGTGTTCCCTCTTTCGGAAGCATAGAAGTAGTCATTCTCTGCTACTGTTTCAATGACATCTATAGCCTCCTCAATGGTTTTCTTCTTGTTCAAAGATCCGCCGAATGAATGGTCTACGGCCTTCTTTGACTCATAAGAGAGCCCTTCATAGAAAATGTGCAGCTGCACCCATTCGTTGAACATGTCAGGTGGACACCTCCTTGTTAGGTCTTTAAACCTTTCCCATGCTTCATATAGAGTCTCACCATCTTGTTGCCTGAAGGTTTGTACCTCAGCTCTCAGCCTATTGATTCTTTGAGGAGGGTAAAATCTTGCTAAGAATTTGTTCACCACGTCTTCCCAAGTTGTCAAGCTTTCCCTTGGGAAAGATTCCAGCCACTTAGCTACCTTATCCCTGAGTGAGAATGGAAATAAGAGCAGTCTATAGGCGTCAGGATGGACACCATTAGACTTCACTGTGTCACATATTCTCAGGAAGATGGTTAAGTGTTGATTTGGGTCCTCTTGGACACTTCCTCCGAACGAACAGTTGTTCTGCACAAGGGTGATGAGCTGTGGCTTCAGTTCAAAATTGTTGGCATGGATGGTTGGCTTTTGAGTGCTACTTCCACAGTTTCCTGGGTTTGGATTGATGTAAGAGCCTAAAACTCTTCTATCCTCCCCAGCATGATTTGCTCGACCTCTTTTGCCATGGTTGTGAGCCTCTTCTTCATGATGGTTTTCCATGTTTTCTTCCATGTTTGGTTCAAAGTATTCCTCAAAGTGTTCCTCCTCTTCTTCACTACCTACTACACATTTTTCTCTTGCCTCCCTCCTTAGTCTAAGGAAGGTTCTCTCAGGTTTAGATTCAAAGGAAGTTGAAGCCCCGCTTCTTCTCCCTGTCATACAACCAACAAGTACAAGCAAAGAGAATAGGTGCAGAAAGTATATCTGTCAGAATTACTGTCAGTGTGAGTGATGCAATATATCAAACAGTTAGTGGGTTAGTGCGAGGAAGTGTAAATAACAAAGAAAAAGTAGGGGGAAGGAAAGAAATTAAATAAAACAGGAAGTAAATAACTCAAACAGAAATTTAAATCAAACAAAAATAGAATGCTCAATCTAGTTATCCTCCAATCTAATCATTGTTGATGCACAATCAATCCCCAGCAACGGCGCCATAAACTTGATGCACGGAAAACTTGTCCCATAACAAATTTCCTTCGGCAAGTGTACCGAATTTGTCGTCAAGTAAAAACTCACAATAGAGTGAGGTCGAATCCCACAAGGATTGATTGATCAAGCAACTTTAATTAGAGGAATGTTCTACTTGAGCTAATCAGAAATTGAGTTGAGAATTGCAAAAAATTAAATGGCGGGAAAGTAAATGGCAGAAAGTAAATTGCAGAATCTTAAATGGGAATGGGAGAATTGCTCATAAATGTAAATGACGGAAATTAAAGAGAATGGGTAAGATCAAAAATGGGGAGTTCATTAGGCTTAGGAGATATTGCATTCTCTGGATCAATCTCATTTACATCTCTTCCTCAATCAATGCACTCATTGATCTCCTTGGCAATCTTAAGTGATTGAATTGCAATTTCTTGTAATTGAATCTCTCAAATCTTGATCAATAGCCAATTCCTTGGTCAATTGCTCATGAGAAGAGATGAAGTATGGTCACTGATTATACCACATGCATTTCCCAAATCAAGTATTGAGAGGATTATAGTCACATATCCATCCAAACCCAATTTGGTCCAGCATGAGAAAGCACTTCTAGCTTGATCTCTTCATTCCTCTTCCAAGGTTTAGAAAAGATCCAAGTAGGAATAGTTTCTTTTCCAAGATCACTACCCAATTGGATGAAGATCGAAAGCTTTCAAGTAAAATCAAGAGAAAAGATAGAAGAAGAATAATGAAAACTAGTATTGATCCATCAAATTACAACAGAGCTCCCTAACCCAATGAAAGGGGTTTAGTTGTTCATAGCTCTGGAAAATGAAAACAAAGATGGAGAATACATAATGAAAACTAGAAGTGCAGAGAAAGTAAATACAGGAAGTAGTTCTATGCTATTTTCCAACTCCCGGAACTCCCTAAATAATTCAAAGCTACTCCTATATATACTACTCTTCTCATCTTCTAGTTGGCTCTTCAAGTCTTGGGCCTTTGGATCTTGAGTTTGAAGCAATTCTTTTCTTCATTTGGGCTTGGCTTTACTTGCAGAGAGAAAGTGTGAAGTGGGCAGAGACTTTAGCTCAGGGCGTTAGGAGTATTAACGTTTAGTGAAAATATGAGTTCGAGAACGTTAGTGACAATCAACTTTCTCACTAACGTTCCTAAGTAAAAGCCACGTTAACTTCAACGTTAGTGGCACAAACGTTGCCACTAACGTTGCCTCTAGGTCCTTCGCACACGTTATTGGGGCTTAACTTTCCCAATAACGTTGAAAAGCCCCCTTTGTTCCTACGTTAGAGCCCACGTTAACTTAGTTAACGTGGCTCTTTAACGTGGGCTTGCTATCCTTCGAGAACGTTAGTGACACTCAACATTGTCACTAACGTTCCAATGTGCCCCCATGTCTCACGTTAGAGCCCACGTTAACTTAGTTAACGTGGCTCTTTAACGTGACATTGCTTAGCCATCCCCAACGTTAGTGACAATGTTGAGTGTCACTAATGTTGGCTCATCTTTTGCTCATCCACGTTAGCTTCCTGGTATGCGAAATTGTTACTCAGGTTGTGAATTATTGTTCGAAATTGATTCCCTGGCAATGGCACCAAAAACGGATGCATAGAACCATGGTCTAAACATATCTTCACAACTTTGCATAACTAACCAGCAAGTGCACTAGGTCGTCCAAGTAATACCTTACGTGAGTAAGGGTCGAATCCCACGGAGATTGTTGGTATGAAGCAAGCTATGGTCACCTTGTAGATCTCAGTCAGGCAGATATAAAATAGTAATGGGGTTTTCGAAATTAATAATAAAATAAGGATAGAAATACTTATGTAGATCATTGGTGAGAATTTGATGCACGGAAAACTTGTCTCTCAACAAATCTCCCTTCGGCAAGTGTACCGAATTTGTCGTCAAGTAAAAACTCACAATAGAGTGAGGTCGAATCCCACAGGGATTGATTGCTCAAGCAACTTTAATTAGAAGAATGTTCTAGTTGAGCGAATCCAGAATTTGGGTTGAGAGTTGCAGAAAATAAAATGGCGGGAATGTAAATAACAGAAAAGTAAATGCTAGAATTAAAGGACTGGAAGTAAATGACTGAAAATAAAATGCAGAATTGTAAATGGGAATGGGGGATTTGCTCATAAAAGTAAATGGCAGAAATTAAAGAGAATGGGTAAGATCAGAGATAGGGAGTTCATTGGGTTTAGGAGATGTTGCAATTCTCCGGATCAAGTTCATTTTCATCTCTTCCTCAAT
>NC_029789.2:72813945-72819554 GCF_000816755.2 Arachis ipaensis | reverse complement strand
TGGGGGATTTGCTCATAAAAGTAAATAGCAGAAATTAAAGAGAATGGGTAAGATCAGAGATAGGGAGTTCATTGGGTTTAGGAGATGTTGCAATTCTCCGGATCAAGTTCATTTTCATCTCTTCCTCAATCAATGCACTCATTGATCTCCTTGGCAATCTTAAGTGATTAAATTACAATTTCTTGCAATTCAATCTCTCAAATCTTGATCAATAGCCAATTCCTTGGTCAATTGCTCATGAGAAGAGATGAAGTATCGTCACTGATTATACCACATGCATTTCCCAAATCAAGTATTGAGAGGGTTATAGTCACATACCCATCCAAACCCAATTTGGTCCAGCATGAGAAAGCATTTCTAGCTTGATCTCTTCATTCCTCTTTCAAGGTTCAAAAGAGATCCAAGTTTGAATAGCTTCTCTTCCAAGATAACTACTCAATTGGATGAAGATCGAAAGCTTTCAAGTAAAATCAAGAGGAAAGATAGAAGAAGAATAATGAAAATTAGTAAAATGCACAATGTATGCTTGAATCAAGGCTTAAGTGAATATCTACCCAAAACTAGCTTATTTCCTAAAGAAATGCATGAAACTAACCTAAAAATAGTAAAGAAAAGGTCAGTGAAACTGGCCAAGATGCCCTGGCATCACAACACCAAACTTAAAGCTTGCTTGTCCCTAAGCAAGTACTGGAACAAGAGAATGATGAATGGAATATCCAGAGGAATGAGTCATTCTTGTGGAAGTTATGTTACTGATGGTGGTTTCATGCATAGCAATTTAGGTTCATTCCATTACTGGCTTTCAGACCTTTATCATGTCCTAAAACACCCACTTTGTTTATATCCCATGAGACTTTTATTTATTGATCCTTTTATTGTTATTTCAAGGGTTGTTTGTGTTATTTAGGCTAAGTGCTCTGTAAGGGGGCAACTCTTTAAGATAAGCTTTCAGCCAACACTCCCGAACCAATTGGTTCAAGGTGCTAGGTATTGAGACACCCCTAAGGACTTACTCTCTCAAGCCTATCCCCCATACATACACACTATAGGCATTTAGTTTATTTATTTTCTCTTCTTGAGACCTTGGTGTCCAGCACCTCTTTGGGTTACTAAATATTCTGTAGTGAAGGTTACTCTTGATAGTGGACTTTCAGCTGATAATCCCGAGTTAGTTAACCCAAGTTACCAGGTGATAAGGCACCCCTAAGAGCTTATTCATCCAAGTAGATCCCTCACACAGGAGCACCACAGACACTTGCCTCAAGATTAAAACCATTGATGCCTAGCCTTATTGCTTACTCTTTTTCTTTTGTTTTTCACTTCCATTGTTCTTTCCCTTTTCTCTTATTAGGATCTTGTTATTATCTTAGTCTCATGAGTGTATCCAAAGCAAAGTATTCAGGCCAGATAATTGTCATCCCAGCCTTGTGGTTGAACCAACTTAGCTAACTTATGACTACCCCAAAGATTCATGAATGCACTTCCACAATATGAACTCCACTCTGGTCTTTTAAAAACATAATCATTCTCTTTTTATTTGATTTAAAGGGACAAGCTTTACAAGTAAATAAGGGAATGATGCAGTGACATTTAAACCAGAAATCATGGACCTATTCAGAAGGAAAGCTCAAAAGACAGAATTTAAAAAGGGTTCATCTACGAGTAACTACAAATCAAAAGTGCATTCGGGCTTCCAACTTTCAACAATTCTAAGTACAATGGAATTAGGTAACAATACAACCTTCGGGTGATGATCTCTGGTCCCCCTCTCTCTTTGTCATCATCCTAGTTTTTGCTGCCTCGCTTCTTTGGGTGAAGGTGCACCATTTCCTTATAAGATTCCTGTAAGGTTACTGGAAGTTGCTTGTTCCCAAAGCACTTGAGACATCGTTAGCTTACATGTATGCTTGTGCCTCTTGAACTCAATTTGGTGTGTGAACACCAAACTTAGTTCTTTGCCCAGTACAAAACATTGCATATATGCAGAGACCCTCATATCTTGTTATCAACAAAGCAATGATCACCTACAGTCTAACTACATCTAAGTGGTTTCTCTTGATTGGATGGATCTAGCAATGTTCTTTTGGAGTGGAGTGTAATTCTAACCAATGTCCTTTAGTGAAACACCAAACTTAGAACTACACTATCACTCTTGGATTGTTCTGGTGTGGAACACCAAACTTAGCTCCTTACAATACAGGGGAAACAACTTGTGATTTTTATTGAAATAAAGATGAAAGTGAAACTACCTGAGGTTGGGTTGCCTCCCAACAGAGCGCTCTTTTATCGTCGCTAGCTCGACGAGTCCTTAATTACTTGAGATGGTATTTTACTCTGGGGTTTTCCCCCATGTTGCCCAGATAATGCTTGAGTCTTTGTCCATTCACTGTAAAGTCCTCTCTGAACCTTCATCCGTGATTTCGATGTGGCCATATGGTGATACTTTTGTAACCAAGAAAGGTCCGGACCACCTTGACTTGAGTTTTCCTGGGAACAGCCTTAATTTAGAGTTCTAAAGGAGTACTTGCTGCCCTTTTTCGAAACTCCTGGGTGCCAGATGCATGTCATGTTTTCTCTTTGCCTTCTCTTTATACATCTTAGTGTTTTCATAAGCTTGTGACCTAAATTCCTCCATCTCTTGCAGCTGCAAGATCCTTTTTGCACCAGCAGCAATACTGTCAAAATTTAGTATCTTGATAGCCCAAAGAGCTTTGTGTTCCAGCTCCAGTGGTAAATGACAAGCCTTCCCATAGACTAGTTGATATGGAGACATTCCAAGTGGAGTTTTGAATGCTGTTCTGTATGCCCACAGAGCATCATCCAACTTCTTCGACCAATCCTTTCTAGATGCGCCCACAGTCTTTTCCAGGATCCTCTTCAGCTCTCTGTTGGATATCTCAGTTTGCCCACTTGTTTGAGGATGGTAAGGTGTGGCTACTTTGTGTTTTACCCCATATCGTAAGAGGAGAGCTTCTAGTGGTTTGTTACAAAAGTGGCTTCCTCCATCACTGATGAGGGCTCTTGGAACTCCAAACCGGCTAAAGATATTCTTCCTGAGGAAGTTCATGACTACCTTGTTATCATTAGTTGGGGTTGCAATAGCCTTTACCCACTTGGAAACATAATCCACTGCTACCAGGATGTACTTGTTTGCATATGAGGTTGGGAATGGTCCCATGAAATCAATTCCCCACACATCAAACAGTTCCAGTTCCAAGATAAAATTTTGTGGCATGGCGTTTCTTTTGGGCAGGTTTCCAGATCTTTGGCATTCATTGCAGCTTTTTACTAGTTCTTTGGCATCCTTGAAAAGGGTGGGCCAAAAGAATCCGCTTTGTAACACCTTTGCTGCAGTTCTGTCCCCTCCAAAGTGCCCGCCATAGCATGAACCATGGCAGTTCCACAGGACTTCTTTCCCTTCCTCTTCTGAAACACATCTTCTAAGAATTCCATCTGAACATTTCTTGAAGAGATATGGCTCGTCCCAGACAAAGTATTTTGCATCATTCATGAACTTCCTGACACAAACTAGGTTATCTTTCCTTTGTCCTAACACTGCCCCAACTGCAAAATCAGATGCATCACACATCAATTCAAATGGTAGGTTCCAATCAGGTGGGGAAATGATAGGAGCAGAGGATAACCTCATTTTCAAATGTGCAAATGCTAGTACGCATGTTTCATCAAAGATGAATGGTGTATCAGATACAAGGAGATTGCTTAAGGGCTTGGCTATCTTTGAAAAATCTTTAATGAACCTTCTGTAAAAACCAGCATGCCCTAAAAAATTTCTAATTGCCTTGACATCACTGGGTGGGGGTAGTTTTTCAATAAGTTCTACTTTAGCTCTATCAACCTCAATGCCTTGATGAGAGACCTTGTGACCAAGGACTATTCCTCCTGTCACCATGAAGTGGCATTTTTTCCAGTTCAAGACCAAATTGGTCTCTTGGCACCTTTTCAATACCAAGGCGAGGTGATGTAGGCAACTAGGAAAAGAATCTCCGAATACCGAGAAATCATCCATAAAAACTTCAATGAATTTTTCTATCATATCTGAAAAGATAGAAAGCATGCAGCGTTGGAAGGTTGCAGGGGCATTACATAACCCAAATGGCATGCGCCTATAGGCAAACACTCCATACGGACAGGTAAATGAGGTTTTCTCTTGGTCCCTTGGATCAACCACTATTTGGTTATATCCTGAATAACCGTCGAGAAAACAATAATATGCGTGCCTACAAGTCTTTCCAACATCTGATCCATGAATGGAAGGGGAAAATGGTCCTTTTGTGTAGCCTCATTGAGTTTCCTGTAGTCTATGCACATCCGCCATCCTGTGACGGTCCTTGTAGGTATGAGCTCGTTCTTCTCATTGGTAACCACAGTGATCCCTCCCTTCTTTGGTACAACATGTATGGGGCTAACCCAAGGGCTGTCCGAAATTGGGTATATGACCCCTCCTTGCCAAAGCTTCATAACCTCTTTCTGTACCACTTCCTTCATGATTGGGTTAAGCCTTCTTTGGGATTGAATGGATGGCTTGGCGTCATCTTCCAACAGTATTTTATGCATGCATATGGCTAAACTGATTCCCTTCAAGTCAGCAAGGGTCCATCCAATGGCATCTTTATGCTCCTGCAGCACCTTGAGTAGCTCGTCCTCTTGATCTTGACTGAGGGATGAATTTATGATCACTGGGTAGTTTTCATTTTCTCCTAGATATGCATATTTGAGAGTGAGTGGCAATGCTTTGAGTTCACGTTTGGGTGCTTCTGATTTTTCGTTCCCTTCCTTTGGTGCATCTGGTATATGTATTTCTGCTGTAGCTACCTCTTCACTTGATTCAGATTCTTCCTCCACCAATCTCTCGTTCTCTTCAGGTTCATCTTCTTCAAAATTCTCCTCCACTTCATCCTACGTTTTTCTTTTGCCTCCCTCCTTAGTCTAAGGAAGGTTCTCTCAGGTTCAGAATCAAAGGAAGTTGAAGCCTCGCTTCTTCTCCCTGTCATACAACCAACAAGTACAAGCAAAGAAAATAGATGCAGACAGTATTTGTGTCAGAATTACTGTTAGTTGTGGGTGATGCAGTATATCAAACAGTTAGTGGGTTAGCAAACAGAATTGAAAATAACAAAGAAAAATAAAAGAGTAGAGGGGGAAGGGAAGAAGTTTAACTAAAACAAAAGCAAATCACTCAAACAGAAAAATGAAATTCACAAAATAAAAATGCTCAATCTAGTGATCTTCCAATTTAATCATTGTTGATGCACAATCAATCCCCGGCAACGGCGCCATAAACTTGATGCACGGAAAACTTGTCTCTCAACAAATCTCCCTTTGGTAAGTGTACCAAATTTGTCGTCAAGTAAAAACTCACAATAGAGTGAGGTCGAATCCCACAGGAATTGATTGATCAAGCAACTTTAATTAGAAGAATGTTCTAGTTGAGCGAATCCAGAATTTGGGTTGTGAGTTGCAGAAAATAAAATGGCGGGAATGTAAATAACAGAAAAGTAAATGCTAGAATTAAAGGACTGGAAGTAAATGACTGAAAATAAAATGCAGAATTGTAAATGGGAATGGGGGATTTGCTCATAAAAGTAAAT
>NC_029789.2:72804377-72813913 GCF_000816755.2 Arachis ipaensis | reverse complement strand
GTCGTTAGCTTCCACGTTAACCAAGTTAACGTGGAAGTTAACGTGACTCTTGGGGCTGTGTGGTTGCTTCAACGTTAGTGACAATGTTGAGTGTCACTAACGTTGTCGACAACTCTTCATCCCTTACGTTAGTTCCCCAAGTCATGAGTAATACAACATAATATTTGTCACTAAACTTATGCAAAATCCTTATGAAATTATGTAAAAATGCACAATGTATGCTTCAATCAAGGCTTAAGTGAATATCTACCCAAAACTAGCTTATTTCCTAAAGAAATGCATGAAACTTACCTAAAAACAGTAAAGAAAAGGTCAGTGAAACTGGCCAAGATGCCTGGAATCAGAATTTCAGATAAGCGCATAGAGATGCTTTCATTCCTCTGAACCTCTGCTTTCCTGCTGTCTTCATCCAATCAGTCTTACTCCTTTCCATGGCTGGCTTTATGCAAGGGCATCACCGTTGTCAGTGGCTACATCCCATCCTCTTGTGAAAATGGTCCAAGATGCCCTGTCACGGCATGGCTAATCATCTGAGGTTTCCGATCATGCTGGAATAGGATTCACCCTCCTTTTGCGTCAGTCACTACGCCCATCACTCGCGAGTTTGAAGCTCGTCACAGTCATTCAATCATTGAATCCTACTCGGAATACCACAGACAAGGTTTAGACTTTCTGGATTCTCTTGAATGCCGCAATCATTCTAGCTTACACCACGAAGATTCCGATTAAGAGATCTAAGAGATACTCATTCAATCTAAGGAAGAACAGAAGTGGTTGTCAGGCACGCGTTCATAGGGAATGATGATGATTGTCACGTTCATCACATTCAGGTTGAAGTGCGAATGAATATCTTAGAAGCGAAATAAGATGAATTGAATAGAAAACAGTAGTACTTTGCATTAATCTTTGAGGAACAGCAGAGCTCCACACCTTAATCTATGGAGTGCAGAAACTCTACCGTTGAAAATACATAAGTGATAATGGAGTTCATTGGTCTCGGCCCCAGAGGGGAACCGGAGTAACCAAGACTCGAATACAATGATAAAAAGTTCTATTTATAATAAACTAGTCACTAGGGTTTACAGAAGTAAGTAATTGATGCATAAATCCACTTCCGGGGCCCACTTGGTGTGTGCTTGGGCTGAGCTTGAAGTCTACACGTGGAGAGGTCATTCTTGGAGTTGAACGCCAGTTTTTGTGCTATTTTGGGCGTTGAACTCCACTTTGCAACTTGTTTCTGGCGCTGGACGCCAGAATTGGGCAGAGAGCTGGCGTTGAACGCCAGTTTGCGTCATCTAAACTCGGGTAAAGTATAGACTATTATATATTTCTGGAAATCCCTGGATGTCTACTTTCCAATGCAATTGGAAGCGCACCATTTTGAGTTCTATAGCTCTAGAAAATCCATTTTGAGTGCAGAGAGGTCAGAATCCAACAGCATCAGCAGTCCTTCTTCAACCTCTGAATCTGATTTTTGCTCAAGTCCCTCAATTTCAGCCAGAAAATACCTGAAATCACAGAAAAACACACAAACTCATAGTAAAGTCCAGAAATGTGAATTTAACATAAAAACTAATGAAAATATCCCTAAAAGTAACTAGATCCTACTAAAAACATACTAAAAACAATGCCAAAAAGCGTACAAATTATCCGCTCATCACTTCCACGTTAACTAAGTTAACGTGGGAGTTAACGTGGCTCATAGTGGCTTGTGTGGCTCCTTCCAACGTTAGTGACAATGTTGAGTGTCACTAACGTTGGCCATCACCTTCTTCTTTCACGTTAACTAAGTTAACGTGGAAGTCAACGTGGCTCCTTGGGGTTGTGTGGTTGCTTCCAACGTTGGTGACAATGTTGGGTGTCACTAATGTTGTCGACCACCCTTGCCTCTTCACGTTAGCTCCCATGTTAACCAAGTTAACGTGGGAGTTAACGTGGCATTGTGCACTTAGGCCAACGTTAGTGACAATGTTGAATGTCAATAACGTTTGCTTCCTTTCCCCCTTTTAACGTTAGAGGCCACGTTAACTAAGTTAATGTGGACTCTAACGTGGCCACTTATGAGTATTGGCCAACGTTAGTGATAATGTTAAGTGTCACTAACATTGGCTCAAATTTCCTTCTTCACATTAGAGTTCACGTTAACTTAGTTAACGTGACTTTTAACGTGGGTAATGATGACTTCGAGAGCGTTATTGGCAGTCACTTTTCTCATTAACTTTGCAAGTTACCTCCCATTCCTTGCTTCCTTTGGTCCTGAAATCAGGCAATAGAGTGCATCAAAGTTCTAGTCCAAGTCATGGGTAATGCAACATACAATTTGTCACTAAACTCATGCAAAATCTTCATGAAATCATGTAAAATGCACAATGTATGCTTGAATCTAGGTGTAAGTGAATATCTACCCAAAACTAGCTTATTTCCTAAGAAAATGCATGAAACTATCCTAAAAACAGTAAAGAAAAGGTCAGTGAAACTGGCCAAAATGCCCTGGCATCAATCATCAAAGTGAAAATGTGCACAACTTTCATGAAGAACGCTCGCGAGAGCCGGGAACAAGGAATTGAGCTTCGAACCCCTCACCGGAAGTGTTTGCACTCTATTCGCTCAGTGTATAGGGTTAATCACTCAATTCTCCTTTACTTCATGCTCTTCCAAAATTTGTTCTTCCTCTAACAATCAACAATTGTTTTATGCATGTACACATATATCATGAGGTCTTTTCTAAGGTTGTAATGGGGTTAGGGTTAAGGTAGGGTTATATATTTGGTTAAGTGGGCTAAAAATTGAATCCTTTGATTAACTTAAGCTCCCCACCTAACCTATATAACATCCTATACAATTATTTACTAACCTAACTACCCATTCCTCACTCTTCCACATACTCATGCATCTACTTTTGATCATTATACATATGCATTGGTTTGTCTTTAAATCTTACTTTGGGGCATTTTCTCCCCTCTTTTTTTTTCTTTTCTTTTCTTGCTTTGTTTGTTTCTTCCTTTTTTTTCATTATGCCTTTTTCTTCTCTTTTTTTTTGTTTTGTCTCTTCTTTTGTTTCTCTTTTTTTTCTTATCAACCCATATGGTCTACACATTTGGTCAACACATGAGTATGTATCCACTTTCCAATATTTTTAACAAAAAAAATAACATGCTCTTACCTCAACTGATGCCCCCCTCCCCCGTTTTCCCACACTTGAATGACACACACACTCTAGCCTAAGCTATTCAAGGATTCAAATAGGGACATTCATGGTTTTCCACTTTTGGCTTGTAATGTGCTAAATTTAAGAATAAGTAGGTTAAGCATAGACTCAAAGTTGGTTGCAAAGGTTGTTATAGGGTAAGGTCATTTGGGTAAGTGGCCAAGTGAATTGATGGCTTCAATCATGTACATGCATTCATACATATAACAATGGACATATAGAATTAAACAAATTAAGGTTCACAATCATAGAGAGAGGACAATGCACACAAGAAGGAAGGTAAGTGGCTAGAAGATGTAGCCACACAATTAGGCTCAAAACTCACTTGCTTGTGTTCTTGGCTCAAAATCCATGTTCCAGATTACATTCTTCAAACAAGCTTAGCCTAAAAAAATTTCAAAATTGGTAGGGTTGCCCTAAAATTCTAGTTTCCTAGGAAAGAAGTCATTACTCTAACCAAGTGGACTTAAGAAGAGATAACTATCATGCAAAGAGATTTAACAAATTTTTTTTTTCGGGTGTTACCTATGGAGACCGGTCAGCCGGCCGACCTCTCCACACTTAGAAGTTGGCACGGTCCTCCGTGCCTTGGGTAAGACGCAGTGGTTGATCGGCTTTTGAGTGTCCATCATCTTCTCCATTATCGCTATCTTCATTGACGGTGCCAGTGGACGTGGAAATCTCCGGTTCTTCCATAGGTGGTGCTAGGCAACTTAGAAGCTTCTTGCCAAAAGTGTATCGGCATTGGTTGCGCCGCTCATAATGATCGAGCTTCTTGTGGAGGTCCTCTATGCGTTGCATGGATGATTTTGGTGGTGCGGTGGAAGTGGTGGGAATGTTTATGGGGATGGCTAAGTTCGGATCTTCGGTGTCCGCCGGAGGGTTGAGGTATCTCCCGGTTGGAACAACATTGTCGTCCACCGAGATCATGGTCCTCCGATCCTTAGTCTCTCGAGGGACACCGGCTGTGGCAACTAAGTTGGCCACCAAAGCGGGGATGGGTAGGTTTCCTTTAGCGTGGATGCGGCCCATAGCCTGGCAAATGAGACGGGCACCGGTCTCTCTGTGAGAACACACCAAACCAACAGGGCTAACTCGGCAGTGATAGATGAGCCATGGGTGCTTGGGAGCACATAATGGGCTAGAATTTGGGCCCATGCCTGAGCCTCCATGGTGAAAAAACGTGTGGTGATGCCCTTGGGCTGGGGTCTCATCCTTCTTCGAATCCAAAATGATTCGGGTATGGCAATGACCCTGAGGACGGCATCTCAGTCAAACCCATATTTGCATCGTTGCGACAAAATCTCTTGATATGCATCAATTCCTTCCGCTGACGGTCCGGTCTTAAGCACACTTTGAATGGCCTCCTCTGTGACGGGAACTTGTCTTTGACGCACAAATACCGATGCAAGGGACGATGAGTGGTAATTGGTGTAAAATTCCATCACCCAGGACAAGTTTGCTTCGTGTGGCTTCCTTAATAGGAACTCCCATTGCCGCCGCTCGATGCAGGGCATCACAAGCAGAATGACATGAGCCGGAGGGGCTAGAAGAGGCTCTGCGTGATAGTTCTTTTCTTTGATCAAGGGGTACACAAGTTCGCAGTATCGGTTGGGGAACTTGTTTGGATCCCTTGCCGAGTTGTCCTTTTCCAAAACATCAATGTTAGCAACGCTCCTTGTCTTATTGATGAGGGGCTTGGCTCTAGGCGCTTGGTGTGCTTTGCTAGTGGACCGTGGGGGTACGGTGCCTTCTTGGACGCCTTTCCTTGGTCTTTCTTGATAACCATCCTAGAAAAGAGGGGAATGGTGGCAAAATTAAACTCAAAGAAGCACCAAGAAATAATATTCATGCAAGTGATAAGGCATAAGAGAAGAAGTGTCTTAGATACATGACAGCTGCAACATGTAATTAAGGCAATAATGAATACCATGGCCAATCACTAGCATGTGATGTAAGAGTGGTATAGGCATGCAAGCAAGAAGCATGAGGAGCACACACTCTCAACATCAATGACAAGAGGTAAGTGTCAAGGGATGAGCATGTAGAGATGAAGCAAGAAGAGTAGGAGGCTCAATGCACATATGAACAAGCAAGTGAATGAGAAAGAACACTATATGGGAAACACTAAGTCAAATTTAACTCAAAAAGTCATGTATGCGTTTCATCAAACACTTGGTGTGCATTCCTTTTTGTGATAAAAATTAGAGCAAAGGTGACAATGTAACATCCCACAAAGCATCATCAATCATCATAGCATACCACACATTGCAAGAAAAAGTAATTAAGACAATGCAACTCATCAATGCAAGAGTAATCCCCACTTTTAACACCCATAAGAAAATGAAAAAGAAAGAAAATCCAAGAAACAAACTAATCATGAATGAGAGCTAACTAAGAAGAAGAGTAAGGAAATGAAACTAATGAAAGGAAGAAAGGAGAGAGAGAGCTAAGCAAGAAAAAGGGAAAGCGAGAATACCTTGAGAAGAAGAAGAGGAAATGAGGAATGTAAGTGTGAGAGGAGGGAATGAGAGGTATGGGAAAGGAGAGGGGAAAGAGGGGTGTGGAACCGCCGAAGGTGGTGGTTGCCGCCGGTGGATGGGGCGGAAGAGAGGTGGTAGAAGTGGTAGGAGGGGGTAGGAGGAGAGAAGAAGGATGAAGGTAAGAAGAGGGGAGAAAATTGAATGAAGGGGCACCCTAGAGGTAATTGGGTCGTAAGACCGACGCGCGCGCGCCATGCACGCGTGCGCGTGCATGGGCAAAATACAGCAAGGACGCGGACACGTCTAGTGCACGTATGGGCGAAGTGGGTGATATGTAAGTGTGCGCGCGAGGGTCAGATGCGCTTGCGCGTGTGTCTTATTTGTGCCTCCAGCACAACGTGGGCACAACTTTGGCTCAAATCTCGGGAAAAAGTACTAAGAATTGCACTGACATGTGCGACGCGGACGCGCACGGTGCGCTTACGCGTAAGTCGAGTCAGGCGTAAGGCATAGTGTTAGCCCAAAATTAGCACAACTCTCTGGATAATGAACCAGGAGTGCAGATGGCACCATTGGCGCGTACGCGCGCACTTTGCGCAATTAAGGTCATAGACGCGTACACGCCAGGTGCGCGCACGCGTGACTATCGTTGTGCCTGGGGCTTAGCGTTGGCTCAGAATTGGCACAACTCTCTGGAAAATAACCAAGGAGCTGCGAGTGGCCTATGGGCGCGTGTCCACCTAGTGTGCACACGCACACCCCCCTCCTTTTTTTAAGACATGAAGAATGCATATTTATCATGAATTCAATGGGAAAACAAGCCAAAGGGGTCAAAAACACCCAAAACTCCATGCAATACCTAAAGATGGGGTGTTTTCTACCACACAATCAATCCATCTATTGTAAAATCAATGCAAATCTTCATGAACAATTTATCCAAGGTAGCCACAATCAAATCCAACCAAATAATGCTATAGCTAAGCAATCACAAAACAATGAAGAATTCAAGAACTATATATAAAAAGGGTAAAAGGATAGATCTCACTGTGGTGGGGTGTCTCCCACCTAACACTTTTGTTTAATGTCCTTAAGTTGGACTTTCACTAGCTCATTGCTCTTTGCCAAGAGGTGCGTCTTCCAAGAGGAATACCTCAATCTCCTTGTTGCTTTTCATTTTCTCACCATGGTACAACTTGAAACGATGTCCATTGACCTTGAAGATATCCAGACTTGAGGGATGGTGCAAATGGTAGACCCCATAGGGTTCCGCTTTCTCTACTTGATATGGCCCTTCCCATCTTGATCTTAGTTTTCCGGGCAACAATCTCAATCTTGAATTGTAAAGGAGGACTAGATCACCGGCTCTAAATTCTCTTCTTCTTATGTTTTTGTCGTGCACGACTTTTATTTTCTCCTTGTAAAGTCTCGAGTTCTCATAGGCTTCCAACCTCAAACACTCTAATTCCACTAATTGGAGCTTTCTCTCAACTCTGGCCCCACCCAAACTTGGATTGCACTTCTTGACGGCCCAATATGCTCTATGCTCTACCTCCACCGGTAAGTGGCAAGCTTTGCCATACACCAACCGAAAGGGGCTCATGCCAATCGGTGTCTTGTATGCCGTTCGGTATGCCCATAGTGCGTCGGTAAGCTTGGCACTCCAACCCTTTCTATTGGGCTTCACAATCCTCTCCAATATGCGTTTAATCTCCCGATTGGAAACCTCGGCTGGGCCATTTGTCTGTGGGTGGTAGGCCATAGCCACTTTATGTATGATGCCGTATTTCTTCATTAGCCCTTCCATTCTCTTATTGCAAAAATGTGAGCCTTGGTCACTCATGATTGCTCGTGGCAACCCAAATCTACAAATGATGTTATTTCTCACAAAGGAAAGGACCACATTAGCATCGTCCGTCCGGGTGGATATCGCTTCCACCCATTTGGACACATAATCAACGGCTAGTAGAATGTAGAGAAAACCATTAGAATTTTAGAATGGTCCCATGAAGTCGATACCCCACACATCAAAAATCTCACAAAATAGCATGGTTTGTTGGGAAATTTCATCCTTCTTGGAGATATTACCAAATCTAAGACATTGAGAACAAGATTTACAAAAAAGAGAAGAATCCTTGAAAAGAGTTGGCCACCAAAATCCACAAAACAAAAAACTTTTAACAGTTAAAATATCTAAATTAACCCTAACATAATTTGATTTCAAATATACCCATTTCTTATTCTTCTACTCCCTTTTCTCTTCCTCTTCGCTCCTCTTCAATGTGTATATAGAATCTTTAGATTTGTAAAAAATTAATCAAGGGAATGTTTAGTTTCAAAAAAAAATGTTTTTGGACTTTTTTATTTAAAGTCCTAGAGAAAGTGAAGAAAAGAGAAGATCTAATGGGTGAAGATTTAATGGTTGGACACTAAGGAAATCGAAGGAAAAGGTGTTGTTATTGTGTTTTGTGATTGAAACTGAAAGGGAAACAATTGGTGGAAAGTTTAGGCTAACCATGGCATGCTGTTTGCTAAGCGTAGCAAGAAGTAGAAAAAAATAAAAGGAAGAAGCAGTTTTTTATCGATGGTAAAATAATAATATTAAATATACTTTAAATATTCCTTTTCCATTCAATTCTTTTTGTTCTAAATTTAAGAGTTGGTGTGAGAATTGCATTATAAATAAATTCTTCTCAGAATTCAATTCAATTCTATATATCTCGTTAAAGTTTCTAAACACACTCTTACAGCTTGTTTGGAATGCATCTTATTTAAAATTATAGATGAATTGAATTCTATTCCTTGTTTTGGAATAGAAAAAAATATGAAGTTGAATTCCTGTGAGAATTCCAATTCTCATTTTACCCGCATTTACAAATCAGACTTATTTTGGTCTGATTTCAAAATCAATTCTCACCTAAATCTCACTTAAACTGTGCAATATCAAAAATACCCCTGTCCAAATTATAATATTCCATAATCCGTTCAATCTCTCTCTCTTCACTTCTCTTTTCGGAACCAGAATCACCATTCATCGCCTCTCTCCAATCCCTCCATTCCCCTCAGTGAGTTGCCGCACCCGTGCCACCACTGCAACCGTGTCCTTTTTAGTCTTCCTACCACGTAATTCTTCTCAAACTCAAATTGGGTTTCTTTAATTTTCCTCAAATTTGCTTAAAGTTGATCACTTTTTTCCCCCTTTTTTTTTGTGTGCAGGAAACCCAAGGCGGATACAATTGACAAAATTCCACAGTGAGTTCATTGTTACTGTCTTTTATCACCAGTTTTAATTCAATGGATTTGAGTTTCCTTGCAATTTAGCTTAATCCTTTGATTTTCTGTTATTTCTATTATCATCATCAATTTGTTGTTGGCTGCATAATTTAGC
Organism: Arachis ipaensis; assembly: GCF_000816755.2. Taxonomy (NCBI): domain Eukaryota; kingdom Viridiplantae; phylum Streptophyta; class Magnoliopsida; order Fabales; family Fabaceae; genus Arachis; species Arachis ipaensis. The sequence continues at coordinate 72,804,837 of NC_029789.2, read as the reverse complement.
TAGTTTCTTCACCTGAAGTAGTTTGTTAGTCTGTCACTACTTAGGAGCTTATACACATTATTGTATATACTTTCAGATTATTTTTCTGAGGGCCTGTTTTGTTTGGTTTGGATTGATTTAGGTGGTCGGCGAGGTCTATAAAATCTTTTGCTATGGCAGAATTGGAAGCCAGGAAGCTAAAGTATCCCAACACAGGAACCAAAGCGCTTCTCATGGAGATTTTGGAGATGATGCTTTTTCTCATTCTTTTTTGTTTCAAGTTTTAAAAATAATTTAAATTTTTTATTTTTAAAAAAATTTCACCGGCAGAATTGGAAGCCAGGAAGCTAAAGTATCCCAACACAGGAACCAAAGCGCTTCTCATGGAGATTTTGGAGATGATGCTTTTTCTCATTCTTTTTTGTTTCAAGTTTTAAAAATAATTTAAATTTTTTATTTTTAAAAAAATTTCACACATCAT
>NC_029789.2:72801738-72802733 GCF_000816755.2 Arachis ipaensis | reverse complement strand
ATAATCACACACAAATAAGATTATAGAAAAAAAATGAAAAAGTTATGAGATATTGATTATTTTTAAAAAATAATTTAAATTTCTCATTTTAAAAAAAATTCCACCTATCATGATTTCATGGGTGAGATGAATCTAATTGGTGAGGTTGTGTTAGACCAATTTTATTTATAAGTGATTTATATAATTATATTATCTAATTTAATTAATAAATAAAATTATACTTAATATTTATTGAGGGGTAAAAATGTCTTAGAGAAATAATGTAATTTATCAACAAGTCATTCTAAATAATCAAATTCAATTCTATCTCATTAAATGAGTTAGTTGTTCCAAACTATGGAATTGAATTCTATTTCTTTAGGAATTCATTTCTTAATGGAATTGAATTCTAATTCCATCATTTAAAGGTGTCCAAATAGACTATTAGTCTCTGTAGTCTATCACAACACCATCCCTGGAATCAAAACTATCAGCATTGTTTCAGCCAAACTACCCTTTGCGTTTTATTTGGTCATTGCTGGAATCGAAATTGTCGTTGCAAAATACTAAGAAAAAAAAACTATGGTGGAGGATGAAACCTATCACCGGTGTTATCTACACCAATATACTCAAAACTTAGAAAGAAAAAAAAAAAAACAGGAAGGAGATAACAGATCCTCACTAGTAAATGCTACTGTATAGATACAAAAAAAACATCTATAAGTACAGAACTAACGTGTATAGATTTTCTTAGTGACACATGTTTCTACCTTTCCTGGCCTCTCTCAGAGCAACACTGTAATTGTTCAGTGATTTGTTCCTGCAAGATTAAAGGTTATTAATACCTAAAATTTTAATGACATGAAGATTTTTTTTATACATTGGGCTAAGCACAGTAAGAAATTTGTAAATATGGCGTAACGTGAAGTTGGGCATATAGATAGACATGATAAATGTATTAAGTGATCCTTGGTTATACTTTTAATTTAATAAATAAACATAAACATAAATTGGTC
>NC_029789.2:72792228-72801585 GCF_000816755.2 Arachis ipaensis | reverse complement strand
AATAACAGAAAATAATATTTATTTTTTTAATTTTATTTTTCATAAATTATGACACTCAGTTCTTAACAAAATTATTACAGTTAAGATGTTATAGAAAAGTAGGAGGAGCAAGAACATGTATAGCTCGGGTTTTGAAGGAGCCACTTTTAAGGGTTGAGTCTTGGCCCAAAGTTGGCCCTTGCAAAATGGGCTATGACAATTGACATGGCATATCCAATTCAACCCACCGTAATATACCCGCTGCGTTCTTTTATGCTTTTGTCGCCAAGCAACCCAGGCAGTTGAAGTTGATTCACCATGTGCTTTCATCCTATTCTTGTAGCTTTATAGGGAAACTGTCTTTCATACTTTCATCCTTAGCCATTATTAAAGCCAATGCCCTACAAAATGTCACTGTGTTCACTCTCATCTTTCCATTCACAATGATAATTGCTACTCTACACCCACGTGCCATCGAGGTAGCAAATAAGCTGAGGGTTTCCAACTAACGAATGTGAGGTGTCTATCAATCGTAATTTTATTTTCCCCCCAAAATAAATATACTTTTTTTTATTTTAAATTATTTTTTACAAAATATCTTTATTATAATTAATATTTAATGAATAATACATAATTATACTAATTTAGAAACATATCTTCATTATAATTATATCAAATCAATATTTAATGCATTATTAAACTACTTATCAATTATCAACCAAAAATATTTTTAATCGTTTTAATAATAATAATAATAATAATAATAATAATAATTATATGATTTTTTAGGTTATATTTTACCATTGATGCTTTTATTTTGTTTAGTGTATTTTTTTAGTCTGTGTTTAATATAATAAATCTGTAAATATCTATTCTATTATATAAAAATTAAATTTCTGTACTTAATGATAAAACTGTCATAACATGTTTTTGATGGTGTTTTTCGGTTTATTTCTTTTAACTCATTAAATTCATTTTATTATAATAAATTAATTATATCAACTAATTAAGTTGGTTAATTTTTTAAATATCATACAATTTATTATAATTTTTATCAATCAATTAATTGTAATTCAAATTGAATGATTATTTTGTTACAAAATTATTATTTTCTAATCTATTTATGGGCAATACATATATTAATTATAATCGTAAATTAAGCTATTTTATATTAAATGACTTATATAATGGTCAACTCATTTATTATCATAAATACTGAATTAAATAAGTCATTATTACTTTTGATTTAGAATTAAATGAGAATAAAATCACAGATACTATTTTATTTGCTCTTTCGGGTTTAATGGTTGTGACACTCAAATATAAATAGTGACTTCTGGATTTTGGTCTCCAACACATTAAAGCTATCTCCGTAACTCTTTTTCCATAAAAGGAATTTCGATTCAACTCTATCAAGGATACAGAAGGTTTTCAAAGAACAAAGGAATGGTCTGAATTTGCACGAATTCTAAATGTTCGAACTTACGACGTTGTTTCAGTTCGTTGTCTTTACGAGAATGTCTCTAATCTATACGTGTCTAAGGACTAGAATAGATTAAATATTATTTAAGTAATTTATTTCTAATATTGGTATTTGATTAAATTAGTTTTAGAAAAATTTAAATTGTTGACTCAATTCATATATTACGACTATTCTTTTCGAATATATTATTTTTATATTTTTAATATAAAATTTCTTTTTTTTTATTTTTAAGTTTATTTTCTTTCTTGGATATATGTATCACCTTTTTTTCTCATTTTATATTTCAGATTTGTAATGTAATTATTAAGAAAAATGTATTTAAAAAAAGAAAACGAAAAATTAAAACATCACTATTAGAAAAAACTGTTAATATAAGTATGAATGGAGTCAGAATTGAGGAATATATATAGATATAAAAAATAAAAAATCATTGCACGATTGTAGAATAAAAAATAATCATATATATAAAACAAAATAAATATAACAAAAAATAATTAATATATGTGAATTAGATGTTTTTAATAACCGGTAACATAGAGTTTAATAAAATATAATTCATATATTTTTTTATTTATGTATATGTATAGAATTATTTATGTATATGTATATATATTAAGAAAAACTACCGTAATATATAAGGTTATGGAAAGTCTCATCCAAATTTGACAAGAACAAGACGACTTACATAGAAATGGTTCTCATGGATGATAAGGTAAGTTGATTATTTTCCATTATTATTTCAAGTGATGCTAGGTCCAATTTATAAATATTTTTGGTTCATATTTTAAGTTTATTTGATAAGTAAACCCTTGCACGCAAACAAAGACAGTGCAATTTTATAGATTTATAAGTGCTAATAGCTTTTATATTTAATTTGTTTTATAATGTGATAATAAGTAATATATTTATTGGTGGATTTAACTATTACTATATTATTTATGATCACATTCAGTATATATGTCTGATTTATTGAAAAAAGTAGATTATTAAAACCGATTAATAACTATTTTAGAGTTAACCTAATTAACACTAAATTAAAAAAAAACAATACATAACATGTTACTTTTTTATTAATCAAATTATTATTATTCAAATTAATTTTAAAAAAATAATTTAAAATTATAATTTCAATCTCATCACGTGCATGGCACGGGTAATTATACTTGTTTAAAGAAGAAATTGAGTTTGAATATTTTTTAAAAGAGTTAAGTATGATTTTGGTCTCCAACGTAGAGGCCGAAAATCGATTTCATCCCCAACCTTTTTTTCGCTACAAAATGGTTCCCAAAGTTTCAATTGTTTTAAAATTATCCTTCGGATGAAAATACCCTTCCCCCTTCACTCCCAAAATCAACCAAACTCAACAAAAGCCCAGGCCACCACCACCACCACCATCATCATCAGAACAACAAAATCAACCAAAACCAACCAAAAGCACAAGTTAAACCAGAATCCACCACCACCACTATTATCATCATGGTCATCATCATCATCATCAGAAAAAGAACAAAAAAACTCAAAATCCACCACCACTCCCACCACAGAAAATCATAACTCAGAAAATCAGAACAATCAAAACTCAGAACCATCAACAAAATTCAAAATTAAAATTCTTCCTCTTTTATTAACAAAACTCAGATGTAATTACAATAATAAAAAATCTCCAAATTCATCTTCAATTACAAGAACCAAAAATTCATAAATATAATTACCAAAACAAATGACGAGTCGATGTGCGACGGCGAGGAAGAGGTGCGGCGAGACGAGGTGCAACGGCGATGAGGAGGTGTGGCGAGACGAGGGTGACAGCGAAGGTGAGGCGATGACGTCGGCAAGGGTGAGGAGGAGGAGCAGAAACAGCTCGCAGCGCACAGTGAGATCCAGCGGCGAAGACTGAATGACGAGGAGCAGGAGCGGCGGCAACGACGGTGAGGAACAGCGGCAGTGGCCCTTAGCTTTCTCCCTTTCGATCTCTCTCTTCTCCCTTACCTTTCTCCTCTCTTGCTCTCTGTTTCTCCTTTCGATCATAGGCAGTGGTGCGGCAGTGCGGCGGTGCAGCGGTGCGGCGGTGCGGCCTTCCCTCCCCTCTCCCCCGGATTCTCTTTCTTCCCCCTCCCTCTGATGCCTTTCTTTTTTTTTATTTTATTTTATAATTTTTTAATAAAGGGTAATTTGGTAATAAAGAAAATAAAATTGGTAAAAAGGACGATTTTAAAACAATCTGAAACCTTGGAGACCATTTTGTAGCGAAAAAAGACCGGGGAGGAAATCGATTTTCGGCCTCTACGTTGGAGACCAAAATCATACTTAACCCTTTTTTAAAACAACAAACGCCAAAGCCTTATTTCACTAGGTAGGTAATAAACCACTATTTTATGGTTTATCTTGTGCTCAATTGAGTGGATTTTATCAACTCTTTACCCACTTATTCATAATATTTGCATGGTTTTATATTTCCTTCCTGATTTTGTGCTATGATTGAAAACATGCTTCTTTGATCTTATATTTGCTTATTATTAAATCCTCTCTTATCACCATTAGATGCCTTGATATGTGTGTTAAGTGTTTTCAGATATTATAGGGCATGAATGACTTGGAAGATGGAAAGGAAGCATGCAAAGGTGGAAGGAATACAAGAAGATGAAGAAGTTGCTAAGCTGTCCAGCCTGACCTCTTCGCACTCAAACGGCTATAACTTTAGCTAAAGAGATCCAAACGACGCGGTTTCAGTTGCGTTGGAAAGCTAACGTCCAGGGCTTTGATTTGATATATAATATGCTATAGTTCCCTTGAAGCTAACCGACGCGATCGCGTGATCCATGCGGCCACGTCGCAGTGATGAAAAACCAGCGTGGCAAAATTCGAAACCAGCGAATTCTGGACTGTTTTTGACCCAGTTTGCGGCCCAGAAAACACAGATTAGAGGCTATAAAGTGGGGGAATACATCCATTCATAGGGAGGGTCTCATAATTCACAATTTTAGGAGTAGATGTAGTTTTTAGAGAGAGAGGTTCTCTCCTCTCTCTTAGGATTAGGATTTAGGATTTCTCTTAGTTTTAGGAGTGACTCTCAATCCCAGGTTTAATATTCCTTTAAATTTATATTCCTCTTTTTACTTTCAGATGTTGCAATGCTTGTATTAGATATGTTGCCCAATTGGCTTATGAACTTTTTATGTTAAGATCTGCATATTTTATTTAATATTATTTGAGGTATTTCAGACTTATGATTGGTCTCTTTAATTTGTTAATGCTCTGTGTTTATCCAAGTTATTTTCATTCAAGTAGATTCTCTTCCCTTTTGGCTTTGGTTGAGTCATTGGAGACACTTGAGTTATCAAACTCATTGTTGATTGAAAATTGGATTTCTTCATCTCATTAATTCAAGTTCCAATAACTCTAGCCTTTCTCAAGGAAAGACTAGGACCTGAGGAATTAGAATTAATTCATCCACTTAACTTACCTTCATAGTTAGAGGTTAACAAGTGGGAGAAAAATCCAATTCTCATTACAATTGATAAGGATAACCAGGATAGGACTTCCAGTTATAATACCTTGCCAAGAGTTTAGTTTACAGTTATTTATTTATTTTACTTGTCATTTAAATATATTTGTGCCCATTGCCCAAACTCAACATTCCCCAAAAACACACTTTTTCAAAATCAATAATAAGAACACCTCCCTGCAATTCCTTGAGAAGACGACCCGAGGTTTAAATACTCGGTTATCAATTTTTTAAAGGGGTTTGTTACTTGTGACAACCAAAACGTTTGTACGAAGGGATTTTTGTCGGTTTAGAGACTATATCTACAACGCGACTGTTTTTATGACATTCTTTACTGGCAAAAATCCCGACGTCAAAATGGCGCCGTTGCCGGAGAATTGCAAACGTGTGCCTTATTATTGGTTATTGTAAATATTTGCTTTTTGATTTGTTTTTATTTTTATTTTTTTTTTCACTTTTTCGTAAATTAAGAGGTTATTGATTTTTATTTTAAAATTTTTATTTTATCTTATCTTATTTCAAAAATCAAATTTCAAAATTTAAATTTAAAAATTTTTTTCAAAATTCAAATTCAAAAAATTTTCAGAATTCAAAATTCAAATTTCAAAATTTCAAAAATTCAAATTTCAAAAATTTAAAAAAAAAATTCAAATTTTAAAATTTAATTTTCAAATTCAAAATTTAAATTTATTTTTATTTTTGTTTTTAATTTTTTATTTGCTACTATGAACTCTCACCCCTTTGGCTATGAGTCTGGTTACAATAATGTTGCAGGAAGAAGAAATTACAATGAGAACAGGCATCAAGGTTGGAACAATCAAAGATGGGAGGAGCCACAAGGATTTGATCAATCCTCATGGCAACAACCACCTCCAATGGACTATCAACAACCACCACCATATGCCTATGAACCCTTTCCTCAACACAACTTTGGACCACCATACTCACAAGCCCCTTTCCACCATTCACCTCCATATGACCCTAACCCTCAACCACCATACCAACCACCTTATGAGCCATATGAACCATATATAGAACCACCCCAATTCCAATCCAATCGCTCCCAACCACCACCACTTTCTTTTGTAGCATGTCCAAGTCCAGCAACCCAAGAAGCAGAGGATCGCCTAAGGGAAACAGTAATTAAATTTCAGACAACCATTCAACAACTAGCACAAGCAATGATTCAATGGGCTTCTAGGCGCTCAAATACACAAGGATCAGCCACAGCTCCATATGGACAGCCCAATAAAGAGCGTAGCATGAAGGAGATACCAGAAACCCCAGTGGACAAGACAGAGAATGAATTCGTACTAGAACAAGTAGAAGAATCTGTCATTGTTCAAGAAGAAGAAGAAGTGGTTGAAGACTTAGGAGATGCAGAACCTCCATGGGAAAGTCCAGTCATAGACCCTTCCAAGACGTTTGAAATTGATGCTGAGGAGGGTGTAAAACCTCCAAAGCATATCATAGTTGAAGACTTGGAAGAGGTTGATCAAGAGATGGAGATTCAAGAAGAAGAAGCACAACCTCCCACGCCCTTGGAAAGCAATGAAGAGAAGATTGAATTGGAAGAAAGCTACCAAGAGGAAGAGGTTGAAAGCGCTGGAGGCGTGCCAATGGCACAAATCGATCCACGCGACCGCATCATATGGGAATAATGGCCTCCCACGCGACCGCGTCACCCACGCGGCCGCGTGACCTGAAATCGGCGTAAAAAGGGTGTATGGCAGAAAGTTGAGCTGGAGTTGGGCTGGACCCGTGCTGGTAGCACAAGCCCTGCCACGCGAACGCGTCACCCACGCGTCCGCGTCATATTGGAAAAAAGGCCACCCGCGCGATCGCGTCGACCACGCGACCGCGTCACCCTAGATTTTGGCAATACTGAGTTTTGAACAGAGAGTTGTGCGACCGCGAGGCTGCACTCGCGTCACTAGCACAAATCGAGTCACGCGATCGCGTGCCCCATGCGTCCGCGTCACCCAACCTTATCGCGCACCACGCGACCGCGTCACCCACGCGACCGCGTCGCCAGCGTCGCACAACCTATCCAGATTAGTGCTAATTTTCTTATCTTCTCTTTTCCAATCCTAATTTCTTCCTTCTCTCTCATTTCTCACTTTCTTTTTCTTCTTCTCATCCCTTCTCCCTCTCATTCTATTTTATTTAATTTATTTGCATACTTTCATTCATTGCATATTTTTATTTTTCTGAAATTATTATTGGTGTTCAAATATTCTTATTCAACTATTACATCTTTTCTGGTATTTTCTTGATGCTTAGTGACTTGTTTTATTTTCAATAGGTAATATTATTTATATCAATGCCAATTTTTTATACCTGTATTACTTTTACATTGATATGAATTTATATTATCTCTCCTTACCTACACTCTCCCTCATTGTTGCAACATTTTTGCACCATTGATCTGCCATATACTTCTATTATTTTCTCACTTGCATGTTGTAGCTACCATGTAATTGAGACCCTCATTCTTTGGCATTAACCAACCCATGTTTTAAATTGTTTCTTATCTTTATTTCTGGGTTACTGTTCTTCTTTTCCTCTTCTTTCAGGCTGGCCACCAAAGACGGCAAAAAGGAGAAACTTCTAAAAGGGAGACAAACAAGTCCATCTGCACAATCCTTAAAGAAAAGCATCAGTTGAAACAACCCGTCCACCTGCACATCTCAGCATGCACCGAGGACGGTACAATCTTTAAGTGTGGGGAGGTCGATACCGATCTCCATGGGTTAGTACTTTCTTGTCTCAAACACCAATGTTCAAATTTTCTTTGTAGATTAGTTGTTGCATTTGCATGTTTGTTTGATTTTTGCATATTTTACCACTTGGTGGAAATAATATTTTCTTTTTCAAGAAAATTTTTAGAGAATTTCACTAATTTGAATAAAATTTAATGTTACACTTGTTTGAGGAGATATTATACTGGAACATGGTTTAGAACTCGAACACACAAAACCTGTGAGATTTTTGAGCCTATTTGAATTGGTTGCATTTTATCAACCAAAAATTTTGTTTTAGTGTGTATTTTTCTCTCTAAAATTGTGATCTTTGTCTTGCTTAATTCTATATTTCCATTATTTGATGTATGCATGCACTTATATGATTGAGGCCTTTGTTTCACTAAGCTTACATACCCATATGGCCTTAACCCTTCATTATCCCTTGCAAACCAATTTGAGCCTATTATACCCCTTTGTTCTTTACTTTAACACATCATTAACTCTAAGCGAAAAACAATAATGTCCTTAATTTGAATCCTTGGTTAGCTTAGACTAGTGAGAATGCTCATGAATTAAGTGTGGGAAAAAGTGGGTTTGAAAACATTTGGTTTGAGAATTGAGTATGTTAGAATTTTCTGAAAATGTGAAAGAATGTTGAGAATATGTTCATGCATTCAATACTTTAATCATATGCATTGAGAAAAACAAAATAAAAAAAATATAATATAAAAAAAATTAAAAAAAAAAGAAAAATAAAGGAGAAAAAGAAAAGAAAAAGAGCAAATAATAAAAGGGGACAAAATGCCCCAAAGTAAGTGGTGAAAGCAATGCATATGTACTGTACTTAAAATTAGAATGCATGAATATGTGGAAAACATGGTTATTGGATGGTTAGATGTGGTATTATGATTACATGGATTGTTTAAGTTAGGTGGAAAGTTTAAGTTAATTAAGGATTCAGATTTTTAGTCCACTTGGCCAAATACAATCCTACCTTGACCCTGACCCCATTACAACCCTTAAAAGACCTCTTGATATGTGTATCTGTGCATTAAATTTGTGTTGATTGTTAGATGAAGAGCAAGCCTTAGAAAGCAAGGTTAGTAGAGAATTGAGAGAATCGAACCTAAAAACACTTGAGTGATTAGAGTGTATACACTATCAGTAAGGGTTCGATGCTCAATTCCTTGTTCCTTGCTTTCATGAGCTATTTTCTTCTTGCAAGTCTATTTGTACTTCATTTTCATAACTTGAATTAGTGAAATCCAGTTCATATTTCCTCTTGAAAGATTTGTTTACTTTTAACTAAGTAGGTAGAAACATTTTGCATGTAGTTACATTCATAGGTTGCATTTCATACATTCTACCATCCCTCTTCATCTTTATAGTTTCTCTTGAGCTTAGCATGAGGACATGCTAATGTTTAAGTGTGGGGAGGTTGATAAAACACTATTTTATGGTTTATCTTGTGCTCAATTGAGTGGATTTTATCAACTCTTTACCCACTTATTCATAATATTTGCATGGTTTTATATTTTCTTCCTGATTTTGTGCTATGATTAAAAACATGCTTCTTTGATCTTATATTTGCTTATTATTAAATCCTCTCTTATCACCATTAGATGCCTTGATATGTGTGTTAAGTG
>NC_029789.2:72771987-72790829 GCF_000816755.2 Arachis ipaensis | reverse complement strand
CATTTTCATGATTTGAATTAGTGAAATCCAATTCATATTTGTTCTTAAAAGATTTGTTTACTTTTAACCAAGTAGGTAGAAACATTTTGCATGTAGTTGCATTCATATAGATAGGTTGCATTTCATACATTCTACCATCCCTCTTCATCTTTATAGTTTCTCTTGAGCTTAGCATGAGGACATGCTAATGTTTAAGTGTGGGGAGGTTGATAAAACACTATTTTATGGTTTATCTTGTGCTCAATTGAGTGGATTTTATCAACTCTTTACCCACTTATTCATAATATTTGCATGGTTTTATATTTTCTTCCTGATTTTGTGCTATGATTAAAAACATGCTTCTTTGATCTTATATTTGCTTATTATTAAATCCTCTCTTATCACCATTAGATGCCTTGATATGTGTGTTAAGTGTTTTCAGATATTATAGGACAGGAATGACTTGGAGGATGGAAAGGAAGCATGCAAAGGTGGAAGGAATACAAGAAGATGAAGAAGTTGCTAAGCTGTCCAGCCTAACCTCTTCGCACTCAAACGGATATAACTTTAGCTACAGAGGTCCAAACGATGCGGTTCTATTTGCGTTGGAAATCTAACGTCCGGAGCTTCGATTTGATATATAATATGCTATAGTTTCCCTGATGCTAGGTGACGCGACCGCGTGATCCATGCGGCCGTGTCGCAGTGACGAAAAACCAGCGTGGCAAAATTCGAAACCAGCGAATTCTGGACTGTTTTTGACCCAGTTTGCGGCCCAGAAAACACAGATTAGAGGCTATAAAGTGGGGGAATACATCCATTCGTAGGGAGGCTCTCATAATTCACAATTTTAGGAGTAGATGTAGTTTTTAGAGAGAGAGGTTCTCTCCTCTCTCTTAGGATTAGGATTTAGGATTTCTCTTAGTTTTAGGAGTGACTCTCAATCCCAGGTTTAATATTCCTTTTACTTTATATTCCTCTTTTTACTTTCAGATGCTGCAATGCTTGTATTAGATATGTTGCCCAATTGGTTTATGAACTTTTTATGTTAAGATCTGCATATTTTATTTAATATTATTTGAGGTATTTCAGACTTATGATTGCTCTCTTTAATTTGTTAATGCTCTGTGTTTATCCAAGTTATTTTCATTCAAGTAGATTCTCTTCCCTTTTGGCTTTGGTTGAGTCATTGGAGACACTTGAGTTATCAAACTCATTATTGGTTGAAAATTGGATTTCTTCATTTCATTAATTCAAGTTCCAATAACTCTAGCCTTTCCCAAGGAAAGACTAGGACCTGAGGAATCAGAATCAATTGAACCGAACCCAAACCAGGCCCAAAGCCCATCATATAAAAGCTAAAACTTGCATCTTCTTCCCCAAAACCTAAACCCTTGCTCTCAAATTTTAATTTACCACAACTTTCAATCTGGAGCTCTGATCGCTGCACCGTTTGTGGCTACGCGACCACCACATCGAGTTATACAAAACCCACCAAACAAAGTGGTAAGTACCTTGCTATTTTTTAATCAGCCTTCCTCCTTGCATTTTCGAAAATTTGGGTTTTGATTTTGAGAGATTATGTGATTTTGGTGTTTTAGGATTAAATTAGCTTCGGAAACTTGTCGGGTCTTGTCCCAAACGACCATGGGTATGGTGCGAAACCACTAACTTTTATGAATCATTGATTATTATAAAATCTATATTAATTTTGAGTGATATTGTTTGGTATTAGATTAAATTGTTTGTGTTGGGATCAAATTGATGGTATTAGAGGCTTGCGATTGAACCTTGGGAGCTGAGTTGGTGATTAGTGAGAAATTAGAGCTTTGAAACTTGTGGAACGGAAGAATTTTGAGGTGTTTGACATTAGGGAGGAATTGGCCATGGTACGGTTTTGGTTTCTTGTAGATAATGTGTAATGTAACATGAAAACTTATGCTAGTTGACCGTAGGATAGGTTGAATTATGTGAACTTGATGAGGTTTAATAATTTTTAGTAAAAATGTTGAGTTTTTTATGAGTTTTTGATGATGATTAATGAGGATGATGACTATGATTATGACTTGTGAATGTGGATATATATTGATGAGTTGTGTTGTTTTGACTGTCGATTGTTTGGAATGAAATTGATAAAATTGAGATTTGGTATGTTGTGGAAGAAATAGAATGAATATGGAACTGTTTTATACACAATGAGTATTGTTTTGTGGTGTGAGTTATTGGTTTTGAATGGAAGTTGGTAAAAATAAAGGTTTGGAACTTTTGGTAAAAAATTAATTTTTGACCGAATTTCGGCAGGCCACAACTTGGCTTCTGGACCCTCAAATTTTTTCAAACTTATTTCAAATAAAAACTGGGACCATGAAGTTTATGTTGTTTGAAAAACGGACTAAAAATGTCTTTTAACAAAAAATTTATGCGCGTTTGATGTTTGGTTGCAAAAATTGAATTCTGCAAACTTAACAGCTTTTTACTACTTTTACTTGGCATGTGTACGCGAACACACACGTGATGCAAACCCTGGGATCTGCCCAGATGTCCCGTGTATGTGGGCGTGTGCATACATACGCGGAATGGAAAGATTTACAGGCTTGCATACGCAGGCAGTACCACGCGACGCGGGAAGGCTTCCCTGTCCAAGGGGCTCGCGTACGCGGACAAGGATCGCGTATGCGAGATGGGAAATTTTACACCAACGTGTATGTGAAACATAGCATGCGTACACGGAATCCTGTTTTAGAAAATTTGTATTTTTGTCAATTAAACATATTTTCTAGCTTCTAAACCTCTATAATTACCTTCTAAGCTCCTATACCTAGTCCCTAATCATAGGAAGGGGGGTGAACTTATAGAAGGGATTAACTTTGCAGTGAAGAAAGATTCTTGAAGTAATGATTTATGTTTGAGAAGTGCAAGAATGCTGAATATGTGATGAATGATAGCTATAATGATAATGATTGATTGAATTTGAACGATTATTGGCTTGTGCACTTCTATTATCTGAGATATGAGTTTTCCTGGGTAGATGCAATGGCTAGCCACCACTTGCTCCAGGTTGAGAATCGATACACTGTTGACCCTACGTCGCAAGATGTGGCTGGGTACTTTAACTCCCTGGAAATTTTCCCAATGAGATAAAAATTGAATGATTGAGATTATATGCATAGACTCTTAGGGATGCGTGCATGGAAGGACTGTCTAAGGTTAGCTACTGGACATGTCGGGTTTAGCTATATAACCAACAGATTGAGATCATATGTATTTGTATGTTTTATTTTAGTGTGCATTACTTGGGTTTGCCTATTTGATTAACCATGCCTACTTTCTATATGTTCTACCTGCTGTAACTACATTCTATCTGTGTTTTCTTTGTCTATACTATACGTCTTTGCAACTGAGAGATCCCTTGTCTGGTGGAGGTGTGAGAAGGGTAGTTCTACCAGTGTTTTGGAGGGTTGGAGGAGACGGAAAGTGAAGCATTGAGTTTAAGTTAGTCTTAGAATGTAACTACCTTGGATAATTTACCCAATTTATGGATTAGTATATTCCTTTTGGTTTAATTCTGAGTGTCGGAATTTTAGGATTGCCTCTAGCTTTTCTAGGACCTTATATATTACCTATGTTGGCACTATTACCATGCTGAGAACCCCGGTTCTCATTCTATACATATATTGTTAGTTTTCAGATGCAGGTCGAGAGGCACCTCGGTGAGCGTTTGGAGTTTCCTACTGCAAGCGAAGTTTGGAGGATGCTGTATTTTGTTATTATGCTATGTATATTTGTAGACATAGATGCTTCTCCATTTATGCTTTAAGTTTGATCCTCCTAGAGGCTTTTATGGAGAAATAGGTGATTGCTTTATGTATTTTGGGATATTTTTAGGATGTATATATATGTATATAAATATTCTCCGGCCAGCCTTAGCTTTGCAGGTCGAGTCTGAAACTTGATATTCTGTATCTGTTGGTATTCCGCTCTTTATGCATATATACCTTTACCTTTCCTCCTATCCGAGTATTCGTTTACGTGTGCAATGCGCTTTTTTTTTGGAATTTTGCTTAAATCTTTCTTCAAAGCTCCTAGTTATGTATTTCTTTCAAATATATATGTACATTTTTATTATTTTAGAGGTCGTGATACCTCGCCACTTCTGTTTTACAGCTTAACCGTAAAGCTCAGAGTGGTTGGGTGTTACAACATGGATCAAACGATGCCATTGAGCTCTATCATGTATCATGTCTACAGAGAGACCATTCACATATAGATATCATTTAACCACCTCATGGATGGTCTTCCTAGGTCTTCCTCTACTTTTCACCCCTTGTCAATTTTCCATCTCGTCTACCCTCCTGACTAGGTACTTTGTCGGTCTTCTTCTCACATGTCTAAACCACCTGAGATGCGATTCTACCATTTTTTTTACAATAGGTGCTACTCCAACTCTCTCTCTTATATCTTCGTTCCTTATTCTATCCAATTGCGTATGACCACTCATCCATCTCAACATCTTCATCTCTGCCACACTTAACTTATGTTCGTACTCTCCTTTGGCCGCCCAACACTCTATACCATAAAAGCATAGCCGCTCTGATAAAAGTGCAACAGGATTTACCTTTATGTTTTAAAGGTACTTTTTAGTCACATATGAAACCAGACGCACTCCTCTATTTTGACCAACCTGCTTGGATCCTATGATTTACATCCTGTTCAATCTCTCCGTTATTCTGTATGATGCACCCAAGATACTTAAAACTATTAACTTTTCGTAGGATGTTTTCTCCAATCTTCACCTCTATATTAGGATTTTCCCTTTGGTGGCCGAACTTACATTCCATATATTCTGTCTTACTACAGCATATGCCCAGACCATACACTTTTAGAGCTTCTCTCCATAAATCCAACTTCTTATTTAGGTCTTCCCTTAACTCTCCTATAAGGACAATATCATCGGCAAAAGGCATGCATCATAGCATAGGCTCTTGGATATGCTCTGTGAGTACTTCCAAGACTAATGTAAAAAAGGTATGGACTTAAGGATGATCCCTGTTGTAGTTCTATACCAATATAAAATTCCTCTGTCACACCACTATAAGTCTTCATATTAGTTGTAGTCCCATCATACATGTCTTTAGATGTAAGAATCTAGGCGATCCTTACTCTCTTCCTTTCCAATACCTTCCATAAGACCTCCCTTGACACCCTATCGTATGCTTTTTTGAAATCAATAAACACCATATGTAGATCCCTTTTATTACTACTATACCTCTTCATCATCCTTCTTAACAGGTATGTAGCTTCAGTGGTGGATCTGCCTGGCATAAAACCAAATTGGTTCTCTGTTACTTATGTCCCTTGTCTCAGCCTCCGTTCTATCACCCTTTCCTATAACATCATGGTATGACTCATGAGCTTGATCCCTCGATAGTTTTTGTAACTCTGTATATCCCCCTTATTCTTGTAGGTAGGTACCATGGTACTCTTTCTCCACTCATCTATCATCTTCTTTGACCTTAAAATCTCATTAAAAAACTTAGTTAACCAACTAATGCCCTTCTCTCCAAGGCCCTTCCAAACTTCAATCGAAATATTATCGGGTCCTACTTCCCTGCCATTTTTCATCTGCTTTAGAGCCTCTTTTCCCTCGAAGTCTCGAATTCTTCGATAGTAGTCAAAGTTTTGATCTTTTTCCCTCGTTCATAATCGACCAAAGCTCGGAAGAGTTTTCTGTCCTTCATTAAATAACTCGTAGAAGTAACTCTTCTACGTTTCATTGATCTTCTCATATTGAGCCAAAACCTCACTGTCTTTATCCTTTATGCACTTAACCTAATCCAAGTCTCTCGTTCTTCTTTAACGGCTCTTTGTGATTCTATATACCTTTTTCTCCTTCCTTCAGGCCTAAGGCCTGGTAGAGACCCTCATATGCTCTTGTTCTTGCTTCACTTACAGCTACTTTTGTAGCTTTCTTAACCACCATATATTTTTCTTAGTTATCTGTATTGCGGCACAAAGACCACTCTTTAAAGCACTCTTTTTTGCCTTTATCTTCTCTTATACACTCGCATTCCACCACCAAAACTCCTTGTCCCTTGGTCTTTGACGGAGGATTAATGTCGGTAAAGAATTTTCACAAAAATAATTATGTTGATAGTATAGATCCAAACCGACAATTAAACCTCAATCAAAGTTTAATTTGTTTGTCACAATGCAAACTAATAAAAATAACTGAAGTATTCAAACCTTGGTTCGTTTCTCAAGAAATTGTATGGAAGTGTACTTATTATTGGTTGTGGGAAAGTATTTTTGGGGTTTTGAAATAAGGGAACAAGGAATGTAAATAACAAGAAAATGAACTAACAACTAAGAAAAGTCCTAGCAAGGGTTAAGAATTGGAATTCTTATCCTCATTATCATCGTCAATTGTGATGGTCATTGCCTTTTGCTCTCACTTAGTTAACCTCTAGCAATTGAAGGAAAGTCAAGTGAGCAAATTCAACTCTAATTCACAAGTCCCAATCAAAGATCAGCTTTAGTGAATTTCAAGCCAACTAGCAATCCTCAATCACCAATCAACAACACAGTTTGATAACTCAAGAGTCTCCAAATTACTCTAAAAATATTCTATGCTCACAGACTTGAGGGTTTATGCCTACTATGTCTGCCAAACTCCACCCAATTGCCTTCTTGTGCCTCCTCAGCACANTCTGCCCATCTTACAGGTAAGCGTATTTGAGGTGTGGAGGAAGGGGTTTTAATTCTAACTTCTGATCATGGTCAGGCTCTGGGTTGTCTGGAGTTGGTAACAGTGGTAGAGCACTATCATTGTCCTCTGAGAATGTCCCCACACTTGGACATTGTCCTGTGTGCTTCTCTTCAAATTCCTCCTGGTGAACTTCAGTCACGGTTTCATCTATAATGTCACACTGGAGGATAGAATGATCCTCCGGAGGGTGCGTCATAACTCCATTCAGGTTGAAGATCACTATTCAGCCATCTATTTCAAAAGAGTATGTTCCTGAAAAAGTATCTAATTTAAACTTTGAGGTCTTCAAGAATGGCCTTCCGAGTAGGATTGATGATGGCTTGTCTGAGTCATTTTGGGGCATTTCCAGGATATAAAAATCAATGGGAAATGTGAGCCCCTTAATGCACACTAATACATCTTCAGCAACTCCAGCCACTGTGATAATGCTTTTATCTGCTAACACAAAACGAGCTGCTGACCTTTTTAAAGGAGGGAGCCTCAAAATATCATATATAGACAGAGGCATTATACTTACACATGCTCCTAAATCACACATGCAATCAGAAAATACTACACCACCAATAGTACAATTAACCATACAAGGACCTGGGTCACTACACTTTTCAGGTAAACCTCCCATTAAAGCAGATATGGAACTTCCTAAAGGAAAAGTTTCTAATTCATTAATTTTGTCTTTATGTATACATAAATCTTTTAGAAACTTTGCATACTTAGGTACCTGTTGAATAACATCAAATAGAGGAACAGTTACCTCAACCTTTTTGAATATCTCTACCATTTTTGGATCAGGTTCCAGCTGCTTCCTGGGCTTCCTTGCAAGTTGTGGAAATGGAATAGGAGTGGTGTCTTCTGTAGTGTCTGCGCCTTTTGATGCTTCCTCCTGTGGTTGAACTTCTTCTTTTTCAGTTATGTCCTGTATGTCATCTTCCTCTTCAACATCTTCTATTTCCACTACCTCTTCAGCTAAGGTGTGTTCTGGTGGGCTTGGCTCCTCCTGGTTCCTCTCCTGCAATGTGGTTCCAAACCTTAGGGTGATGGCATTAATACCACCCTTGGGATTAGGTAATGGTTGAGAGGGAATTCCACTGGAGCTCAAGGGTTGGTTATTGGAGTTATTCATTGAACCAATCTGTGAGACAAGAGCTTGCAAAGTAGCGTTCAGACCATTTAGAGTGGCATTAATGTTGTTTTCCATGGTCTGCTGTCTCCGATCAATAGATTTTAGTAAGTCATCATTGGCAGATGAAGAAGGATAGGTAATTTGAGAGGTCTGCTGTAGGGTATTCTGTGGTCCTTGGGATTGCCTTAGGTGAGGTGCTCTGTAAGGCTGATTCTGATTCTGTTGCCTGTTGTTGTTGTTATTCTACCTCTGATTTCCCGGATTATCTCTGCCTCCTCTGTTGTTGTTATCCCTCAAATTCGAGTTAGAATTGTCTTGCCATCCGTGGTTGTAATTGCCACCTTGATTGTACCCTTGGTTGGGGCGGTCATAGAAGTTATGTGTGGCTACCACGGTGTTGTCTTCCTGCTGGAGCTGTAGACATTCATCAGTATAGTGGCTATAATCAGGGCAGATTCCACA
Organism: Arachis ipaensis; assembly: GCF_000816755.2. Classification (NCBI taxonomy): domain Eukaryota; kingdom Viridiplantae; phylum Streptophyta; class Magnoliopsida; order Fabales; family Fabaceae; genus Arachis; species Arachis ipaensis. The sequence continues at coordinate 72,782,499 of NC_029789.2, read as the reverse complement.
AACTCTCTGTGGGACTAACTGTTGGTTTTGCTGTGGTGGAGAAGGTTGAGCTTGCTGAACTTGTTGTTGGTTCAATTGCATCTGCTTCAGCAAGTTGGTCATTTCACAGATACTCTGAGTTAGAGCAGCAGTCTCTCTGCTAGAGGATACTTCTGCAACGACTTTTGCACGGCCTTGTTTCTGCCTGTGATTCCTAGTAGATTTAGCTAAGTCGCTGATCAATTGCCATGCCTCATCAGTGGTCTTGTACTTTTTCATAGACCCATTGCTAGCACTTTCCAATGTGGTCTTATCTTGGGGCCTCATGCCCTGTGTGACATAACCGAGTAACACTATCTTGTCAATCATATGGTGGGGGCAAGCTTCCAGAAGGTTATTGAAGCGCTCCCAGTACTCATAGAGAGTTTCAGAATAATCCTGAACAATCATGGAAATATCTTTCCTCAGTTTATCAGTAACTTCAGTTGGAAAGAACTTTTCCAAGAATTCTCTTCTCAGTGTATCCTAGTTGGATACAATTGCTGATGGTTGAGTGTAGTACCACTCTCTTGCCTTCCCCTCAAGAGAAAATGGGAAAGCCTTCAGCAAAATGGAAGTTTCATCTGCACCATCACGCCTGACAGTAGAATAGGCTGCTTGAAAATCTCTCAGGTGCTTGATAGGCTCTTGAGCAGGTAAGCCATGAAACTTGGGCATCAAATTGAGCAGTGCGGTCTTTATTTCAAAGTCTGTAGCCACCGCTGGGTGATGCGCTTGAAATGGTTGCATTGTAAAATCAGGGGCTCCAACCTCCTGGATAGTAACTCTCCTAGCTGCTGCCATGTTACCTGCACGTAAAATAACCAAATCAGTAGAACGGGGGCTAGTTTCTTTCTCAAGTGACGTTTCAGATCCACCTTCAGAGAGGACTAACCGACGCCGAGCTTGCCTTATTCGCGAAATAGTTCTTTCAATCTCAGGATCGAATACTAGCAAGCTTGGATTAGGAAGTGAACGCGTCATCCAACGAAAGAAACAAGCAGCTCATAGTAGTAAAATAAAATAAAATTCAAATAAATAAAATCCAATCAATAACTTTAGCACTCTATTGCAACTCCCCGGAAACGGCGCCAAAAATTGATGGAGGGCGGAAATTGGCGAGTTAAGAATGATTTTAAAATATGCGTTGCAAGTATAGTTGTCAACCAACCAAAAATTCGCTTATCAATTTAGAAGAGTGTCACAGAAATTAAAATTAAAATACTGGGAGTATGAATCCCAGGTCGTCTCCCAACGAGTTGCAGAAAAGTGTGCTATTTTATTAATCAGATGTTTTCAAAAAAGTTTGAGTTGAATGACAGAAAATTAAATTAGAGAATTTATATAAATTTAAATAAAAGCTTTGACTGGGAGTTGATTAGCTGAAAGCCCTATTCTTGTTGGAGTACTCTCAAGATTAATTGACAATTGAGGGTTATTATGTTTAGTTGCCCCTTACTAAGTAAGGGAAAGTTAAACAAGTTGGAATACTGTTTCTATCCACAAGTTCCAATCCGTTCTTAGGAGGATTGGTATTAGTGACTAGAGAGAAATCCAACAATAAACCCAATTACAATCTTTCTCTTGAGCATCCCAACTCAAGGGTTACTTTCAATCAACTCCCCATCAAGTTAGGGAACTACTCGCTCATTGTAAACGTAAAATTCATAACATAAGAAAGGGAATTAAAGAAAGACATGATAAATAATGATCAAAAGATTAATTAAAAATAAAAGTAATTCTTGTATTAATAAATGCTAAAATAATCCAATAGTAAAATTAAGTAAATTAAGGAACATGGAAGAGTAAGAGACAAGTAAAGAGAACGAACTAGAATGTCGAAGTCTTGATGAGGCAATAACTCTTCTCAATATCCCAATGCAAAAACAATGAAAATAACAAATCCTAAAAACTATGAATGTGTAGAGAGAAAAAAACCTAGAGGAGAGGAAAACTAGATCTAAAAGCTAAAACTATGCGGAATGAATGTTGTTTTTGGTTTCTGCATGTTCTCTGGCTCTAGTTTGCTTTTCTGGGCTGAAAACTGGTTCAAAATAAGGCCCGAAATTGCCCCCAGCGATTCTGCAGATTATGCAGATCGCGCATGTCACGCGGATGCGTCATTCAGACGGATGCGTCATTCGGCGTTTTGCTTTGCCACGGGGGCGCGTTGTCCACGCCTCCGCGTCACTTGTGCAGTTTCCAATTTGCGTGGCCGCGTCATCCATGCGGCCGCGTCATTGCGATTTCCTCTCTTCCGCGCGGTCGCGTCATCCATGCGGCCGCGTCGCTTCTCGCTGGTCATCTCCTCAATTTCTTGTGTTCCTTCCATTTTTTGCAAGCTTCCTTTCCAATTTCTAACTCATTCATGCCCTATAAAGCCTGAAACACTTAACACACAGATCACGGCATCGAATGGAATAAAGGAGAAATAAAATACATAATTAAAAGTCTCTAGGAAGCAAGTTTTCAATCATGCAATAACTTTAGGAAGGAATTATAAATGCATGCTTATTTAATGAATAAGTGGGTAAAGATCATGATAAAACCACATAATTAAACACAATATAAACCATAAAATAGTGGTTTATCAACCTCCCCACACTTAAACATTAGCATGTCCTCATGCTTAGTTGAAGGAGATAAAATGAATGAGTAAGAACATGTAAAACCCATGCAATGCAATGCAGCCTATATATGCGAATGCAACTATATGATTCTTGTCCATTTGATCAAAAGTAAATAAGCTCTTCAAAAATAATTACAAATCAAACTCCACTAATTCAATTCTTATACAGCAAGAACAGCTAAAAATGGAAGAAGACAACTCATGAAAGAAGGGAACATAAAATTTCAAGCATTGAACCCTCACTGAAGATGTATGTACACTATAGTCTCTCTAGTGTATAGGGTAATTACTCTATCCTTCTCTAATCATGCTTTCTAAATTTTTGTTCTTCTCCTAACCAATCAACAACATTTAATATACCAATGCAAATATCATGAGATCTTTTCAAAGTTGTAATGGGGCCAAGGTGAGGGTAAGGATATATATATGGCTAAGTAAGCTTATAAATTGAATCTTTAATTAACCCAAGCTTTAACATAACCTATATATATTCTATATAACTTTTAAAATTCCTACCTAGCTACCAAGAAATTTCCTTTCACATTCCATATTCATGTTTCAACCTTTTATTTTAATTTTATCATACATGCATTGACCCTTGAATTCTTAATTTAACATTGGGGTAATTTTGTCCTCTTATTTATTTTTTTTGAATATTTTTTTAACATAAACATAAATATAAACATAGCTTATCAATGCACAAAGATTTTTAATTCTTACAGTTTTTCATGAGTAGGTATCCAAATTCCCAGTATATTATCATGACACATTCCCTTATTATCTTTTGCTTCCACAATTTCCCATACTTAAATAACACACACAATTCTATCTTAAGCTAACCAAAGATTCAATTTGGGATATATAATTGTTTTTTCTCTTAAGGCTAGTAATGTGGTAAAATATAGAACAAATGGGATTTAAAGGCTCAAAGTGGCTAACAAAGGTAATTGAAAGGGTAGGCTTAATTTGAATAAGTAAGCTAAACAAATAATGACCTCAATCATATGCAAACATATAAATATAATAAACATTGGACATATAGGATGAAACAAAATATAGATTACAATCATAGAGAAGTAAACACACAAGAATAAAATAATTATGGTTAAATAATGTAACCATTCATAAAGGCTCAAATCTCACAGGTTGTGTGTTCTTTAGCTCAAAAATCATGTTCCAAATACAACTTCAAGCAAATTTAACATAAAAGTTTTAATTAAAATTAGTGAAATTTTGTTCCAAAGATAGGGTCTTAGAAGAAACTTATTGTCTTTTTAATCAAGCAGAACATGCATGCAACTAATCTATTACTATGCAATTTATCCTATTCTACAAAAGAAAAATCTAACAAAATATCCTAATTTATTGGTGCTAGGGAAGAGAAATTACCTTCGGAAGTCAGGTATTGACCGACCTCCCCACACTTAAGGCTTTGCACCGTCCTCAGTGCCATCTGTCAGGAACAAAGGTGGGTTGGTAGCAGTATCTCCATCGTCAGGGCCATCGTGGCTCCCTGTGCTGGTAAAGGAAGTGGAGTCCGGGGTATCTAAGTCCTTGAATTTTCCCATGATCAGCTCCTTGAGGTATGTGAATCGGCGCTTGTTACGGTGCTCTCTCATCTTAGCTTTCTGTTCCTGCCGATCCAACCTTGCAAGTATCTGCTGGAGCAGTTGGTCAGTAGTGGGTGCTTGTGGTGTTGAAGAAGGAATATTTTCAACTGGTTCAGTAGGCTGGCTAATAGTGGCTACTGGAAGTCTAAGGTACTTCCCGTTAGGGACATACTGATTATCCCGGGGAAGCATGGCTTTGGTGTCCCCAGCTCTGTAGGAGACTCCGGTGGCTGAGACAAGATCTGAGACCAGGGCTGGAAAAGGTAAGTTGCCAGTGATTTGTACGTGTCCCATGGCATTCCAGATATGTCTTGGTAGATTCAGAGGTTGGTCTGTAAGGATGCACCATAGTAGAACGGCCATGTCCGCAGTGAAGGAAGACTCGTGAGTGCTCGAAAAGACGTAATGGGACATAATCTGTGCCCATACGCGAGCCTCCAAGGTAAGTGCTGAAGCCGAAATTCCCTTAGGGCGGGTACGATGGTATCCGTAGATCCATCTGCTACCAGGTAGTGCGATAACTCTAAGAACGGCGTCCCAGTCAAATTGGTACAGCTGGCGCTTGAGTGAGGCTTCTTGAAAGGCATCCAATCCTTCTGGAACAGGGGGAAGACCTAGAGCTTTTTGAATGGCTTCTTCAGTAATGTGGACTTGCTTCTGACGGACATAGACAGACTGCAGGGTTGGCAGGTGGAAGTTGGAGTAGAACTCGACTACCCAAGAAAGATTGACCTGCCTTGGCTGTCTCTGTAGGAAACCCCATTGTCTTCGGGCAATTTGCGGCTCAACAAAGGTAGCAATATTGGGCGGGAGGAGAAGAAGGTATTCGTTGTTGTAACTCCTTTCAGCCAGGATGGGGAACATCTGCTCACAGTAGCGATTGGGGAATCGCGCAGTGTCCTTTGCTGGGAAGGGTTTTTCTTTATCATCAACCTTTATGATCCTCTTAATCTTCTTTGTTGAGGGCTTTACCTCAGTTGAAAAGGGTTCTGCCACTAATGCTCTTTTTGTACCTCTTCTTGCTGGTTGTTTGGGGGTATCTTTCTCCTTTCTTTTCTTGGTGGCCATCCTGAAAAAGGAAAGAGAAAGTAAATTAAATTTACAGGGGTAGAGCAAGGAAGAGGGTGGTGTAAGTGATAATCAATGCACAATAAAGAAGAATGACGTTAAATCATGGTTATGACCGCATGGAAAAAGTCATCAATCGAAATATAGCAAGTGCATATGGGAACAAATAAATGCAAGGGGTTTATTGGCATGCAGGCAAAGGCATGAGTAGCATAGATCAAGCATTCAGTGTCCAATTAAAATATGTTATCACTCGTAACTAACCATCACGTTTGTATTGATAATTAAATTCAATGAATAAAATAGTAAAGGGAATTTGTGAAAAGCAAGCATTGAATATTAGAGTAAAAAATGTAAAGAAGTTCATAATGCCATATGGGCTTTTTCACAAACACATAGCATGCATGTAGAAGAAGCTCTTGAAAATAAGAATTTGAACATGCAAGTAATCCCTTAAAAAGCAATATATAATTGTCAAACAAATTTACAACAATCCACAAGCATATAATGAAAAACAATGACTCAAATAAATTTATAACACCAAGTAAAAAGGAAAAATAAAGGAAGAAAAAGAAGATATGAGTAATAAAAGTAAAAAGAAAAGAAAAGAAGATAACATATAAAAATAAGAAGAATAAGAGAAAAGTAAAGAGGGAAGGAAAAAAAAGAAGAACCTTGTTAATGGGGATGAGATAGAGTAAAAAGTGAGAAAGAAGGAAGAAGGGAGGAAGGGAGGGAGAAGAAATAAGGAAGAAAGAAAATAGGATTTGGGGAGAAAAAGATATGATAATTGGAAAATTAGGAAAACTGTGCAGCGCAAGCGACGCGGTCGCGTGGGGCATGCGATCGCGCGACTTGTGCTTAAAACTAATTGACGTGGTCGCGTCGGTCATGCGGTCGCATGACCCGTTTTATGCCATTGGCGCGAAGGCAGCCACGCACTTGCACAACTCTCTGTTCAAAATCATTAAATGCCAAATTTTGGGTGACGCGATCGCATGGGGCATGCGATCGCGTGAGTGGTCAATTATTGGGGTACGACGCGGACGTGTGGGGCACGCGATCGTGTGAAAGGGACTGCGCGTCCAGCGCCAGTCCAGCACCACTCTAGCACAACTTTCGGGTGTGCACCACTTTGACGTCGAAATCCTAGTCACGCGGCCGCGTGGGGCACGCGGTCGCGTGGGAGGCCATTATTCCCATATGACGCAGTTGCGTCGGCGACGCGGTCGCGTGGGACAATTTGTGCCATTGGCACGCCTCCAGCCACGCTCTTGCGTGACTCTCTGTTCAATTTATTATTCTCTCCCACACCTACGACGCGGCCGCGTCAATGAGGCGGTCGCGTCACGTGATTTTTTTTTAAATAAAAGTATGGAAATGCAGATGCACGAAATGTACTAATGAAGAGAAGAGTTATTGAATAAGAAAACTAAAAATAAAGAAAAGAACGATCATACCATGGTGGGTTGTCTCCCACCTAGCACTTTGGTTTAATGTCTGTAAGTTGGACGCTCCACTAGCTCAGTCTTCGGCTATGTGGGGATCTTCCAAGAGGAAGATCTCAAGCTCCTTGTTTTTCTTCAGCTTCTCGCCATGGTACAGCTTTAAACGATGTTCATTAACTTTGATAAGTTCAGAGCTTGAAGGATGGCTTAGGTGATAAACTCTGTACGGCTCGGCCTTCTCTACTCTGTATGGACCTTCCCATCTTGATCTCAACTTGCCTGGCATGAGCCTCAGTTGAGATTTATAAAGGAGGACTAAGTCCCCAGGTTGGAACTCTTTCCTCTTGATGTGCTGATCATGTACAGCCTTCATCTTCTCCTTGTATAGTCTTGAGTTCTTATAAGCTTCTAGGCGAAGGCTCTCCAGTTCCTGCAGTTGCAACTTCCTTTCAGCTCCGGCTTTTTCAATTCCCATGTTGCATTCCTTTACTGCCCAGAAGGCTTTGTGCTCTACTTCAATAGGGAGATGACAAGCTTTTCCATAAACTAAGCGGAAATGACTCATACCAATGGGTGTTTTGTATGCTGTTCTGTATGCCCAGAGTGCATCTTGTAGCCTGGTGCTCCAGTCTCTTCTATGAGGTTTGACTATCTTTTGCAAGATACGCTTTATCTCTCTATTTGACACCTCGGCTTGCCCATTAGTCTGAGGATGGTAGGCTGTTGCAACTTTATGAATTATCCCATGCTTCGTCATTAGTCCTGTTAGTCTCCTGTTACAAAAATGGGTGCCTTGATCGTTCATGATTGCTCGTGGTGATCCAAAGCGACAAATAATATGGTTTCTCACAAAGGAAACAACAGTGTTAGCATCATCATTGCGGGTAGGAATTACTTCCACCCATTTGGAAACGTAATCCACAGCTAATAATATACAGAAATAACCATTAGAGTTTGAAAATGGACCCATGAAGTCAATGCCCCAAACATCAAAAATTTCACAGAAAAGCATAATCTGTTGAGGCATCTCATCCCTTCTAGATATATTACCAAATTTCTGGCATGGAAAACAAGATCTACAAAATTCAGCAGCGTCCTTAAAAAGAGTAGGCCACCAGAATCCACAGTCTAAGATTTTTCTAGCAGTTCTTTGAGGGCCAAAATGTCCTCTACTCTCAGATGAGTGACAGGCCTCTAAGATGGACTGGAATTCTGATTGAGGCACACACCGTCTAATTACCTGGTCAGCGCCACATCTCCATAAATATGGGTCATCCCATATATAATATTTAGACTCGCTTTTCAGCTTGTCTCTTTGATGCTTAGAAAAGTTCGTAGGGAAGGTGCGGCTAACTAGATAATTAGCTACAGGTGCATACCAAGGGACTATCTCAGATACTGCTTGTAGGTTATCAAATGGGAAATTATCAACTATAGGAGTGGAGTCATCTGTAATATGTTCAAGGCGACTCAAGTGGTCTGCCATTAAATTCTGGTTACCACTCATGTCCTTAATTTCCAAATCAAATTCTTGTAATAGCAGTATCCAACGTATAAGCCTTGGTTTGGACTCCTTTTTAGCTAATAAATACTTTAGAGCTGCGTGGTCTGAATACACTACTACTTTAGTACCAAGTAAATAGGCTCGGAATTTATCCAGAGAAAAAACAATAGCAAGAAGCTCTTTCTCAGTAGTAGTGTAATTCGACTGAGCGGCATTTAAAGTTTTAGACGCGTAAGCAATAACAAAAGGATCCTTACCTTCACACTGAGCCAGTGATGCTCCTACGGCATGGTTGGAAGCATCACACATTATTTCAAATGGTTGGCTCCAGTCTGGTCCTCTCACAATTGGAGCTTGAGTCAGGGCGGTTTTAAGCTTATCAAACGCTTGTTTGCAATTTTCACTGAACTCAAACTCAATATCTTTCTGCAGTAGCCTGGATAAGGGAAGTGCTACCTTACTGAAGTCCTTAATGAACCTCCTGTAAAAACCTGCATGGCCAAGGAAAGAACGGACCTCCCTCACAGAAGAGGGGTAAGATAAACTAGAAATAACATCCACCTTTGCTGGATCTACAGAAATGCCAGTGTTAGATACAATATGTCCTAGTACAATCCCTTGTTTAACCATAAAGTGACATTTTTCAAAATTTAATACTAGGTTTGTACTAACACATCTATCTAATACTTTAGATAATCCATCTAAGCAAAGGCTAAAGGAATCGCCGTAAACACTAAAATCATCCATAAAAACCTCGATACAGTCCTCAATAAGATCAGAGAAAAGACTCATCATGCACCTTTGGAAAGTAGCTGGTGCATTGCACAAGCCAAAGGGAATTCTCTTGTAAGCATAAGTCCCAAAAGAACATGTAAAAGTGGTCTTTTCCTGATCCTCAGAGCTATATGAATCTGGAAATAACCTGTGTAACCATCTAGAAAACAATAATGTGATTTACGTGACAGGCGATCCAGTATTTGATGAATCAATGGAAGAGGATAGTGATCCTTACGGGTGGCTTGGTTGAGGCGTCTGTAGTCAATGCAGACCCTCCAGGCGTTCTGAACTCTGGTTGTCAGGAGCTCTCCATGCTCATTCTTCACTGTAGTGACTCCAGACTTCTTTGGCACCACTTGTACTGGGCTTACCCATTCACTGTCTGAGATGTGATAGATGATATCTGCCTCTAGTAGTCTGGTCACTTCCTTTTTGACAACCTCTAAGATAGTGGGGTTCAGTCTTCTCTGGGGTTGACAGACAGGTCTTGCTCCCTCTTCTAAAAATATTCTATGCTCACAGACTTGAGGGTTTATGCCTACTATGTCTGCCAAACTCTACCCAATTGCCTTCTTGTGCCTCCTCAGCACACTAAGTAACTGCTCTTCTTGTTGAGAAGTAAGTTCCCTTGCAATGATAACTGGAAACCTCTGCCCATCTTCCAGGTAAGCATATTTGAGGTGTGGAGGAAGGGGTTTTAATTCTAACTTCTGATCATGGTCAGGCTCTGGGTTGTCTGGAGCTGGTAACAGTGGTAGAGCACTGTCATTGTCCTCTGAGAATGTCCCCACACTTGGACCTTGTCCTGTGTGCTTCTCTTCAAATTCCTCCTGGTGAACTTCAGTCACGGTTTCATCTATAATGTCAAACTGGAGGATAGAATGATCCTCTGGAGGGTGCGTCATAACTCCATTCAGGTTGAAGATCACTATTCGGCCATCTATTTCAAAAGAGTATGTTCCTGAAAAAGCATCTAATTTAAACTTTGAGGTCTTCAAGAATGGCCTTCCGAGTAGGATTGATGATGGCTTGTCTGAGTCATTTTGGGGCATTTCCAGGATATAAAAATCAATGGGAAATGTGAGCCCCTTAATGCCCACTAATACATCTTCAGCAACTCCAGCCACTGTGATAATGCTTTTATCTGCTAACACAAAACGAGCTGCCGACCTTTTTAAGGGAGGGAGCCTCAAAATATCATATATAGACAGAGGCATTATACTTACACATGTTCCTAAATCACACATGCAATCATAAAATACTACACCACCAATAGTACAATTAACCATACAAGGACCTAGGTCACTACACTTTTCAGGTAAACCTCTCATTAAAGCAGATATGGAACTTCCTAAAGGAATAGTTTCTAATTCATTAATTTTATCTTTATGTATACATAAATCTTTTAGAAACTTTGCATACTTAGGTACCTGTTGAATAACATCAAATAGAGGAACA
>NC_029789.2:72744628-72771925 GCF_000816755.2 Arachis ipaensis | reverse complement strand
TGTGGTTCCGGACCTTAGGGTGATGGCATTAATACCACCCTTGCAATTGGGTAATGGTGGAGAGGGAATTCCACTAGAGCTCAAGGGTTGGTTATTGGAGTTATTCATTGAACCAATCTGTGAGACAAGAGCTTGCAAAGTAGCGTTCAGACCATTTAGAGTGGCATTAATATTGTTTTCCATGGTCTGCTGTCTCCGATCAATAGATTGTAGTAAGTCATCATTGGCAGATGAAGAAGGATAGGTAATTTGAGAGGTCTGCTGTAGGGTATTCTGTGGTCTTTGGGATTGCCTTAGGTGAGGTGCTTTATAAGGCTGATTCTGATTCTGCTGCCTGTTGTTGTTGTTATTCCACCTCTGATTTCCCGGATTATCTCTGCCTCCTCTGTTGTTTTTGTCCCTCCAATTCTGGTTAGAATTGTCTTGCCATCCGTGGTTGTAATTGCCACCTTGATTGTACCATTGGTTGGGGCGGTCATAGAAGTTATGTGTGGCTGCCACGGTGTTATCTTCCTGCTGGAGCTGTGGACATTCATCAGTATAATGGCTATAATCAGCGTAGATTCCACAAACTCTCTGTAGGACTAACTGTTGGTTTTCCTGTAGTGGAGAAGGTTGAGCTTGCTGAACTTGTTGTTGGTTCAATTGCATCTGCTTCAGCAAGTTGGTCATTTCACAGATACTCTGAGTTAGAGTAGCAGTCTCTCTGCTAGAGGATACTTCTGCAACGGCTTTTGCACGGCCTTGTTTCTGCCTGTGATTCCTAGTAGATTCAGCTAAGTCGCTGATCAATTACCATGCCTCATCAGTGGTCTTGTACTTTTTCATAGACCCATTGCTAGCACTTTCCAATGTGGTCTTATCTTGGGGCCTCATGCCCTGTGTGACATAACCGAGTAACACTATCTTGTCAATCATATGGTGGGGGGCAAGCTTCCAGAAGGTTATTGAAGCGCTCCCAGTACTCATAGAGAGTTTCAGAATCATCCTGAACAATCATGGAAATATCTTTTCTCAGTTTATCAATAACTTCAGCTGGAAAGAACTTTTCCAAGAATTCTCTTCTCAGTGTATAAAAGTTAGATACAATTGCTGCTGGTTAAGTGTAGTACCACTCTCTTGCCTTCCCCTCAAGAGATAACGGGAAAGCCTTCAGCAAAATGGAAGTTTCATCTGCACCATCACGCCTGACAGTAGAATAGGCTGCTTTAAAATCTCTCAGGTGCTTGATAGGCTCTTGAGCAGGTAAGCCATGAAACTTGGGCATCAAATTGAGCAGTGCGGTCTTTATTTCAGAGTCTGTAGCCACCACTGGGTGATGCGCTTCAAATGGTTGCATTGTAAAATCAGGGGCTCCAGCCTCCTGGATAGTAACTCTCCTAGCTGCTGCCATGTTACCTGCACATAAAATAACCAAATCAGTAGAACGGGGGCTGGTTTCTTTCTCAAGTGACGTTTCAGATCCACCCTCAGAGAGGACTAACCGACGCCGAGCTTGCCTTATTCGCGAAATAGTTCTTTCAATCTCAGGATCGAATACTAGCAAGGTTGGATCAGGAAGCGAACGCATCATCCAACGAAAGAAACAAGCAGCTCATAGTAGTAAAATAAAATAAAATTCAAATAAATAAAATCCAATCAATAACTTTAGCACTCTATTGCAACTCCCCGGCAACGGTGCCAAAAATTGATGGAGGGCGGAAATTGGCGAGTTAAGAATGATTATAAAATATGCGTTGCAAGTATAGTTCTCAACCAACCAGAAATCTGCTTATCAATTTAGAAGGGTGTCACAGAAATTAAAATTAAAATACTGGGAGTATGAATCCCAGGTCGTCTCCCAACGAGTTGCAGAAAAGTGTACTATTTTATTAATCAGATGTTTTCAAAAAGGTTTGAGTTGAATGGCAGAAAATTAAATTAGAGAATTTATATAAATTTAAATAAAAGCCTTGACTGGGGGTTGATTAGCTGGAAGCCCTATTCTTGTTGGAGTACTCTCAAGATTAATTGACAATTGAGGGTTATTATGTTTAGTTTCCCCTTACTAAGTAAGGGAAAGTTAAACAAGTTGGAATGCTGTTTCTATCCACAAGTTCCAATCCGCTCTTGGGAGGATTGGTGTTAGTGACTAGAGAGCAATCCAACAATAAACCCAATTATAATCTTTCTCTTGAGCATCCCAATTCAAGGGTTACTTTGAATCAACTCCCCATCAAGTTAGGGAACTACTCGCTCATTGTAAATGTAAAATTCATAACATAAGAAAGGAAATTAAAGAAAGACATGATAAATAATGATCAAAAGATTAATTAAAAATAAAAGTAATTCTTGTATTAATAAATGCTAAAATAATCCAATAGTAAAATTAAGTAAATTAAGGAACATGGAATAGTAAGAGACAAGTAAAGAGAACGAACTAGAATGTCGAAGTCTTGATGAGGCAATAACCCCCAATGAAAAACAATGAAAATAACAAATCCTAAAACTATGAATGTGTAGAGAGAAAAAAACCTAGAGGAGAGGAAAACTAGATCTAAAAGCTAAAACTATGCGGAATGAATGTTGTTTTTGGTTTCTGCATGTTCTCTGGCTCTAGTCTGCTTTTCTGGGCCGAAAACTGGGTCAAAATAAGGCCCAAAATTGCCCCCAGTGATTCTGTAGATTATGTAGATCACGCATGTCACGCGGACACGTCATTCAGGCAGACGCGTCATTCGGCGTTTCGCTTTGCCACGCGGGCGCGTCGTCCACGCCTCCGCGTCACTTGTGCAGTTTCCAATTCGCGCGGCCGCGTCATCCATGCGGCCGCGTCATTGCGATTTCCTCTCTTCCGCGCGGTCACGTCATCCATGCGGCCGCGTCGCTTCTCGCTGGTCATCTCCTTAATTTCTTGTGTTCCTTCCATTTTTTGCAAGCTTCCTTTCCAATTTCTAACTCATTCATGCCCTATAAAGCCTGAAACACTTAACACACAGATCAAGGATTAAAAATTAGTAATTTAAAGGCATAGGAAGCATGTTTTCAATCATAGCACAAAATTTGGAAGGGAACTTAAAAATATGCAAATTATATGGATAAGTGTAAGTAAAGTTGATAGAATCCATTGTATTCGATCCAAAATAAGTCATAAAATAGTGGTTCATCAAATCTCTCCACACTTAAATGTTAGCATGTCCTCATGCTAAGCTCAAGGGAACCAAAAGAGTGAAGGAAAAATGGTAGGACTTATGCAATGCAACCTATCTATATGAATACAACTTCATGCTAAATGCTTCTACCTACTTAGTTAAAAGTAAATCAACCTCTAAGAATATATGAACAAGTAGGGCTAGATTATGTGATGATTAAAGAATTACACTAATTCAAATCATAAAATGAAGTACAAATAGACTTGCAAGAAGAAAGCTCATGAAAGCTGGGAACAAGTAATTGAGCATCGAACCCTCACCAGATGTGTATCCGCTTTAATCGCTCTAGTGTTTGAGGGTTGATTCTCTTGGTTCTCTACTAATCTTGCTTTCTAAAGCTTGCTCTTCTTCTACCAATCAACAAAAATTTAAAGCATGAATACACATATCAAGAGGTCTTTTCAAGGGTTGTAATGGGGTTAGGTTTAAGGTAGGAATGTATTTGGTTAAGTGGACTAGAATCTGAATCCTTGATTAACCTAAACTTCCCACCTAACCTAAGACACTCCATGTAATTACAATGCAAAACCTAACTACCCATTGACTATCTTTCCAAAAATTCATGCACCTCGATATTTTTTATAGTGAAACAAATGCCTCAATCACATAAATGCATTTATACATCAAACAATGGAAATATAGAATCAAGCTAGACAAAGATCACAATCTTAGAGAGAATAACACACACCAAAAGAAAATATTGGTTGATAAGATGCAACCAATCAAATAGGCTCAAAATCTCACTAGGTTGTGTGTTCTAGCTCTAAAAACATGTTCCAAAATAAATTTTGTCAAGCAAGTTCAAAAAGTTTTAATTCAAATTAGTGAAATGCCCTAAAATAGTCTCTTGGAAAGGAGATCATCACTTCAACTAAGTAGTCCTAGTGGGAAAGAAATGGTAGAATATGTACAAATTCTAACTATCATACAATCTATCATGCAATACAACAACTAACTAATAAAGAAAATTGAGGTTTGGTGTTAGTGAAAGGAGTAGTTACCCACAGAAATCGGTCCTCGACCTCCCCATACTTAAAGATTGCACCGTCCTCGGTGCATGCAAAGATGATCAAGGGGTGGGATGCTACCACTGATGACTTTCTGCAAAATATTATGCAGAAGGGCTTGTTGTTTGCCACATTTAGAAGTTTTCCTTTCCCCTTTTGGTGGCCATCCTGAAAGGAGAGGAAAAGGAAGAAGATGAAGCCCACAAACAAAGAGATCAAAGCAAATAAGATACAGTTAGGGCTAATGCCAAATAAGAGTGGGGTTCTCAACTACATGGTAGCTACAACATGTAAGTGAGAAAGCAATATAAGCAAATGGCATATCAGCGGTGCAAGAACTGCAACAATGAGTAAGAAAAAGTGGGTCATGAAAGACAATGTGAGGTCATATCAATACACAAAGAATGCAAGTGTCATAAAAGATTAAGCATTGATTTAAAAATTTCAACACCTAATCAATATCAAACAAGTTACGAAGCACCAAAACAATGCAAGAAATATTCAATAGTTAAGTAAGAAAATTCAACACCAATGGAAAAATAGCAACTGAGAAAAGAAAATAAGAACAAGAACAAAGTTAAAATACGATGAATGAAAGTATGCAAATGCAATAGACAAAAGGAAATGAAAGATGAGAAAAAGAGAAGTGAAACTTTGAAAAGAGGGAGAAGGGGAAGATAGAAAGGGAAGAAAAGAAATGGGAGGATGGAAGGAGAACAAAGGAAGAAAGAAAGAAGAAGAAGTAGGAAAGAAATAAAGAAAGAGAGAAAAGGGAAATGGGGAAGGGGGCAGGACTGGGAGGTGACGCGGATGTGTCGATGATAAATCCACATTTCATGGTATTTATTTGCTCTAATTGGGTGGATTTTATCAACTTTTCCTACACTTATTCAATGAAATAGCTTGGTTTTGTAAATTCTCCATAAATTGTGCTTAAAAGTGAAAACATGCTTTTTAGGCCCTTTATTGCTAAATTTTATTCACTTTAATTCCATTTGATGCCTTGATGTGTTTGTTGTGTAATTTTAGGCTTGTAAGGCAAAGATTAGATTGAAGGAATGAAGAAAAAGCATGTAAAAGTGAAGAATTC
The DNA here is from genome assembly GCF_000816755.2 of Arachis ipaensis. Lineage (NCBI taxonomy): Eukaryota > Viridiplantae > Streptophyta > Magnoliopsida > Fabales > Fabaceae > Arachis > Arachis ipaensis. The sequence continues at coordinate 72,766,637 of NC_029789.2, read as the reverse complement.
ATGAAGAAATGGAGTTTGGAGCTTTTCAGCAAGTGTGCGCACGCACAAGTATGCGTGCGTATGCACAAGTGGAAAAATAGAAAGTTTGCGTACGGACACGTCTGTGCGTACGCACAGGTACCAGCACGTGACCTTATTAATGCAATTCCCTGGCTGCAAATTTTGGGCCCCAAAAACCCAATCCAACTCATTTCTGAAGCTATTTCAACCCTAATTCAAGTGGAGGCAAGCAGGAGCATTTAGTTTTAGAATTTTACATGTTTTAGGTTTCTAGAGAGAGAAGCTCCCTATTCTCTCTAGAATTTAGGTTTTCTTAGTTAATTTCTCTTTAATTTTAGTCTTTAATTCTTGTTTTAATGTAGTTTCCTTTATGTTTTCATGCTCTTTTGTCTTGATCTTCTTTATTTCTCTTGTTATTTCCTTTATTTTATCATTTTTATGTTATGAACACTATTGTTGACTTTAATTTCATTTAATGCAAATTTATGTTTCCTTGTTATTGTCACTTTCTTTAGTTATTATTATTATTATTATTTTCTTGTATTTGGTAGTTTTAGATTTTATTATTATTGCAATTTAATATGCTTTTATTTTCATGCACACTAAGTGTTTGATAAAAATGCTTGGCTTAGTTTTTACTTAGTTTTTCTTCACTCTTGGCTTAGAATTGAGGACTTTGGTGACCCTTGAATCATTGATGTCCATTCTTGATTGATATATTAGAGTAGTTAGTTGATTTGATTTCCACTAACTCTAAGCCTTCAATTAATAGAGTTGGCTAGGACTTGTGGATTGAAATCAATTATGCCTAATTGACTTATCCTCGATGTTAGGGTTGACTAAGTAGGATTAACTCTTCAGAATCATCATATGTTTGTGGTCAATGGCTAGGATAGGTAACCTTAGCTCTCAATCCATGCCAAGAGGTTTCTTAGCACTTGAATTTTCCTTTCTCTTGATTAATTGTCTTGAGTTTAATTGCTTTTGATCTTTAATTCCTTGCATGCTTATTTGATTCCTTGCTATTTACATTTCTTGCCTCTTGCCTTCAACCCCATTCCCCCCTCAGAGCCAATAATTGAGCACTTCATTTGCAACTCCTAGGGGAGAACGACCCAGGAATTAAACTCCCGGTTATTTTGTGTTAATTGTGACAATTCTTGAATTAAACTTTGATTGAGAGTTAATTGTTGATTTAGACTATGCTTGCAACGAAATTCTATTTTTGTAAAATTCTAGATTAACAATAAAATCTCTATCAGTCGACTCCGCGTACGCATGGTATGCAGAAGAAGAAAGTGATGCGTACACGTCAGCCATGCGTGCGCGTGGGAAGTAGAAAAGAGAAGGTGACGCGTATGCATCGGTCACGCGAGCGCGTGATAAATTTTCATGCTCGAAGCACGAAACCTGCATAGTTTAATCACAAGTCTCTGGTTTTTGTACCATGCAACAGCAGCATGGCAGCATTAAGATACGACGCGTGCGCATCGTCCATGCGCATGCGTGAGATGCACGCTTTTTTTTTAAATCAGAACAAAGGAAAATATGCATATTTGAAGAGTATCACATGCATCTAATGAAACATAGAGAAGCAAAGAAATAAAAAGGCTACAGAAAAGGAAGATGATACCATCGTGAGTTGTCTCCCACTAGCACTTTTAGTTATTGTGATGCCAGAGAATCTTGGCTAGTTTCACAAGACATTTTTAGTTTGTTTTAGGGTAGTTTCACACATTTTCCTAGGAAATAAGCAAGTATTTCATTGAATATGCAGTTATACCTTGATTCAAGCAAACATTATGAATTCTAGACAATTTCATGAGAATAATGCAAGGATTGAATGATAAAATAGATGATGCATCATCTCATGATTTAGAGCAAGACTTTTTTGATGCACTTTGTTTGGTTGATGATAGGTGCAGAGAAGCAGAAGAAGGGTGAGAAAGAAGCAGAGAAGGCAACGTTGGTGGCCAAAGTTGGCTCACCAACGTTGCCACTAACATTCCAAGGCTTGATATGCAACGTTGGTGGCCAAAGTTGGCACAACAACGTTGCTTGCAACATTATGAAAGTGGAAAAACAACAAGTCTCACGTACGCATGGGCGTTGCGCATGTGCAAAATGGCAAAAATCCAGCTTGACTCGTACGCGTGGTCAACGCATACACGTGACCATGAAAGCGTTAGTGTGCAAACGTTGCCACCAACGTTTTCGATACTTTGAAGAGAATTGCATAGAAAACTGGTCTTTGACGCACACGCATGAGCGACGCGTACGCGTGACCAGGCCAACATTGGTAGTAACGTTGGTACACAAACGTTCCCTCAAACGTTCTTCACTGGATTAAAAAGAACGTTGGCCAACGTTAGTAGCCACCAACGTTAGTGACTAATGGCCATGCTGAGCTCATTTCCAGTGGCCCATGCAAGCTTGTGAACGTTGGTTAGCTCAAGCCCACGTCAACTTCACTCAAAGCCACTCTTAACTTGCTTCAACAAAGGCCAAAGCCCATATCCAAGACTTGAAGATTGATTGGGAAAGTGTATCAATAGGATAGAATTTAAGTTAGAGAGGGATTGGCAGCTGGGGGAATCCAGGATTGTAACACCCTGTATTTTACTTTCTCTGTAATTCAGTTTAACTTTCAGAATGCAATTTACATTTCAATTCTCTATTCCTAGAGCTATGAACAACTAAACCCACTTCATTAGGTTAGGGAGCTCTGTTGTAATTCAATGGATCATTAATAGTTCTTATCCTTCTTCTTCTTTCTTTTCTCTTTGATTTACTTGAAAGCTTTCGATCTTCATCCAATTGAGTAACTGTCTCGGAAGAGAAGTTGCTCATACTTGGATTTCCTCTGAACCTTGGAAGAGGAATGAGGAAATCATGCTAGAAATACTTTCTCATGTTGGACCGGATTGGGGGTTGGATAGATATAGTGACATATAATCCTACCAATACTTTGATTTGGAAAAACATGTGGTATAATCAGTGATCATACTTCATCTCTTCCCATAAGCAATTAGATCAAGAAATTGGGCAATTGTTCAAGCTTAGAGAGATTGAATTGCCAAGGAATTGGGATTCAGTCACCTAAGATTGCCAATAGATCAATGAGTTGCATGGATTGAGGAAGAGATGAGAATGAACTTGATCCGAAGAATACAATTTCTCCTGAGCCCAATGAACTTCCCATTTCTAATCTCCCCATTCTCTATATTCTGTTGTTTTACATTTATGATCATCATCCCCATTCCCATTTAAGTTTTTGTAATTTACTTTTTTCCATTTATATTCTGCCATTTACTTTCTGTTATTTACATTCCTTGCTATTTATGTTTTCCGCCATCTTAATTTCCTGCAAATCTCAATTCAATTCTATTTAGTTCAACTAGAACATTCCTCCGATTAAAGTTGCTCAACCAATCAATCCCTGTGGGAGACCTCACTCTACTGTGAGTTTTTACTTGACGATAATTCGATATATTTGCCGAAGGAAATTTGTAGAGATACAGATTTTCGTGCATCAAGTTTATGGCACCGTTGCCGGAGATTGATTTTGCATTGACAATGATTAAATTAGAGGATAACTAGATTGAACACTTTTCTCTTCTTTTGTTGATTAGTTTTATTTCAGTTTGTTTACTACTATTCTCTACAAATTAAGTTATTTTTCCGTGTTTATTTACTTTCTAGCACACTAATCCACTAACTATTTGATCAATTGCACTAACCACTCTAACCGTAATTTTCAACAAGAGTGAATCCTTCACTTGTATTTGGTTGTTTGTTTGCTGAGTCTATGAGAGGTAGAAGAGGAGGAGCCTCAACCTCTTTTGATAGTGAACCTGAGAGGACCTTCCTTAGACTAAAGAGGGAAGCAAGAGGTAAAGGCATAGTTGGTGAAGAAGAGTTGGAAGAAGATCTAGACATTCCAAAGGAGAAGGAAGCACATAGCCATGTTGGAGAGGGTGCTGACAATCATGTTGGGCAGGAAAGAAGAGTGCTAGACTCTTATATCAATCCCAATCCTGGGAATTATGGAAGCAGCATCTTGAAACCTACCATACATGCCAACAATTTTGAGCTCAAACCACAGCTAATCACTCTTGTTCAGAACAACTGTTCATTTGGAGAAAATGCTCAAGAAGATCCAAACCAACATCTAACCACATTCTTGAGAATTTGTGACATAGTGAAGGCTAATGGTGTTCACCCTGACACCTACAAACTGCTTTTGTTTCCATTTTCTCTCAGGGATAAAGCATCCAAGTGGCTAGAGTCCTTTCCAAAGGAGAGTTTGACAACTTGAAAAGAAGTGGTGAATAAGTTCTTGGCAAGATTTTACCCTCCCCAAAGAGTTAACAAGTTGAGGGCTGAGGTACAAATATTTAGACAACAAGATGGGAAAACTCTCTATGAAGCATGGGAGAGATATAAGGAGTTGACAAGAAGGTGCCTCCGGACATGTTCAATGAATGGGTATGGCTGCACATTTTCTATGAAGGATTGTCACAAGAATCAAAGAAGACCTTAGATCACTGTTCAGGAGGCTCTCTCAAAAAGTAGAAGACAATTGAAGAGGCCATAGACATCATAAAAACCATGGCCAACAATGAATACTTCTATGCCTCTGATAGAAACCCAAGAAAAAGAGTGATGGAGCTGAGTCACATGGATGCATTGCTAGCTCAAAACAAGTTGATTACCAAGCAATTGGCCGACCTCACCAAGAAGATGGAGAGGAACCAAGTTGTAGCAGTCAATACTCAACCACCAAATCAAGAAGCGGTGAATGCAGAGGAAGGAGGTGATTGGGAGCAAGCCAATTATGTTGGAAACTCGTCAAGACAACCATATGATCCACACTCCAAAACCTACAATCCTGGTTGGAAGAACCACCCAAACTTTAGGTGGGAAAACCAGCAAAACCAGAACCAAGATTAGAGACCTCACAACTCTAACCATTACAACAATTCCACTTACCAACACTCCAACCAAAGACCATCTCAAGCCCCATACAATAACTCCTTCCAGCCTCCATATCAAGCACAAAATGGCCATTCCCAACCTCCAAATTTCAACCTACCATCCCCATCTGAGGATAGATTATCCCGGATTGAGACCTTGCTTGGAGACCTTTGTAAGGAGTTTCAAGACAACAGAGCATTCAAAGAGGAATGATTTGCAGCTTCTTCATGAGAGACAGAGGCATTAGATTTATACTCGCTCCAAGATCACAAAATCCTCTGTCAATCATTGTATCTCCTATAGTACAGGGGATGTGAAAACATCCTGGATCTTTCTTCTTTGTGGGCAAATCCTTCTGGATGAGGGCACTGCTCTCTTTAGTCATCACTACTATTTACCCACCCTTTAAGGTACTCTTCTTGGTTAGCAACTCCTTCATGCACTTAATATATGAGGGCATCTGTTGGAGGGCTTCATTAAAGGGAATGTTGATATGAAGAGATGTAAATACATCTAGGAACTTAGAATACGTCTTCTTTTTTTCACCACTCCTGAGTCTCTGAGGGAATGGTGCTTTTGGCATATAAGGTTTCAGGATTTCCTTCCCCATTGGTTCCTTTATTTATGTAGAGTCAACTCCTTGTTCTTTCTCTTACAACTTCTCCTTTAGAACTCCTTGGGTATGCTTTGATGTCCTGCTAATTTCTTCCTCCACAATCTCCTCACCTCTTAGAGTGATTGCCTTGCATTCTTTCCATCTCACATTCTTTGCTTCTCTTCTTAGATTCTTCTCAGTGTCACTTGGAAAACTGTCAGTGGATTTAGGGATTTGTTGAGAAAGGTATCCTACTTGAGATTCAAGCTCCTTAATGGTATCTCCCTGGTTCTTGAGTTGAAATCCACAAATGTAACTCTTCAACTGGTTGACAAAACCCAGAAACAAGCACTGGGAGTGGTTGAAAATGTCCTGGTCAAGGTAGGGAGGTACTTTCTCCCTATAGACTTTGTTGTTCTTGAGATGGAAGAAAGCTATCTTCATCCAATCATTCTGGAGAGACCATTCTTGGCCACAGCCAGAGCACTCATAGATGTTGACCAGGGAGAGTTGATATTGAGAATACATGATGAACAACTCACCTTTCATGTCTTCAAGCCCTCACATGAATTTGAACAAGAGAACAAAGACTTGAAGGATGATCACAAGGAAGCATTCTTGGAGGAAATAAGTAGTGAATCACAAGCAGAGCCTCTGAAGACCTCCTTAATAGAAAAATAAGAAGTTCAAGTGATACAAAAATCCAAGAAGTCCAAGGAGGAGCTGAGACCTCAAGATTCAAAAGAAGCAATTAACAAGGACCCTCCTGACATGAGAATTACTGAAGCACCACTTGAAGGAAGGAAAAGAGTTGGGAAGAAGGTGGCAAGAGGATGGAAGAACAAGAAGATCCATACAGAGGACTTTTCTCCTGGAGATAGAGTGATATCAATCCACCAGCCACTAATCCCATCTCATCTTCCTACCATTCCGTCTCAGCTACCTCAAGTGTACACAATCAATAGAATCCTATCCTTGGAGCATGTAGGGATTCTTAAAGAAGCAAGTGGAGATATATTCACTGTGAGAGGTGAAGACCTGAGACATTACCAATGGCCCTGACAAAGGCTAATTGATGAGTCCATATTTGATGATATATTTTGACTCAATTTGGATGGATTCTAGCACATGAACTCACACTTAAGCACCAAAATAGCATACTTTTGTGTTTGATCCCTAATTTGGACTTAAATGTGAAAACATGCATTTTAATGCTTAGATTAGTGATTTTTAATTCCACTTTTATGTTATTCAATGCCGTGATATAGTTTGTGAGTGATTTCAGGCCTTAGAGGCAAGAATGGATGGCTAAAAGTGGAAGAAAGCATGTACAAGGGAGAAAACAAGGGAAAGCACACACAGCAAGGTGTGCGTGCGCACAAGCAATCGTGCGTACGCACAAGCAATCGTGCGTACGCACAAGACTGCATCAGCCAAGTGTGCGTGCGCACAAGTACCTGTGCGTACGCACATAAGCCAAAACGTGATTTCATTAATGGAACACATGCTTTGCGAATTTTGAGGCCTCTTGGCCCAATTTTTGAAGGCTCAAGGCTGAAATGAAGTGCTATATTAAGGGGGATTGAAACCATATGAAGGTATTAGAGTAGAAGGCCACATTTTACATTTTTAGCATAGTTAATTAGGAGTAGGAGTAGGAGTAGTGTAGCTTTGCTCTCCTAGGGTTTATACAATTTCATGTAGCATTTTAGAGCAAGCTTAATTTTGGATTTTGATCATCTTTAATTGTAAGTACTCTTTACTTCCACTTTAATTACATTGCCTCTATTTTCATTTCCTTTGGTTCAAGCACCTTGTTTATAATTGCAATTTTGAGTTCTTGGAGTTTTGATTGATGAATTTAATGTTTCATGCGTTCTTTATGTTTGTTTGGATGTTTATTGTTGGTATTGTTGATAGTTGGTTATAGTTTGTTATTTTTCCTTGAAATTTTCCATGATTTACTTTTATGCACACAAGGTGTTTGTGAAAATGCAAACTTTAGAATTTGAGTAGATTTTCCCACCTTGGCTTGTGGTTTGAGTTCCCAGGATACTAGAGTCATAATGTCTGACATTTAGTGGTAATTCTTGGGTAGTTAGTTGACTCTTGTTTCCATTGACGCTAGCTTTTTATCAACTAGTTTGGTAAGTTAGCTAGGACTTATGGATTAAGTTCAATTATGCTTGCTTGACTTACTCCTCGATGGTTGGGGTTGACTAGGCGATATTGACTCATCATAATAACCATAGTTGTGGTTATGGCGATGATAGGATTCCTTGGATACGCATTCCCAAGTCAAGGCCCCTTATTACATTTATAGCATTTTCACTAGTTTTGATCTCATTTTCTCTTTACTTGCTTTAATTACAATTTTGATCATTGCTTAGTTCTTTTATTGTTTAATCCTTTTAATCTTTCATTTCTTGCTTGAAAACCCCCCTTTTACCTTACAACCGAAAGAGAAACACTTCCGATTGCATCCTAGGGAGAACGACCCGAGGTTGAAAGACTCTCGGTTAATTTGAATTAGAAATATTAAACTTTGATTGAGAGGATTGTTTCTCAGTCTAGGCTATACTTGCAACTAACTTATTCTATCTTGAGAAATTCTAGACTAACAATAATTCTTTTATCAAGTTTTTGGCACCGTTGCCGGAGAATGCAATTGAGTGCTATCTTTTGGTTGTTGTAAATATGTTGACAGTGTGAATATCTTACTTTTTGGTTGTTCGGTTATTTTCGTTTATACTTTGGTGTTTGTTTTTCTTGTTTGTTAATGTCTTTTGTTTTTATTTCCTATTTTCTCTATGAGCTATCACCCTTGTTGCTTGGAACTTGATTGTGAGTATTTTGTAGGGTATGATGAATTCAAATTGGGATTGCTTCATGGAGTGGGAGAATCAATTTAGGGAGGAACCAATTGTGTATGAGCAACACTCATGGCAAACACCTCCCTCATACTACAACAAGCCACACCCTCCCCTATATGAATACCAAACCCAAGCATATGAAGGATACCCCATACACAACCTCCAACCACCAAACCTTCAAGCACCACACCGTACACCTCCATGGAATCAAAATGTTTATACACCTTGTTACCAACTATATGAACCACCATACCCTTATACACCACCTCAATATCCCCATCCACATGACACACCTCCTACTTATAAAACTTTTCTCCTAACTTTTGAACCTTTTCTCCCACATCAATGTGAAATTTTCCAGCCCTTGCCCCAAGAAGAACAAGACCTTCAAGCATTCTTCCAAGAGTAAGAAGGGTTACGAAGGAAGCAAGGGGAGTTTACGGCTATCATAGCCGAAGCGGTAAACCGCTTGACCCTACTATGCTCAAGAACTCAAGACATCCCCCTTGAAGAAGGTGGAGGATCAAGTATGAGTGTAGTAAGGAGGAGAACATGGAGCCTCAAGGAAAGGAAGAGGAGCTAAGGCTTGAGTCACAAGAGGAGGAAGGTAGAGCAAGTGAAACGGAAGAGGTAAATGGAGAATTGAGGGAGTTTGATCAAGAAGTGGATTGCATCATCAATGATTTTTTGTCCACCTTGGTCAACCCCCTCAATGATCTTGAGGAAGCTTTCCCCTTGGAGTTTGAGAAAGAAAGGGAAGAGTTAGAAAAGAGTGGTGAGGAAGAGGTGATCACCTAAGAAGTAGAAGCATTCATACAAGAGTTTACAAGAGTGACTCCAATCCAAGGACAAGTTGAATGGGTAACAATATCTTCAGTGAGCTTCATAGGCCCATGCCCTTATGCTCTTTTGGAAACAGATCACCAACTTAAGGTGCTTCTTTGGGTGTTAAATAGTGAAAGAATCGGTGATAGTTGCCAAGTGAATTCAAGGCATAAAAAGTGCAAGGTCCAAATCGGAGGAGTCCAACATTCAAGTGTGTGCTTCAAAGGTACTTGGAAAGGTTGTTCATCTAATGGCACAAGTAAAAGGCAACAAAAGGATGATAGAAAAACCAAGGTGTGGGATCCGGGCATACGACTCTACAACCAATAATTTTGGACCCCAATGTCTTGCTTGAGGTTGCTTAGGAGCTCGATGTACTTTGTGTGGGATCCCGGAGGATGCTTGCAGAACAAACATGGGTGGCAACTCAAGGATGAGTGGAAGCATAAGCCACCATGACACATGCTTCACTCAAAAGTCCAACTTGAGGACTTAAAACCAAAGTTCTAGGTGGGAGACACCCCACCATGGTAATATCTTTCTAACTTTCTCTCTTTTAGCTTCTATTTCATGAATAATTGGTTATTTTGCTTGGTTGGATTAGTTTTATTTCCATGGTTGTTAGTTAATTTCACAAAAATAATGTGTTTTTGGGAGTTTTATTATGATTTGGAACTTGAAAACCTGTTTTGGATGTCATGTTTGATGCCTTAGAAGCAAAATTTTCATTGCAGGGATAGAGACCTGTGCGTCCGCACGGCCTTGTGCGTGTGCACAGCTCCCTTGTTTTCCCATTCTTGTGCGTCCGCACGCACAACCCACAATACTCCCTCTGTTCGCAGAACACGCACAGCTTGTGCGTGTGCACACCATTTTCTTTTTCCCTTCTGTGCAACCGCACACCATGCGTGCGGCCGCACACGCAAAAAAAACCACCTGTGCGAGCGTATAGCATTTGTGCGCCCGCACAGACCTTGGCGACCCCCCTGGTCGCAGCGCACGCACAAGCTATGCGTGTGCACTCAACCCTTTTTCCTTCTTCTGTGCGCTCGCACACCTGCTTGTGTGGCCGCACAGGATGCGTTTAACCTTCTACTCGCAGTGTCCGCACGACGTTGTGCGAGTGCATACCCTCCTTCTTTCGCCCTATGTGCGTCCGCACACGACCTTGTGCGTCCACACAGGTCTTTTCTCTCTTCTCTTTTCTTCTTCTTTCTTCTTTCTTCTTTCTTTTTCTTCCTTATTTCCTCTCTTCTTCGGTGAAACTCCGTCACCGTGAGCATCACAGTGGCTAACACAAGTGCCACTGTTACCCATTCCTCTCTTTTCTATTCTTCATCTTTTTTATTTTTTTGTTTTAATCTTCTTTGTTATGTTTATTTTCTCGCTTAATTTTTACCTTCTTTATTTAACTTTTATTATTTAGCTTAACTTTTGCTTTAGTGCTTGTTTGTTGCATTGCAAGTGTTCAAATTTTTCATTTATGGGTTGTTGGTGTTTGAATTTTTGCTTGAATTGATGAATATGTGTACTGCACTCCATGTCTTTGACATAATGCCTACATGAACTTTTTGTTTAATGCATGTATTGTCATGACCATATGTGTTAGACTATATCCTTGTTTGGAATTCTAATCATGATTATGATGTTATCTTGGATTGAAATTTCAATAATGTACTTGTTTAATGCTTTGAGTTGCTAGCACCAAATTGATATGAAAAGTGACATTGGACTTCTTGTTTGGTGAAATTTTTAACTAGTACATATTGAATTTAGTGAATTGGATGGAATTGCTTGTTCATCATGATTTTTTTTAAGTCAATATAATCACATCACAAGGTATTTGCTCCTTGTTAATGCTTTGCATTTGTTTGAGTTGACTTGACTTGATTTTTATCAAGACTTGTCACTTTTTGTAGCAAGCACCTTCCCATGTGATTATTTGCTTATTCTTAAGGATGAATAGGTAGTTCTCTTCATCATTGCATTGGTTATTGTTGGCTGTGCTATTTTATATTAATCTTGCGCTTTCACCTGCACAACTTCAATATCTAATAATTTCCACACTCAATTCACTCTTGTTATAGTTGCCTAAGTTTGCATGTGTTTGAATGACACTTATCTCTTACTTGCATCTTAGGCCATTTAATTGAGAAACTCATTCTTAGTTGTGTGGAGGAAAATGCATCCCTTGAGGCATCTCAGGGATTTCTTGATGAGGGACTTCCTCATGCTCTTGTTGAGGTCTATAAGTGGGCTCTCTTATTTGCTCCATCCTCTTTTTAGTGATAGGCTTGTCCTCTTCAATGAGGATATCTTCCTCTATGACAACTCCAGCTAGAAGTGGTCTTGATGGACCTTTGAGATGAATCTCTCCATCTCTCATGACTCGGAGGTGGAAGCTTTTGCCTTCCCTTTCCTCTTTCTAGAGGTTTCTCCGGCCTTAGGTGCCATAAATAGTTATGGAAAAACAAAAAGTAACACTTTTACCACACCAAACTTAAAAGGTTTGCTCGTCCTCAAGCAAAAGAAGAAGGAAGGAAGGAGAATAAGAAGAAAAAATGGAGGAGATGGAGTGAGGGGAGTGGTTTGGCCAAGGGGGAAGAAGTGTGTATGTTGTGTGAAGATGAAGGTGGTACGGAGGGGTTTATATAGGAGTGGAGAGAGGGTTAGGGTTCGTGTATTAGGGGTTGGGTGTGGGAGGGAAAGGTGTGAAGAAGAGAGAGAGAGAGTTGAGGTAGGTGGGGATCCTGTGGGATCCACAGATCCTGAGGTGTCAAGGATTTCTCATCCCTGCACCATTTTGGCGTGTAAACGCCCATTGGAGTGCCAATCCTGGCGTTAAACGCCAGGTTACTGCCCATTTCTGGCGTTTAATGCCAGCTTTTCTTCCCTTTCTGGAGTTAAACGCCAGCTTGTTGCCCTTTTCTGGCATTAAACGCTAGTCTGGTGCACTTTTCTGGCGTTAAACGCCCAGAATGGTGCCAGACTGGGCGTTTAACGCCCATTCTGCTACCCTTACTGGCGTTTAAACGCCAGTAAGCTCCTCCTCCAGGGTGTGCTATTTTTAATGCTATTTTTCATTCTATTTTTGCTTTTTCAGTTGTTTTTGTGACTTTACATGATCATCAACCTAAAGAAAATGTAAAATAACAATAAAAAATAAATAGATATAATTGAATAAAATTAGGTTGCCTCCCAATAAGCGCTTCTTTAATGTCAATAGCTTGACAGTGGGCTCTTATGGAGCCTCACAGATACTCAGAGCATGATGATGGCCTCCCAACACCAAACTTAGAGTTTGAATGTAGGGACTCTATTTGACTCTCCTTTGAGAGAAGCTTTTCATGCTTCCTCTCCATGGTTACAGAGGGAGATCCTTGAGCCTTAAACACAAGGTAGTCCTCATTCACTTGAAGGACTAACTCTCCTCTTTAAACATCAATCACAGCTTTTGCTGTGGCTAGGAAGGGTCTGCCAAAGATGATGGATTCATCCATATTCTTCCCAGTTTCCAGGATTATAAAATCAGCAGGGATGTAAAGGCCTTCAACCTTCACCAGGACATCCTCTACAAGTCCATAAGCCTGTTTCCTTGAATTGTCTGCCATCTCTAGTGAGATTCTTGCAGCTTGCACCTCAAGGATCCCTAGTTTCTCCATTACAGAGAGGGGCATGAGGTTTATACTTGACACCAGGTCACACAGAGCCTTTTCAAAGGTAATGGTGCCTATAGTACAAGGTATTAAGTACTTTTCAGGATCCTGTTTCTTCTGAGGTAACTTCAGTTGAACCAGATCATTTAGTTCTTTGATGAGCAATGGAGGTTCATCCTCCCAAGTCTTATTACCAAATAACTTGGCATTCAGCTTCATGATTGCTCCTAAGTACTTAGCAACTTGCTCTTCAGTAATATCTTCATCCTCTTCAGAGGAAGAATACTCATCAGAGCTCATGAATGGCAATAGTAAGTTTAATGGAATCTCTATGGTCTCTGTATGAGCCTCAGATTCCCTTGGTTCCTCATTAGGGAACTCTTTGGAGGCCAGTGGACGTCCATTGAGGTCTTCTTCACTGGAAATCACTGCCTTTTCTTCCTCACTAGGTTTGGCCATGTTGGTTATATTTATGGCCTTGCACTCTCTTTTTTGATTCTCTTCTGTATTGCTTGGGAGAGTACTAGGAGGGAATTCAATAACTTTCTTACTCAGCTGACCCACTTGTGCCTCCAAATTTCTAATGGAGGATCTTGTTTCATTCATGAAACTTAGTGTGGTCTTAGATAGATCAGAGACTATGGTTGCTAAGCTAGAGAGACTCTGCTCAAAATTCTCTGTCTGTTGCTGAGAAGATGATGGAAAAGGCTTGCTATTGCTAAACCTATTTCTTCCACCATTATTGTTGTTGAAGCCTTGAGGAGGCTTCTGTTGGTCCTTCCATGAGAGATTTAGATGATTTCTCCATGAAGGATTATAGGTGTTTCCATAGGATTCTCCCATTTAATTCACCTCTTCCATTGCAGGATTCTCAGGGTCATAGGCTTCTCCTTCAGAGGAAGCTTCCTTAGTGCTGCCTGTTGCTGCTTCCATTCCAGACAGACTTTGAGAAATCATATTGACTTGCTGAGTCAATATTTTGTTCTGAGCCAATATGGCATTCATAGTATCAATCTCAAGAACTCCTTTCTTCTGAGTTGTCCCATTATTCACAGGATTCCTTTCCGAAGTGTACATGAATTGCTTATTTGCAACCATTTCAATGAGTTTTTGGGCTTCTTCAGATGAAGAGATCCACCAACAGAGTTTTCCAATGACATCTTGGACAGTTCAGACAGACCATCATAGAATATGCATATGATGCTCCATTCTGAAAGCATGCCAGAAGGACACCTTCTGATCAACTGCTTGTATCTTTCCCAAGCTTCATAGAGGGATTCACCTTCCTTCTGTCTGAAGGTCTGGACTTCCACTCTAAGCTTACTTAATTTTTGAGGTGGAAAGAACTTTGCCAAGAGGGAATTGACCAGCTTTTCCCAAGAGTTCAGGCTTTCTTTAGGTTGAGAGTCCAACCATGTCCTAGTGATGAGAGAACTTTTGTGTGGTCTAGAAATTTGCGGATAAATCCTCGTTGCAAGTATAGTCTCTAAACCTTCAAAAGTCCTTTCATACAAACGTTTTGGTTGTCACAAGTAACAAACCCCTTTGAAATTCATAACCGAGTATTCAAACCTCGGGTCGTCTTCTCAAGGAATTGCAGGAAAGTATGTTCTTATTATTGGTTATGAAGATTGTAAATTGGGGGTTTTGGAAGTTTGGGCAATGCGCACAGGTATATTTTTGAGCAATAAAAATAAATAAATAACTGTAAAATAAACTCTTGGCAAGGTATGAGAACCGAAAATCCTGTCCTTGTTATCCTTATCAGATGTGATGAGAATTGGATTTTAATCCCACTTAGTTAAGTCAAGTGGACTAATTAGCTTGATTCTCATGTCCTAGTCAACTCCTGTAGAGAGACTAGTGTTAGAGCAATCCTAGCTAAAGCAAAATCTGCCAATTTCAACCACTCCTGAGTTTGACAAGTCAAGTGTTACCAATTACCTAACCAAAGCCAAAAGGGAGGAATCTAAATTATTTAAATAAAGGAAAGCAATCATAGATCTAAAAATACCTCAAATTAGCACTAATAAAGATATCAATTGTAACACGGAAGAGTTCATAAATTAAATTGGAAAAATAAATAAAAATAAAGAACCTGGGATTGAGAGTCACCCCTAAAACTAAGAGAAATCCTAAATCCTAATCCTAAGAGAGAGGAGAGAACCTCTCTCTCTAAAAACTACATCTACTCCTAAAATTGTGAATGTGAGAGCCCTTCCTATGAATGGATGCATTCCCCCACTTTATAGCCTCTAATCTGTGTTTTTTGGGCAGCAAACTAGGTCAAAAACAGTCCAGAATTCGCTGGTTGCGAATTCAGATTCGCTGATTTTCGTCACTTGCGACGCGGCCGCATGGAGCACGCGGTCGCGTCGCCTAGCGTCAGAGCAACTATGGCATATTATATATCAAATCAAAGCCCCCAGACGTTAGCTTTCCAACGCAACTGGAACCGCGTCGTTTGGACCTCTGTAGCTAAAGTTGTAACCGTTTGAGTACAGAGAGGTCAGGCTGGACAGCTTAGCAATTTCTCTAACTTCTTGCATTACTTCCACTTTTGCATGCTTTCTTCCCATCCTCCAAGCCATTCCTGCCTTATAATATCTGAAAACACTTAACACACATATCAAGGCATGTAATGGTAATAAGAGAGGATTAATAATAAGCAAATATAAGATCAAAGAAGCATGTTTTCAATCAAAGCACATAATCAGGAAGGAAATATAAAACCATGCAAATATTATGAATAAGTGGGTAAAGAGTTGATAAAATCCACTCAATTGAGCACAAGATAAACCATAAAATAGTGGTTTATCAACCTCCCCACACTTAAACATTAGCATGTCCTCATGCTAAGCTCAAGAGAAGCTATAAAGATGAAGAGGAATGGTAGAATGTATGAAATGCAACCTATCTATATGAATGCAACTACATGCAAAATGTTTCTACCTACTTGGTTAAAAGTAAACAAATCTTTTAAGAACAAATATGAACTGGATTTCACTAATTCAAATTACAAAATAGAGTACAAATAGACTTGCAAGAAGAAAATAGCTCATGAAAGTCGGGAACCAAGAATCGAGCATCGAACCCTCACTGGAAGTGTATACACTCTAATCACTCATGTGTTTAAGGTTCGATTCTCTCAATTCTCTACTATCCTTGTGATGAGCGGATAATTTATACGCTTTTTGGCATTGTTTTTAGTATGTTTTTAGTAGAATCTAGTTACTTTTAGGGATGTTTTCATTAGTTTTTATGTTAAATTCACATTTATGGACTTCACTATGAGTTTGTGTGTTTTTCTGTGATTTCAGGTATTTTCTGGCTGAAATTGAGGGACTTGAGCAAAAATCAGATTCAGAGGTTGAAGAAGGACTGCTGATGCTGTTGGATTCTGACCTCCCTGCACTCAAAATGGATTTTCTAGAGCTACAGAACTCAAAATGGCGCACTTCCAATTGCGTTGGAAAGTAGACATCCAGGGCTTTCCAGAAATATATAATAGTCCATACTTTGCCCAAGTTTAGATGACGCAAACTGGCGTTCAACGCCAGCTCTCTACCCAATTCTGGCGTCCAGCGCCAGAAACAAGCTGCAAAGTGGAGTTCAACGCCCAAACTGGCACAAAAGCTGGCGTTCAACTCCAAGAATGACCTCTCTACGTGTAGACTTCAAGCTCAGCCCAAGCACACACCAAGTGGGCCCCGGAAGTGGATTTATGCATCAATTACTTACTTCTGTAAACCCTAGTAGCTAGTTTATTATAAATAGGACCTTTTACTATTGTATTAGACATCCTGAGTTTTATCTTCGGATCATAGTAGTCTTGGTTACTCCGGTTCCCCTCTGGGGCCAAGGCCAATGAACTCCATTATCACTTATGTATTTTTCACGGTAGAGTTTCTACACTCCATAGATTAAGGTGTGGAGCTCTGCTGTTCCTCAAAGATTAATGCAAAGTACTACTGTTTTCTATTCAATTCATCTTATTTCGCTTCTAAGATATTCATTCGCATTTCAACCTGAATGTGATGAATGTGACAATCATCATCATTCCCTATGAACGCGTGCCTGACAACCACTTCCGTTCTACCTTCGATTGAATGATTATCTCTTAGATCTCTTAATCAGAATCTTCGTGGTGTAAGCTAGAATGATGGCGGCATTCAAGAGAATCCAGAAAGTCTAAACCTTGTCTGTGGTATTCCGAGTAGGATTCAATGATTGAATGACTGTGACGAGCTTTAAACTCGCGAGTGCTGGGCGTAGTGACAGACGCAAAAGGAGGGTGAATCCTATTCCAGCATGATCGGGAACCTCAGATGATTAGCCGTGCCGTGACAAGGCATCTTGGACCATTTTCACAAGAGGAAGAGATGTGGCCACTGATAACGGTGATGCCCTTGCATAAAGCCAGCCATAGAAAAGAGTAAGACTGATTGGATGAAGACAGCAGGAAAGCGGAGGTTCAGAGGAACGAATGCATCTATATACGCTTATCTGAAATTCTCACCAATGATTTACATAAGTATTTCTATCCTTCTTTTATTACTAAATTTCAAAAACTACTTAACTATTTTATATCCGCCTGACTGAGATTTACAAGGTGACCATAGCCTGCTTCATACCAACAATCTCCGTGGGATTTGACCCTTACTCACGTAAGGTATTACTTGGACGACCCAGTGCACTTGCTGGTCAGTTATGCGAAGTTGTGAAGAGATGTTTAGACCATGGTTCTGTGTATCCGTTTTTGGTGCCATCGCCAGGGAATCAGTTTCGAACAATAATTCACAACCTGAGTAACATTTTCGCATACCACCTTGCTTTCTAAGGTTTGCTCTTCATCTAACAATCAACATAAATTTGATGCACAAATACACATATCAAGAGGTCTTTTAAGGGTTGTAATGGGGTTAGGGTTAAGGTAGGATTGTATTTGGTCAAGTGGACTAAAATCTGAATCCTTAATTAACTTAAACTTTCCACCTAACTTAAACAATCCATGTAATCACAGTACAAAATCTAACTATCCATCAACCATGTTTTTCACATATTCATGCATTCTAATTCTAAGTACCGTACATATGCATTGCTTTCACCACTTACCTTGGGGCATTTTGTCCCCTTTTTCTTATTTGCTATTTTACTTTTCTTTTTCTCTTATATATATATATATTCTCTTTTTTTTGTTTTTCTCAATGCATATGATTAATTTATTGAATGCATGAACATGTCCTAAACATTTTTTTCACATTTTTAGAAAATTCTAACATACTCAATTCTCAAACCAAATATTTCCAAACCCAATTTCCCACACTTAAATCATAAGCACTCTCACTAGTCTAAGCTAACTAAGGATTCAAATTAAGGACATTCTTGTTTTCCGCTTAGAGTTAATGATGTGCTAAAGTAAAGAACAAAAGGGTAAAATAGGCTCAAATTGGTTTGCAAAGGATAATGAAAGGTAAGGCCATATGGGTATGTAAGCTCAGTGAAACAAAGGCCTCAATCATGTAAGTGTATGCATACATCAAATTATGGAAATATAGAATTAAGCAAGACAAAGATTACAATTTTAGATAGAAAAATACACACTAAAACAAAATTTTGGTTGATAAAATGCAACCAATTCAAATAGGCTCAAAAATCTCACAGGTTTTGTGTGTTTGAGTTCTAAACCATGTTCTAGTATAATATCTCTTCAAACAAGTGTAACATTAAATTTTATTCAAATTAGTGAAATTCTCTAAAAGGTTTCTTGAAAAAGAAGATATTACTTCAACCAAGTGGTAAAATATGCAAAAAATCAAACAAATATGCAATCAAACATGCAAATGCAACAATGAACAAACAAATAAAATAAAAATTTTGGTGTTGAGTCAGGAAATAACTAACCCATGGAGATCGGTATCAACCTCTCCACACTTAAAGATTGCACCGTCCTCGGTGCATGCTAAGATGTGCAGGTGGACGAGTTGCTCCAACTGACGCTTGCAGATGGAGGTGCCTTAGTTGGAGATCTCTTGGTTCCATTCCTTGCTGGTGTGAAATATAGAAAACTAAGGAAGAGTGTGAAATATAGAAAACTAAGACCGGAAGGGAGAAAATTCCAAGTGATAAGGAATGCCAAAGAAAAGATGATAGTCCATCTACATGGTAGCTATAACATGTAGGGAAGACAACAATAAAGATTAAAAAGGGCAATTCAAAATAATTAGATGCAAGAGGGTAAAAACATGCAAATAATAGGCATGAGAAGCATAGCTCAAGCATTAAGTAATAAATGTGCCAAATTAAAGAGCATGTGTAATGATGACAATTGTGAATCATAATCCCAAATACATTGGGTGTGCAAGTTAAAATAGGGATGAAAATAATGTAATCCAAATGTATATGAGAACCATAAGTAAATGTCAATTGTCAAATCTCTTCTCCGAGTAGCCACGTGCTCAAATAAAATAAGGCACTTATCCAAATAAAACTCCAACACCAATGAGAATAATGCAATGAATGAAATATGCAAATAAATGAAGTAAAATAATATGAGAGGGAAAAAGGATAAGAAGTAGAAAAAGAAAGCGAGAAAGGAGAGAGAAGGGAGAATTTAGGATTAGAAAAGAAAAGATAAGAAAATTGGCACTAATCTGGATAGGTTGTGCAACGCTGGCGATGCGATCGCGTGGGTGACGCGGTCGTGTGGTGCGCGATATGGTTGAGTGACGCAGACGCGTGGGGCACGCAATCGCGTGACTCGATTTGTGCTAGTGGCGCGAGTGCAGCCTCGCGGTCGCACAACTCTCTGTTCAAAACTCAGTATTGCCAAAATCCAGGGTGACGCGGTCGCGTGGTCGACGCGATCACGCGAGTGGCCTTTTTTCCAATATGACGCGGACGCGTGGGTGACGCGTTCGCGTGGCAGGGCTTGTGCTACCAACACGGGTCCAGCCCAACTCCAGCTCAACTTTCGGCCATGCACCCTTTACGCCGATTTCAGGTCACGCGGCTGCGTGGGTGACGCGGTCGCGTGGGAGGCCATTATTCCCATATGACGCGGTCGCGTCAGCGACGCGGTCGCGTGGGATGATTTGTGCCATTGGCACGCCTCCAGCGCTGCTCCTGCGAAACTCTCTGTTCATATTAATATTGTCTCCCATCTCCTTGCGACGCGGATGCATCGCTGATGCGGTCGCGTCGCGTGCTCGCTTTTTTTTTTTTTTGTAATCTGAAAATTGCAGAATGCAGTGTTAATTTGAATGTGATGCAAAACTCCAGGTTCAATATGATAAAATAAAATAAAACTCGAAAACAAATAAAACTAAATAAAAATGAAAAAGAAACAATCACCAATTCAATCTTCTCTTCATTGCTTTCCAAGGGCATGGGAGGTTGTGCTTCGTCTTCTTGAATCTCCATCTCTTGATCAACCTCTTCCAAGTCTTCAACTGTGATATGCCTTGGAGGTTTTACACCCTCCTCAGCATCAGTTACAACCGTCTTGGAAGGAGGCTCTATGTCTTGACTTTCCCATGGAGGTTCTGCATCTCCTAAGTCTTCAACCACTTCTTCTTCTTTTTGAACAATGATAGCTTCTTCTACTTGTTCTAGTACAAATTCATTCTCTGTCTTGTCCACTGGGGTTTCTGGTATCTCCTTCATGGTACGCTCTTCATTGGGCTGTCCATATGGAGCTGTGGCTGATCCTTGTGTATTTGAGCACCTAGAAGCCCATTGAATCATTGCTTGCGCCAGTTGTTGAATGGTTGTCTGAAATTTAATTACTGTTTCCCTTAGGCGATCCTCTGCTTCTTGGGTTGCTGGACTTGGACATGCTACAAAAGAAAGTGGTGGTGGTTGGGAGCGATTGGATTGGAATTGGGGTGGTTCTATATATGGTTCATATGGCTCATAAGGTGGTTGGTATGGTGGTTGAGGGTTAGGGTCATATGGAGGTGAATGGTGGAAAGGGGCTTGTGAGTATGGTGGTCCAAAGTTGTGTTGAGGAAAGGGTTCATAGGCATATGGTGGTGGTTGTTGATAGTCCATTGGAGGTGGTTGTTGCCATGAGGATTGATCAAATCCTTGTGGCTCCTCCCATCTTTGATTGTTCCAACCTTGATGCCTATTCTCATTGTACTTTCTTTTTCCTGCAACATTATTAGACTCATAGCCAAAGGGGTGAGAGTTCATAGTAGCAAAATAAAAATTAAAAATGAAAATAAAAACAAATTTAAATTAAAAGGTTATTTAAATATTGAATTTGAAAATTAAATTTTGAAATTTGAAATTTGAAAATTTGAAATTTGAATTTTTGAAATTTGAATTTTAAATTTTTGAAATTTGAATTTTTGAAATTTGAAATTTGAAATTTGATTTTTGAAATAAGATAAGATAAGATAAAAATTTTAAAAATAAAAATCTAAAATTTTTTTTAGGCAAATTTCGAAAATTCAATGAAAAATAGAGAAAATATATTTTTGAATTAAATGAGGAAAGAGAAAAAACAACAAAATGATACGAAATTTAAAAATTTTTTGATCAAAACGAAGAAAACAACTAAGAACAACTTGAAGGTCAAGATGAACGCGAAGAACAACTTGAAGATCAAGATTAATACTAAGAACAAATTTTTGAAAATTTTTTTTTAAAAACAAATAACCTCTTAATTTACGAAAAAGAAAAAAATAAAAACAAAAATAAAAACAAATAAACAAGTAAAAAGCAAATATTTACAATAACCGATAATAAGGCACACGTTTGCAATTCCCCGGCAACGGTGCCATTTTGATGAGAGAACTTTTGCGTGGTCTAGAAATTTGCGGATAAATCCTCGTTGCAAGTATAGTCTCTAAACCTTCAAAAGTCCTTTCATACAAACGTTTTGGTTGTCACAAGTAACAAACCCCTTTGAAATTGATAACCGAGTATTTAATTTACGAAAAAATAAAAACAAAAATAAAAACAAATAAACAAGTAAAAAGCAAATATTTACAATAACCGATAATAAGGCACACGTTTGCAATTCCCCGGCAACGGTGCCATTTTGATGAGAGAACTTTTGCGTGGTCTGTGGTCTA
>NC_029789.2:72736203-72742237 GCF_000816755.2 Arachis ipaensis | reverse complement strand
ATCATAATTCTGAAATACCTCAAATTATATTAAATAGAAAATCAAATCTAAACATGAATGGTTCATAAGCCAAATTGGCAACAAAAGTAATTAAAGGAAAGCATTAAAGTATCTGAAAGCAAAAGAGAATATAAAGTAAAAGAAATATTGAACCTAAAAAAGATTTGAAATCATAAATTGAAATAGTAAGAAATCCTAATTCTAAAACTAAGAGAGAGGAGAGAACCTCTCTCTAAAAACTACATCTAAATCATGAAAATTGAATAATTGGAGGCCTCTCTTTGAATGGATGCATTCTCCCACTTTATAACCTCTAATCTG
Organism: Arachis ipaensis; assembly: GCF_000816755.2. Classification (NCBI taxonomy): domain Eukaryota; kingdom Viridiplantae; phylum Streptophyta; class Magnoliopsida; order Fabales; family Fabaceae; genus Arachis; species Arachis ipaensis. Next base: position 72,741,916 of record NC_029789.2, on the reverse strand, counting down.
TGTTTTCTGGACTTGGATCTGGGCCAAAAAGGGCTTCAGAAATCGCTGGTAGCATTTTCTGCAGTTTCTGCACGTGGCGTCTGTCACGAGTCCGCATGGGTCACGCGGTCGCGTCATCTGGGATTTTTCCTTGTCACGCGGTCGCTTCGGTCACACGTACGCGTCATCTGCGTTCTGCTCAAGGCACGCGTCTGCGTCAGTCACGCGTTTGTGTCATTGCCTTTTCGTGCTAGGCACGCGGCTGCGTCATCCATGCGTTCGCATCGCTGCCAGTTTCTTTAAAAACTCCATTTTGTGCTTTCCTTCCATTTTGTTATGTTTCCTTTCCATCCTTTAAGTCATTCCTGCCTTAGGGGATCTGAAAATACTTAACACACAAATCACGGCATCGAATGGTAATAAAAGGTAATTAAAATAAATTTTAAAGCATAGGAAACATGTTTTTCACATATATCACATAATAAGGAAGGGAAAGTAAAACCATGCAATTTACATGAATAAGTGAGTGAAGGATTGAATAAATCACCTAAATTGAGTACAAAATATATCATAAAATATGGATTTATCAGTGATCCAAATCAATCAGCGAGTCCAATTTTAATCAAAAGCTGAGTTTGACAACTCAAGTGTTACCAATCAGTTAACCAAAACCAAAAAGAAAAATAAATCTAAATTAAATTGAAAGCATCATAAATAGAATAAAATAATTATTAATCTGAAATACCTCAAATAATATTAAATAGAATATTCAAATCTTGACATGAAAAGGTTTATAAGCTAAATTGGAACATTAGCAAGTAAAAGCATTGGAATAAATAAAAATAGAAGAGAAACATTAATTAAAAGAAATATTTGAACCTGGCATTGGAGTAATAAAAATAAAAGGAATCCTAATCCTAAAACCTAAGAGAGAGGAGAGAACCCCTCTCTCTCTAAAACTACTTCTAAACCTAAAAGTGTGTATATTATAATTGTCTCTCAGTTGTTATTTGATTCCCCATTCTCTGGCTTATATTCTGTGTTTTGGATTTGGAATTGGGCTGAAAAAGGGTCCAGAAATCGCTGGGGTCGTTTTCTGCAGATTCTTGTACGTGGCGTCTGTCACGCGTTCGCGTCGCTCACGCGTTCGCGTGGTTTAGGAATTTTCCTTGTCATGCGTACACGTCGGTCGCGCATACGCGTCATTTGCATTCTGCTCAAGTCACGCGTCCGCGTTGTCCACGTGTTTGTGTCGCTGCCATTTCGCACTAGGCATGCGTTCGCATCATCCATGCGTTGGAGTCGCTGCCCTTTTCTTCAAAACTCCATTTATGTGCTTTCCTTCCATTTTTGTATGTTTCCTTTCTGTCCTTTAAGCCATTCCAGCCCTATGAGACCTAAAAATACTTAACACACAAATCACGGCATCGAATGTTAATAAAGTATAATTAAGATTAATATTTTTAAAGCATAGGAAACATGTTTTCACACTTATCACATAATAAGGAAGGAAAATTAAAACCATGTAATTCATATGAATAAGTGGATGAAGAATTGATAGAAACACTTAAATTGAGCACAAAATGAATAATAAAATATGGGTTTATCAGGGCGCCTCCGTGTCCATAGCTGGATCGCTTGTATCACCATTAAGGGAAGTAGAGTCTGAATTGCCGGGTTCCTCCGGAGGTGGGTGAGGAGAATGACGTCGGGATTTTTGCCAGTAAAGAATGTCATAAAAACAGTCGCGTTGTAGATATAGTCTCTAAACCAACAAAAATCCCTTCGTACAAACGTTTTGGTTGTCACAAGTAACAAACCCCTTTGAAATTGATAACCGAGTATTCAAACCTCGGGTCGTCTTCTCAAGGAATTGCAGGGAAGTATGTTCTTATTATTGGTTATGAAGATTGTAAATTGGGGGTTTTGGAAGTTTGGGCAATGTGCACAGGTATATTTTCGAGCAATAAAAATAAATAAATAACTGTAAAATAAACTCTTGGCAAGGTATGAGAACCGGAAATCCTGTCCTTGTTATCCTTATCAGATGTGATGAGAATTGGATTTTAATCCCACTTAGTTAAGTCAAGTGGACTAATTAGCTTGATTCTTAAGTCCTAGTCAACTCCTGTGGAGAGACTAGTGTTTAGAGCAATCCTAGCTAAAGCAAAATCTGCCAATTTCAACCACTCCTGAGTTTGACAACTCAAGTGTTACCAATTACCTAACCAAAGCCAAAAGGGAGGAATCTAAATTATTTAAATAAAGGAAAGCAATCATAGATCTGAAAATACCTCAAATTAGCACTAATAAAGATATCAATTGTAACATGGAAGAGTTCATATATTAAATTGGAAAAATAAATAAAAATAAAGAACCTGGGATTGAGAGTCACTCCTAAAACTAAGAGAAATCCTAAATCCTAATCCTAAGAGAGAGGAGAGAACCTCTCTCTCTAAAAATTACATCTACTCCTAAAATTGTGAATGTGAGAGCCCTTCCTATGAATGGATTCATTCCCCCACTTTATAGCCTCTAATCTGTGTTTTCTGGGCTGCAAACTGGGTCAAAAACAGTCCAGAATTCGCTGGTTGCGAATTCAGATTCACTGATTTTCGTCACTTTCGACGCGGCCGCATGGAGCACGCGGTCGCGTCGCCTAGCGTCAGAGAAACAATGGCATATTATGTATCAAATCGAAGCCCCCGGACGTTAGCTTTCCAACGCAACTGGAACCGCGTCGTTTGGACCTCTGTAGCTAAAGTTATAGCCGTTTGAGTGCAGAGAGGTCAGGCTGGACAGCTTAGCAATTTCTCCAACTTCTTGCATTCCTTCCACTTTTGCATGCTTTCTTCCCATCCTCCAAGCCATTCCTGCCTTATAATATCTGAAAACACTTAACACACATATCAAGGCATCTAATAGTAATAAGAGAGGATTAATAATAAGCAAATATAAGATCAAAGAAGCATGTTTTCAATCAAAGCACATAATCAGGAAGGAAATATAAAACCATGCAAATATTATGAATAAGTGGGTAAAGTGTTGATAAAATCCACTTAATTGAGCACAAGATAAACCATAAAATAGTGGTTTATCACCTAGCTCTGTCTCTTCCTGCAAAGGGGAAAAGCATAAGTCTGTAGACCTCAGGGTCAACTCCATTGGTCTTTACAGTGTCACAGATTTGCAAGAATTCAGCTAGAAACTGATGAGGATCTTCCAATGGAAGTCCATGATACTTGCAATTCTGCTGCATCAGAGAAACTAATTGAGGTTTAAGGTCAAAGTTGTTTGCTCCAATTACAGGAATTGAGATGCTCCTTCCACAGAAGTCAGAAGAGGGTGCAGTGAAGTCACCAAGCATATTCCTTGCATTGTTGGCATTGTTATTATTTTTAGCTGCCATGTCTTCTTCCTTTACGAAAATTTCTGTCAGGTCCTCTCTAGAGAGTTGTACTTTAGCTTCTCTTAGCTTCCTCTTCAAGGTCCTTTCAGGTTCCGAATCAGCTTCAACAAGAATGTTCTTATCCTTGCTCCTGCTCATATGAAAAAGAAGAGAACAGAAAAGAATAGGAATTCTCTATGTCACAGTATAGAGATTCCTTGAGGTGTCAGGAGAAAACAGCAATAGAGGGGTGAGGTAGGTAGATAAGAATTCGAACATATGAAGAAGGAGAGAGAGTCCGAATTACTAATTGAGGAGGAGTGTTAGTCCTTAAATAGAAATAGATGAGAGAGGAAATTTTTGAAAATTTTTAAAATAAAAATAAAATTAAAATTTAAAACAATTAGTTAAAGAATTTTGAAAAATGGTTAATGGTTTTTCAAAAATTAAAAGTGAGAAAGTTGTTAGGTGATTTTGAAAAATATTTTGAAATCAGTAATCAAAAAGATATGATTGAAAAACAATTTTAAAAAAATTTAAATTAATGATATGATTCTAAAATTCAAATATTGATCCTTTCTTAATAGGCAAGTAACAACTTGAAATTTTTTAATCAAATCATCAATTGTAGCAAGGATTTTCGAAAATATTAAAAATAATTTAAAAAGATTTGATTTTGAAAAAGATATGATTGATAAGAGAGGATATGAAAAAGATAAGATTTTGAAAAATTAGTTTTAAAACTTTCAAAATTGAAAAAGATTTGAATTGAAAACAAAATTACCTCCTTGATGCTATCCTGGTGTTAAACGCCCAGAATGGTATCCATTCTGGCGTTTAACGCCCAAAGTACTACCCTTTTGGGCATATAACGCCCAGCCAGGTACCCTGGCTGGCGTTTAAACGCCAGTTTTCCTTCCTCACTGAATTTTTAAAATTTTTTTTTGAATTTTTAATGATGAGAGAAAACAACAACAAAATGAAACTAATCATGAAAAACTAAGATCAATAAACAATGCATGCAAGACACCAAACTTAGAAATTTTCATTCTATAGACACTAATAATTCAAAAATGCATATGAGAAACAAGAAAAGACACCAAACAAGAGAATTCAAAGATCAGACCAGAGAAAATCATCAACAATAACTTGAAGATCAATGAAGAACATAATGCATGAAATTTTTTTGAGATAATTTAAAAATATGCAATTGACACCAAACTTACTATTTGACACTAGACTCAAACAAGAAACACAAAATATTTTGGTTTTTTTATTTTAAAATTTTTTTGTAATTTTCAAAAATTATTGGGAAAAAGAAAAATAAGGATTTCAAGATTTTTAATAAGAATTCCAGGAATCATGCAATGTTAGTCTAAAGCTTCAGTCTAAAAAAATTAGACATGAAAAAGAATAAAAACAAAAAGCTTAAAATTAAAATAAAATTACCTAATCTGAGCAACAAGATGAACCGTCAATTTTTCAAACTCGAACAATCCCCGGCAACAGCGCCAAAAACTTGGTACACGGAATCGTGATCGCACACTTTTCACAGAACTCCGTGCAGCTGACCAGCAAGTGCACTGGGTAATCCAAGTAATACCTTACGTGAGTAAGGGTCGATCCCACGGAGATTGTCGGCTTGAAGCAAGCTATGGTCATCCTTGTAAATGTCACTCAGGCGAATTCAAATATTTATGAGGTTTTGATAATTGAAATATAATTAAAACAGAAAATAAGATAGAAGCACTTATGTAATTCATTGATGGGATTTCAGATAAGCGTATGAAGATGCTTTGTTCCTTCTGAACCTCTGCTTTCCTATTGCCTTCATCCAATCATTCATACTCCCTTCCATGGCAAGCTGTATGTTGGGGGATCACCGTTGTCAATGGCTACCGTCCGTTCTCTCAGTGAAAATGGTCCAAATGTACTGTCACTGCACGGCTAATCATCTGTCGGTTCTCACTCATGTTGGAATAGGATCCATTGATCCTTTTGCGTCTGTCACTATGCCCAACACTCGCGAGTTTGAAGCTCATCATAGTCATCCCATCCCAGATCCTACTCGGAATTCCACAGACAAGGTTCAGACTTTCCGGATCTCAAGAATGGCTGCCAATAATTCTAGCCTATACCACAAAGGTTCTAATCTTAGATTAGAAACCCAAGAGATATGCACTCAAGCTATTGCAGATAGAATGGAAGTGGTTGTCAGGCACGCGTTCATAGGTGAGAATGATGATGAGTGTCACGGGTCATCATATTCATCATGTTGAAGTGCGAGTGAATATCTTGGAATAAGAATAAGCTTGAATTGAATAGAAAATAGTAGTACTTTGCATT
>NC_029789.2:72735544-72736179 GCF_000816755.2 Arachis ipaensis | reverse complement strand
AGAAGAAGAATAATGAAAACTAGTATTGATCCATCAAATTACAACAGAGCTCCCTAACCCAATGAAAGGGGTTTAGTTGTTCATAGCTCTGGAAATGAAAAACAAAGATGGAGAATACATTATGAAACTAGAAGTGCAGAGAAAGTAAAATACAGAGAGTAGTTCTATGCCAAGAGGCTCCCTATAATTTTCCAGCTCCCCCAATTTAATTCAAAGCTACTCCTATATATACTACTCTTCTGTTCTTCTAGTTGGCTCTTCAAGTCTTGGGTATGGGCCTTTGGATCTTGAGTTTGAAGCACTTCTCTTCTTCATTGGGCTTGGCTTTACTTGTAGAGAGAAAGTGTGAAGTGGGCAGAGACTTTAGCTCAGGACATTAGTGGTGTTAACGTTCAGTGAAAATATGGGTTCGAGAACGTTAGTGACAATCACCTTTTCCACTAACGTTCCTCACCAAAGTAAGAGCCATGTTAACTTCAACGTTAGTTGCACAAACGTTGCCACTAACGTTGCCTCTATGCCCATCGCACACGTTACTGGGACTTACCTTTCCCAGTAACATTGAGAAGTCTCCCCCTTCCTTACGTTAGAGTCCACGTTAACTTAGCGTTAACTTAGTTAACGTGGCTCTTTTA
>NC_029789.2:72735182-72735358 GCF_000816755.2 Arachis ipaensis | reverse complement strand
CTAACGTGGGGGCTCATAGTGGCTTGTGTGGGCTCATTCCAACGTTAGTGACAATGTTTGGTGTCACTAACGTTATCGACCACCTTGTTTACCTTGTTTATTTTCCACGTTAACTAGGTTAACGTGGGAGTTAACGTGGCTTATTGGGGCTTGTGTGGGTTCCTTCCAACGTTAGT
>NC_029789.2:72732240-72732963 GCF_000816755.2 Arachis ipaensis | reverse complement strand
TTCATTCCTTTACTGGCTTTCAGACCTTTATCATGTCCTAGAATACTCACTGTGATTGCATCCCATGAGACTTTTATTCATTGATCCTTTTGTTGTCATTTCAGGGCTTATTTTTTTATTCTTAGGCTAAGTGCTCTGTATGGGGGCAACTCTTTAAAATAAGCTTTCAGCCAACACTCCCGAACCAGTTGGTTCAAGGTGCTAAGTGTTGAAGCACCCCTAAGGACTTACTTGCTCAAGTCTCTCCCCCATACATACACACCATAGGCATATAGTTTATTTATTTTCTTTTCTTGAGACCTTGGTGTCCAGCACCTCTTTGGGTTACTAAATGCTCTGTAGTGAGGGTTACTCTTGATAGTGGACTTTCAGCTGATAATCCCGAGTTAGTAAACCCAAGTTACCAAGTGATAAGGCACCCCTAGGAGCTTATTCATCCAAGTAGATCCCTCACACAAGAGCACCACAGACACATGCCTCAAGATTAAAACCATTGGTGCCTAGCCTTATTGCTTACTCTTTTTCTTTTACTTTTCAACCTTTATTGTTCTTTCCCTTTTTCTTATTAGGATATTCTTATTTAGCTAGTCTCATGGGGTGTGTCTCAAGCATAGTATTCATGACAGATAGTTGTCCTCCCACCTTGTGGTTGAACTAACTTAGCTAACTTATGACCACACCATAAACTCATGAACTTACTCCATAGTATGAACTCCTCTCTGG
>NC_029789.2:72725790-72731812 GCF_000816755.2 Arachis ipaensis | reverse complement strand
TTAGTTCCTTGCCCTGTAGAGAACCTTGCATATATGCAGAGAACCTCATATCTTGATGTTTAACAAAACAATTATCAACTAAAATCTAACTAAATCTAAGTGGTTTCCATTGATTGATTGGAGCTAGCAATGTGCTTTGGAAATGGAGTGTGATTTTAACTAAATTCCTTTGGTGGAAAACCAAACTTAGAATCACACTTTCACTCTTGAATTGTTTTGGTGTGGAACACCAAACTTAGCTCCTCGCAATACAGGGGAAACAACTTGTGATCCTTATTGAAATAAAGATGAAAAGGAAACTACCTGAGGTTGGGTTGCCTCCCAACAGAGCGCTCTTTTATCGTCGCTAGCTCGACGGTTCCTCCTTTACTTGAGATGGTAATTTACTCTGGGGTTTTCCCCCATGTTGCCCAGATAATGCTTGAGTCTTTGTCCGTTCACTGTAAAAGTCCTCTCTAAACCTTCATCCATGATTTCGATGTGTCCATATGGTGAAACTTTTGTGACAAGAAAAGGTTCAGACCACCTTGATTTGAGTTTTCCTGGGAATAGTCTCAATTTGGAATTGTAAAGGAGTACTCGCTGCCCCTTTTCGAAACTCCTGGGTGCAAGATGCAGGTCATGTCTTCTCTTTGCCTTCTCTTTATACATCTTGGTATTTTCATAGGCTTGTGACCTGAATTCCTCCATCTCTTGCAGCTGCAACATCCTCTTTGCACCAGCAGCAATGCTGTCAAAAATTAGTATCTTGATAGCCCAGAGAGCTTTGTGTTCCAGCTCCAGTGGTAAATGACAAGCTTTCCCATACACTAGTTGATATGGGGACATTCCAAGTGGTGTTTTGAATGTTGTTCTGTATGCCCAAAGAGCATCATCCAGCTTCTTCGACCAATCCTTTCTTGATGCACCCACAGTCTTTTCCAGAATCCTCTTTAGCTCTCTGTTGGATATCTTAGTTTGTCCACTTGTTTGGGGATGGTAAGGTGTGGCTACCTTGTGTTTTACCCCATATCGTAGGAGAAGAGCTTCTAGTGGTCTGTTACAAAAATGGCTCCCTCCATCATTGATGAGTGCTCGTGGGACTCCAAACCGGCTAAAGATATTCTTCCTGAGGAAGTTCATGACTACCCTATTATCATTCGTTGGGGTTGCAATAGCCTCTACCCACTTGGAAACATAATCCACTGCTACCAAGATGTAATTGTTTGCATATGAGGTTGGGAATGGTCCCATGAAATCGATTCCCCACACATCAAACAATTCCAGTTCCAAGATGAAATTTTGTGGCATCTCATTTCTTTTGGGCAAGTTTCCAGATCTTTGGCATTCATTGCAGCTCTTTACTAGTTCTTTGGCATCCTTGAAAAGGGTGGGCCAAAAGAATCCGCTTTGTAACACCTTAGCTGCAGTTCTATCCCCTCCAAAGTAGCCTCCATAGCATGAGCCGTGGCAATTCCATAGGACCTCTCATCCTTCTTCTTCCGAAACACATCTTCTAAGGATTCCATCTGAACACTTCTTGAATAGATATGGCTCATCCCAGACAAAGTACTTTGCATCATTCATGAGCTTCCTTTTTTGATGTTTATTGATCTCTGGAGGCAATGCTCCAGTTGCCTTGAAGTTGGCAATGTCTACGAACCATGGTGCTTTATGAACTATCATCAACTGCTCATCAGGGAAGAACTCGTTCACACTTGTATCAGGTGTTCCACCTTTATCATGAGGAATCCTGGATAGGTGATCTGCTACCTTGTTCTCCACTCCTTTCTTGTCTCTGATTTCAATATTGAATTTCTGCAATAATAAGATCCATCTTATTAGTCTTGGCTTTGATTCTTGCTTGGCAAACAAATATTTAAGAGTTGTGTGATCTGTAAAAACAATCACTTTAGCACCAATGAGGTACGATCTAAACTTGTCAAATGCAAAAACTATTGCTAGCAACTCCTTTTCAGTAGTGGTATAATTTCTTTGAGTATCATTAAGGACTTTGCTCGCATAGTATATCACATGGACTAAGTTATCTTTCCTCTGTCCTAACACTGCCCCAACTGCAAAATCAGATGTGTCACACATCATTCAAATGGTAAGTTCCAATCAGGTGGGGAAATGATAGGAGTAGAGGACAACCTCATTTTCAAATTTTCAAATGCTAACATGCATGTTTCATCGAAGATAAATGGTGTATCAGATACAAGGAGATTGCTTAAGGGCTTGGCTATCTTTGAAAAATCTTTAATAAACCTTCTGTAAAAACCAGCATGCCCTAAAAAACTCCTAATTGCACTGACATCACTGGGTGGAGGCAGTTTTTCAATAAGTTCTACTTTGGCTCTGTCAACCTCAATGCCTTGGTTAGAAACTTTGTGACCAAGGACTATTCCTCCTGTCACCATAAAGTGAAATTTCTCCCAGTTCAAGACCAGATTGGTCTCTTGGCATCTTTTCAATACCAAGGCGAGGTAATGTAGGCAACTAGGGAAGGAATCTCCGAATACCGAGAAATCATCCATAAAAACTTCAATAAATTTTTCTATCATATCTGAAAAGATAGAAAGCATGCAGCGTTGGAAAGTCGCAGGTGCATTACATAACCCAAATGGCATGCGCCTGTAGGAAAACACTCTATATGGGCAAGTGAATGAGGTTTTCTCTAGATCTCTGGGATCAACCACTATTTGGTTATATCCTGAATAACCGTCAAGAAAACAATAATAAGCGTGCCCTGCAAGTCTTTCCAACATCTGATCCATGAATGGAAGGGGGAAATGATCTTTTCCAAGAACGGCCTTCCCAGGATAATGGAGGTCTTGGCTTCTTCCTGCATATCCAGCACTATGAAGTCTGCCGGGAATATGAAGTCTCCCAATTTCACCAGAAAATCCTCTACTACGCCATGAGGGAACTTGAACGATCTGTCAGCCAACTGTAAGGCCATTTTTGTTGGTTTAGCCTCCTCTATCTTCATCTTCCTCATCATAGCTACTGACATCAAATTGATGCTGGCTCCTAAGTCACAAAGAGCTTTCTCCACTGTGATTTCCCCTATAATACAAGGGATCTGAAAACTCCCGGGATCCTTCAATTTCTGGGGTAGTTTGTGTTGAATGATAGCACTACATTCTTCGGTTAATATCACAGTCTCGTTGTTCTTCCAGCTTCTTTTCTTAGTCATTAGCTCCTTTAAAAACTTGGTGTAGAGTGGCATTTGTTCTATTGCTTCAGCAAAGGGTATGTTGATTTGTAGTTTCTTGAAGATCTCCAAAAATCTCGAAAACTGGTTGTCATCCCCCTTCTTCTTTAATTGCTGAGGATATGGGACTCTTGGTACGTCTGGCTTCAGAACTCCTTCCCCTTTTTGTGAACTCAAAGTGGGAACTCGAGCTTCGTCCTGCTCTTCTTCCTCTTTATTTGAGTCCTCTTCTTGTGGTTTCTGGGGAGTTTCCTTCAGTTCCTTCCCACTCCGAAGGGTGATAGCCTGACACTCCTCCCTTTGGGTTAAGTTAGTATTGCTGCGAAGGTTGTGGCTTGGAATTTGCTTGAATAAGTAGCCAATTTGTGTCTCCAGTTTCTTGATGGCAGCATCCTGATTCTGCATATTGGACATCACTTCTTCTCGGAAGGCTTTACTATCTTGAATCTCCTTGCCTATCCCTTCAAGTAGATTCTCAATCTTTGAGAGTCTATCATCCAATGATTGTAGATTGGGATCAGAGGTGGAAGAATGAGGTATGTTATTTTGGTTTTGATGTGGATGTGGAGAGTTGTTGTTATGGGAGTGTTGATATGGTTTAGATGTGAAATGTTGGTGAGATGCATTGTTGGGATTTGGGCGTCTTTGATCAAGGCTTTGGTCTTGTTGATTTCCCCACCCAAATTTTGGGTGGTTCCTCCATCCAGGGTTGTAGGTCTTGGAGTATGGATCTTGGTTTTGCCTAGGTGAATTCCCAATGTAGTTGACTTGCTCCTGACTTCCCTCTGCTTCTTCATTCAGTCCTTCTTGGGTTGTTGATGAAGTGGTGATTGCTGCTACTTGGTTCCTCTCCATCTTCTTGGTGAGGTTAGCCAGCTGCTGGGTAATGAGCTTGTTTTGAGCCAGCAGAGCATCTACATTATTTAGTTCCATCACTCCTCTCGTGTTCCCTCTTTTGGAAGCATAGAAGTAGTCATTCTCTGCTACAGTTTCAATGACATCTATGGCCTCCTCAATGGTCTTCTTCTTGTTCAAGGATCCTCCGGATGAATGGTCTATTGCCTTCTTTGACACATAAGAGAGCCCTTCATAGAAAATGTGCAGCTGCACCCATTCATTGAACATATCTGGTGGGCTCCTCCTTGTTAGGTCTTTAAACCTCTCCCATGCTTCAAACAGAGTCTCACCATCTTGTTGCCTGAAAGTTTATACCTCATCTCTTAGCCTATTGATTCGATGAGGAGGGTAAAATCTTGCTAAGAATTTGTTCACCACATCCTCCCAGGTTGTCAAGCTCTCCTTTGGGAAAGACTCCAGCCACTTGGCTGCCTTATCCTTGAGTGAGAATGGAAATAAGAGCAGTCTATAGGCGTCAGGATGAACACCATTAGACTTCACTGTGTCACATATTCTCATGAAGGAGGTTAGATGTTGATTGGGGTCCTCTTGGACACTCCCTCTGATGGGATATTTTCGTAGAGAAACGAATTTCTCCAAAACACCCAAATCTAACCGGCAAGTGCACCGGGTCGCATCAAGTAATAATAACTCACGGGAGTGAGGTCGATCCCACAGGGATTGAAGGATTGAGCAATTTTAGTTTAGTGGTTGATATAGTCAAGCAAATCAAGAATTGGTTGAGAGATTTGTGATTTGCAGAATTTAAATTGCATAGAAAGTAAAAGAAATGGATGAATTGCATGAAATTAAAGAGAACTGGAATTTAAAGTGCTGAATCTTAAAGAGCAAGAAATTAAATGGCAGAAACTTAGAACGCAAGAAATGTAAATTGCAGAATCTTAAAGTGCAAGAAATGTAAATGGCTTGAATTGTAAAGGGAATTGGGAGTTGGATTTGCAGGAATTAAACAAGGAAAAGTAAATTGCAACAAACAGAGAAGTAAAGGATGTCTTGAATCAAACCGGATCTTAAAACAGAAATGTAAATAAGCATGAAAACAGTAAACAGGGAATGGGAAATGGGAAATCCGGATCTCAGGACCCAAGAGACTAGAAAACCAAGTCTAGATGTCAATGCCTTCCTAGATCCAACAAGAACAATTGCAAAGGAAATGTAGATTGCAAAGAAAGTAGATGAAGAAGAAAGTAACCGAAACTGAAATTCAATTAATCAGAAAATTAAACAAGATCCCAAGGTGAGATTGAAACAGAATTTCTTCAACTCTCCACCCAAAATCCAAGACAAGAAAAGTAAAGAGTGCTGGGCAAGAACAAGGAAGAAGAGAGATCAATTCTCCTCCCAAATTCTCTTGAATTAAAACAACAATGCTAAGAAAAATAAAAGTGAGCTCCAAGCAAAACCGAAAAGAAAGCTATTCTGCCAAACTAAAAAGGAAGCTCCCTTAAAACTTAAATTCAAATCTATTTATACACTTTCTTCAAATGGTCTTCAAGCCTTCAATTGGGCCTTTGCTCTTGGTGGAATTGGGTTGAGAGATGCCTTGGTTGATTGCTCTTGGAGTTTGGAGAAGAACTAAATTGAACCGGGTTGGAATCATGAAAGCTTGAGTAAAAGTTGGAGTAAAAGTTAGGGGTCTAACTTTTGCTCCAACTTTTCACATCAGCACCCTTGTTTTGCTGATACCAACGTTGGGGCAAAAGTTAGGGGTCTAACTTTTGCTCTAACGTTGGCCTCCCCTTGGTTATTCATGGCGCCAACGTTAGCCAAAAAGTTAGGGGCTAACGTTGGCGCAAACTTTTGCTAGTCCAGGGAGTATTTTTCATGCACTGATGACAAGTCATCTTAGCCTATTTTAACTAGCCTTTTTCTTTTGTTTTCAATTGAATTATGCACTTTCTTGAGCCA